>NC_091473.1:87519005-87837005 GCF_036971445.1 Narcine bancroftii
GTAGCCCTTTTATTTTCGTAGCTTGGTGAAGTGCTGGACCACCTCGACTTTTTCAGGTTATATATATTAACGATCTGGAAGTAGGGGTGGAGAATTGGATAAGCAAGTTTGAGGATGATACAAAGATTGGCAGTGTTGTGGACAATAAGGAAGGTTACCGTAGATTAAAAGGTGATTTAGGAAGGCTGGAGGTGAGGGCTGAGAAATGGCTGATGGAATTTAATACAGATAAGTGTGAGGTGTTACATTTTGGGCAAATCTAAATAGGTCATATGCATTAAATGGTAGGCTATTGAGATGTGCAGAGCAACAAAGGGATTTAGGAGTTGTGGTAAATAGTACCCTCAAGGCTGATACTCAGGTAGATGGTGTGGTGAAGAAGACATTTGGAATGTTGGCCTTCATAAATCAGAGTATTGAATTCAAGAGTAGGGAGGTTATGATGAAATTTGGAGTACTGTGTACAGTTTTGGTCACCAAATTATAGGAAAGATATAAACAAAATAGAGAGGGTGCAGAGAAGATTCATGAGAATGTTAACAGGATTTCAAGGTTTGAGTTACAGGGAAAGGTTGTGCAGACTAGGGCTTTTTTCTCTGGAGTGTAGAAGATTGAGGGGGGACTTGATAGAGGTGTTTAAGATTTTAAAAGAGTCAGACAGAGTAAATGTGGATAGGCTTTTTCAATTAAGAGTGGGGGAGATTCAAACTAGGGGGCATGGTTTAAGATTAAAGGAGAAAAATTATAAGGGGAACATGAGGGGAAATTTCTTTACACAAAGGGTGGTAGGGATGTGGAATGAGCTTCCGGCAGACATGGTTGAGGTGGGATCATTGGTTACATTTAAGGAAAGACTGGATAGTTACATGGAGAGGAGAGGACTGGAGGGGTATTGACTGGGTGCTGATCAGTGGGACTAGGAGGGTGGGGATTTGTTACGGCATGGACTAGTAGGGCCGAACTGGTCTGTTCTGTGCTGTAAGTGGTTATATGGGTGTTGCACTGTGTCTGTTTATTCTGTGCTCCAGGAAACCAATAGCATTTTGCAGGGTTAATTGCTAAGCCAAATTCACTCAACCAGGTGTGCATTTGTCTCAGATGGGCAGCATGGTCTTTATGGCTGTGGTTGGTGATGAGAATATTGTCCAAATAGATGAACACAAATGTGAGGTCCCGGCCCACTGCATCCATCAGCCGCTGGAAAGTTTCTGCTGCATTTTTCAGCTGAAGGGAATTTGTAGGAATTCAAACAGGCCAAAGGGGGTTATAATCGTGGTTTTAGGGATGTCCTGGGGGTGAACTGGGATTTAGTGGTACACCCAGATGAGGTCCACCTTGGAAAACACCCATGCCCTGTGCAGGTTGGTGGCAAAGTCTTGGATGTGGGGATATCTGTGGGGCGTGGTGGCCTCGTTGAGGCAGCGGTAGTTGCCACATGGTCTCCACCCCCCTGCTATTTTGGGCTGCATGTGGAGGGGGAGGCCCAGGGATTTTCGGAGCGCTGCATTATCCCCAGCTCCTCCACTTTCTTGAATTCCTCCATCGCCAGGCTGAGCCTTTCAGGAGGGAGCCAGCATGCCCTGGCATGGAGTGGGAGGCCCTCAGTTAGAATGTGGTGTCTTACCCTGTGCTTTGGCTCAGCTGCAGAGAACTGTGGTGCCACTATTGAGGGGAACTCCACCAAGATGCAGGCAAACTCATTGTCGGAAAGCGTTATAGAGTCAAGGTGGGACAGGGGTGGGGGGGTGGGGGGTGAATCGATAGCTTGGCTTCCTCTAGAGGTAGAGTTTGAAAAGTTCTTGTGTTCACCTAGAGCTATCTCTTGAGGTTGACAAACAGGCAGTGGGTATGAAGGAAGTCGGCCCCCAAGAGCGGTTATGCCACTGCCATGAGGGTGAAAGTCCATGTAAACTGGCTGTTGCCAAACTAAAGGGGATGATGCGGGTACCAAAAGTCCAGATGGAGGAGCTGTTGCTGCTCTCATTGTTGGGTTCTGCTTCCCATTGCAGGCGTTGAGGCCTGTGGTGGGGGGATAGGACATATCTCTGTGCCGGTGTTGACCAGGCAACACCTGTCCAACAAGGAGTCCCAGATGTAGAGAAGGCTATCACATGGGCCAACTGCTGCTGCCCTCAATAATGGTTGGCCAGGGCATTTTTCCAATGCCATCCGAGGCATTTTCGAAGCTGGAACTGACCCTCGGCCTGCTAGAACCACATGTGTGGCTGCGACACTCAAACATTGGGAGGCCTTGACGGGCCTCCTCACCCTATAGCTAATGATAATAGCAGGGTTGTCCCAGGGTATTAACTTGCCTCTCCACTAGTCTTGGCTTATCAGTTGACTGTGGGTCGAGCTTACTCATCTGATCACGATGGTGCTGGCATCACTCTTTGCTCTGCAGAGCATAACCGCCTGGGCCGCAACTCTCTGGGGGGTCAATGAAGTCTTCATCCTTGTGCAGGAGTCAAGTATCCTTGGGTAGGTGCTCCAGAAAGATCTGCTCAAAAAGCAGGCAAGGCTGTGGCCCTTGGTCAAAGCGAGCATCTCGCTCATTAGGGTGGACGTGGCCCTGTCCCCCCCAATCCATCCATGTGCAGCAATTGGGTGGCACGGTTGCACTGGGAGATCCTGAAAGTGCAGGTTTACAGCTCTTTGTATTTGCCTTGCTCTAGAGGCTGTCGTAGGAAGTCTATGACCCTTACTGATGTTCTTGATCAAGTGCGATCACGACGTAGAAGTAGCGGGTGTCGGTGGTGGCGATGTGTCGAAGCTGGAACTGACCCTCGGCCTGCTAGAACCACATGTGTGGCTGCGACACTCAAACATTGGGAACCTAAGTGAGACCATGTAAATGGTCGCTGGCTCTGCCTGATCCGTCATCTTCAGGTCCAACTGCCGGTTGGACTTGTCGGGGTCACCAATGTAGCGTTTACGCTACAGAGGCATGGAGAAGAATGACATGTACACCGAAGCCTTGCAATCAAGACTAGTTTATTGCACTGGCGATTATGTTTATATGGGCCCCAGATCCTGACATCAGAGCACTGCATCATAATTGTAAAAGGAATTAAAAGATTTTGCATTAATAACATTTTAGCTATTTGGTCATTCTTCATTCCTTTTTCTACGTGGATTCCATTCCATATTTTAAGAATATGTTTCAAAATTGGTTAATCTATTTTTCCTTTCAACAGTTCTTCATGCCATTTATACAAAAAGTGTTCAGAATTATTTTCTCCTATTTTACTCATTTAAATTTGTAGCTACACTGTCTTTTCACAATCTGGTAACAGGAAAACAAGAATCTAGGTTGAGCTGCTTTATAATAATTTTTTTAAATTAGGCATTCGTAGTCCCCCCGATCATATTTCCATGTTAATTTTTCCAAGGCCATCCGAGGCATTTTGTCTCATCAAATAAATGTTCTTACATTTTTATTTAAATATTGAAAAAAAGTTGTTGGTACAGAAATTGGTAATGATTGGAATAGGTCAAGACAACCTTGAATTTAGGAAATGTGAAATCAAATGCAGGCAGTTGACAATATTAATTTAAAACAAATAATCAAAAATTGGAATAATGTGTAGTCAATTTAAATGGAGGAAGGAAGAATGCATGAACATCAATGGTTGTGCCACTGACCTATTCACGTAACAATGGATTTAGAAGAATTTGGAGATGATATTTATTTTAAGGGTATAATATTGCTGGGGAATATGTTAATTCAAATAGGGACCTGCTGTCCTAGTAATTCACTAACAAATTAATCTTAACTTGATGTTAAGAAACCTGGTGCCAGAAAGGGATCAGGTGTGTTGAGGACTGCTCTGAGAAGGGGCAGCTTATGTCATTTAAAGAATTAAAAAACAAATTCACCATATCAAACAAGACCTTCTTCTGCTATCTTCAATTAAAGATCTTTTTGAGGAACCAATTAAGTCCATCTATGGCCCTGCTGCTACGAAGTGACGTGAAGACTCTAATTTGAATGGGGACCACATGTAAATTTATTTCAGCTATGTATCTCCTGTTCCATAATGAGAGCCCAGAACTGGGTCTCCATAAAGTGAAGCAGAGATGGGAGTCAGATTTGGGAACAACAATTCTTGAGCAATGCTGGTTCGACCTTTGCTGGGACAGCATGAAAGCGGTTATTAACGCCAGATATAGGCTCGTGCAATGCAATTTTTTGCACCAGTTATACCTAACGCTGCAAAAATTATATAATATCAAACTGGAAATCTCAGACTTGTGTTTTAGATGTAGCGTAGAGACAGGAACTTTTGTGCATTCAACATGGCTATGCGTCAAGGTGAGACCCTTCTGGGTAGAATTAGGAGACATTTTGAAAAAAATCACAGGGTGGAATATCCGCAGGACCCAGCCTTATTCCTGCTGGGAGATATTATGGATGTGAAGGTCACCTTGGCAGTGGCCAGGAAATGCATAATGTTACTTGGAATCTGACTCTCAGCTACGCCTAGTGTACCACGACAGAGAACACTCAAGACCAGAGAGAGTACAACATGCTTTTATTCAATAAGAAGGCAGACATGGACTGTGGACTGACCTGGCATTTTAGCGGGGATCCAGGGTTTATATCAGGATATGTGGGGGGCGCAGTCTGGGGAGGAGCCACTCCTTAGAGCATCACACTGGTAATGAATTCCCAGTTCACTACACATAGCAAGATGGAACACAGAGGTGCAGAGCTGTGTTCCCCTGGAGAAAATTACTTACAACTTAAGGGGGAGATATGACGCATTCGTTGAGGTGTGGCAGCCTTACCTGCAGCATGTCAAAATACAGGTGTGATTAGCCTCCTCAGGGGCTTTCTCAACAGGAACAACAGGATCTCACAAGCCCTGAAATACTAAAAATGAGGAGACAACTTGAAAATCCTGCTGGCTCCCCTTCCCCTTTTTTTATTTCCTCCTTCCCTTATATATTTGCATTATTATTTTTAATAATTGATTTTTATGCTTTTACCTGGGTTGAATGGGAGGAAGGGTGAATAAATGGGGGTGGGGGGAATGAGGTGGGGGGATGGGGAAAGGGAGGACTCAGCAAACAATGATCTGTAAAAGGGGAGGATTGATCCCCTATAAGACTTGGTTAATACAGTCTGTAAAACTATAAATAAAATTTTTTTTTAATTAAAAAAAATCTAATACATTTTTCAAAATAAGTAACTACCATAAATGGGTGAAAGCAAAGGAAGACAGGTGCCTAAATAATATGAAGCATCAGTCAAGAGTTTACAAAGGAAAGAATCATGCTTACAAAGTACTAGAAAATAATTCTAATGGTTACAGAATTCAAAGTTGAGATGTGGTAACGTTAAATCTCCAGAGATCGATGTCAGGTCAGACATGGAGAATTGTCCAGAGTTCTGGTCTCTATAAATTAAAATAAATCTGGTGAAAACATAAAAGAGATTTACAAGAATGGTTCCAGAATAAAATATAAAATCCCTCATGAAAGATAATTAAGGCTTGAATTTTTTGATAGAAGATTTGAGCATATCTGCTTCAATTATGAATGAATTCAACAGGGCAGAATAACATGCGGTACAATTGAAAGATGGATGCCTTAAATGAACGATGATGTACGAAAATACATATTTACAGAGAAAATTGTTCAAATGTGGAACTCACCACCACATGAATGTTTGACTGAATAGGTTAGAGGCTTTCAAAGTACATGCACTTGAGAGAAAAGGAAACAGGATGAACTGGGAAATATGAAATGAGAAGATACTAATGTGGAATACAAATATCAGAGTGACAAGGCAATGCTGTAACACTTGACTTTGAGTTGTACGTTCTACATAATTTGATGATAATATGGAGAAAATGTAAAACTAGAAAATGTAAAACTTGTCAAAAACTATGCATTTAGTGAACATCGAAAAATGGCTCAAAGAACTTCACAGAGAGTGGTGGGAGTGTGGAATGAGCTTCCAGCTAAAGTGGTGAATGTTGGCTCAATTTTAACATTTAAGAAGAAGTTGGATGGGTAGATGGATAGGAGAGGTATGAAGGGCTATGGAGTGGGTGCAGGTCAGTGGGACTAGGAAAAAAAATGGTTTGGCACAGACTGGAGTGGCCTGTTTCTGTGCTGTAATTGTTCTATGGTTCTAAGCATCATTAGTTGAGACTTCTATTGAGTCAAAGAAGGAATTATATTGAAGAAGGAGTGCAGTAAAATCCCTATTATCCAGCATTCAATCAACTGGAAACTCAAACAACCGGCAAAAAAGATAGAGGAAACAAACAAACAAATAAATAAGAATGGGCAGATGGACCCCGTGGGGGAGCATTGAGACTTTGTTTGATATGTGCAGGGTTGCCCTGCTGAATGGGCATTACCCCTCAGTGCATGCGCATTCTTTTTATTGTTGCCACTTGCGTGGAGGTGAGTAGGGTTGTTAGTGTGAGGAACATGCACTGAAGGCCTGACTGGGACACTGGTGTGGAGGTGAGTTGGGTTGTCAGTGCAAGGAAGGTGCGCTAAGGGCCTAACCGGGACACTGGTGTGGAGGTGAGTCGGGTTTGGTGAGGGCCTGACCAAGACACCAGGATGATGCTGCTTGCTGCTGGGACAACTCTCCCGAAGTACCTCTCTACCCCTGCCTAAAGAGTCTTATTGTATTAGGTATATTACTAAGGTTTTATCTGTAAACTTGGAGAAGGGGGTTAATTATGATGATGGCACAGTTAGTGTAGCAAAACTCTTACAGCACCAATGGCCGGGGTCTGAATTTAAATTTGAATTTTGTAAGTTATGGTGTGATGGATTATATCATATTTTATATTATGATGTGGCGGCGCACATCCTCATGGTGAACCGGTCCCACTTGTATCGCCACGTGGCGGGGCAGCCAATGGGAAATGGCGTCGTCAGAAGTTTCTCTTTGACTCCAGCATCCCTTTCAGCGTGCACCCTGGGCAGCGATCATGATGTCACAATGCACAAGGTGACTGAGCTCATGCTGCCCTAAAAGGGGCGTGTTGAATTCGAATAAAAAGTTGTTAACCCTCCCATCTGAGCTCCCAGCAACCCGACTTCTGTCCCTTGTCCAGGCTCCGGCTGCCCACCTATCCAAGCTTCCGTTGCCCCAGCCATCCACACAGCCAAGCCCCTGATGCCATGGTCATTTGCCTATCCAAGCTTCTGATGTTCTGACTGTGGACTCTTACCTAGGCCCAAGCCGCCTGCCTGCCCATCCAAGCTCCAAACCCACTGATTGACACAGGTACTTATAGCTGCCAAATGTAGTATGCATAAATTTTACCCTAAAAATTGGTCTACAAAATTTGAATATTACACACAAATATATGGCACTTTTGTCAAATGTCCCCTCATTTTTCTATACTCCAGGGAATAATGTCCTAATCTTTTTAACTTCCCTGCAACTCAAGTCCCACCAACATCCGAGTAAATTTTCTCTGCACTCTTTCAATCTTATTGATATCTTTCCTGTAGTTAGGTGACCAAAACTGCACACAATATTCCAAATTTGGCCTCACCAGTGTCTTATACCACTTTGCCATAACATCCTAGACTCAATATTTTGATTTATGAAGGCTCAGTGCCCTATTGTTTACAGTGTATGTCTATCTTGGTTTGTCCTTCCAAAATGCGGCACTTTGCATTTGTCTACATTAAATTTCATCTGCCATTTTGCACCCCAATTTTCCAGCTGGACCAGATCCCTCTGCAAGCTTTAAAAGCCTCTCTTGCTGTCCATTACACCTCCAATCTTGGTGTCATCATAACTGCAGCATTTGTGGCCATCTCATCAAAAAAAATATAACTTCCCCTCTCGCTGGCTCTCCAGTACTGCAGAAGCCGATGTGCTTTCTCATACAATTGTCATTCCCATGACAATTGTATTACCTCGTGGGTAATAAAGTAATTAAATAAAATGATCCATATATGACTAAAAATCAAGATGGATAAATGAAGTTATCAGCTTTGATGTTACTGAAACTTGCTCAAGGCCTGAAAGGTCATAATCCTTATGTATGCATCATGCAATTCATAAGTAAATTGTTGAGTTTACTTAGTGGGCATTGATATAATAGTGTGGTATTTCTATCTTTTAAAAGGGATATATTATATTGGACTAGATGTCCTTATTGCACTCCTGAGACTTGCTGCCTAGACTCTGTGGGTGGTGGCATCTTCTGGGTTATCAAATGGATGCCCTCCTTCCTCAGTGTTTCACTGATAAACCCACAACACCTCTGGACAGTTCAGCAGTGAATCGGGGTGTCCCATGCTCACCCCCTAGATGCCATTCACTAACTTGGGTCACGGGGGACAAGTGATAAGTAAAATGGACAAGAAAGCAGAGTGAATCTCTGGTATTTGTTTCAACATGTATTGGGGAAATGCTATTCTTGATAATGGAAGCACCATCCAAAATGAGATCCACTAACAGAAATCATCTTTCATACAAGAGCATTGAAATAGATTTGAACTATAACTGCCCCCTTGACAGTTATTGTGAAATGTGGAAACCAAAATTGCTTTCTAAGTCAGGAGAAGAGTTAGCAGACAAAAAATAATATTTTCTATAATTTTAATCTACAATTTCTATAACATTATCTATAATTTTCTATAACATGAAGTTCCATCATCTATGAATGAATCAAGAAATTTGAATTTAAAACATAAATCTTGTGTTTGTTTATTTCATTTTTCTCACATAAATTTTGTAAGTTCAAATTTATATTCTGCAAGGGTGTATTTCTATTATCCAAAATGCTATGTAACAGTTCTCTGCACAACAGTTTTGATTTTGTCTAACCATTATTCTTAACATATTGTAATGATGCTGCATTTCTCAAATAAAAATGCAAGTATTTCCAAAGGCAACTTTTGAAAGTTAACCAAAGCTTAAGAGCTCACCGCTGGCAGACCATCCACTTTTGTGCGGAAAGTCCATCCAATGGCAAATGGAGCAGAAGTTAAATATATGAAGCACTCAAGATTGTTGGAAACCCACATGGATTGTTCACCATTCACTCAGAACATTTTGCAGCTCAAATTCTTTCCATTTGTGGACTTGTTATCTCTAACTCAAACTAGTCCACAGCTAGCTTATCACTTACGGTATGTGGCTGTCAAACACTCATTCATAAATACCACTAATGTTAGCAAGATTGTGGAACTGGAAATGGAAATAAGCTACAAAGAAAACGTCATAATTCACAGAACCATCAAATATTAAATTACAGTCATGAATTTGTACTCGTTTTTGAGAAACAAGTTATGCAGATTAAACATTTTAACTCTGCCACCACATTTTCAGAGAATTTGGGCCCGTGGTATTTGCGTCTGCTCTCTGCTGGACTTCCCCAACATTTTTCCTTCATCAAACCTATCTAGTCATATCAGAATGTTATATTGTGACAGATTATGTTACATTTTATATTGTATAAAGATATGTTTTAAAATGAGTTTAATTGTAGCAGGTTTTTTAGTGTAGGTCACATGCAAACACTTCAAAACAGATTTCATTTTAAATGCCAGAGCTCTCCTCAACCCAAACAGTCCATTTGCAAAAACTTTGAAGGTCTTTACAAGTAAGTGTTAATTGGACATGCTGTAGAGTAATGGATTATTGTTTTGGAAAGCAACAGATGAATGAACTCAGAAGATTGGGTCCGGTGCTGCAGAATGACTGCAGTTGGCTGTTCTAAGAGGGTCATGTGGTTTTCTCTGAGAGAGAGGAAGAGAGAAAGAGAGAGAGAGAATTAGTTCTGCAGTTCAGCAGCAGCTGGAACTGGAACAGGACAAGCTGGCAAGCTTGTGGAAAAAAACTATTTTGAAGACAGGTTGTGAGTGCTTAGTTCAGCCTGGTCAAAGCCTTTGTGGTCCATACAAGAGGAGAGGACTGGCTGCCTAATGTTTCACTTGAAATCAGGGAAACATAAAGGAACTTTGTGGTGACCTGAAAGAAAGAGGTTATTATCTGGAAAACCCTGATAGGGTAAGTTTTTTTGGCAAGATACTGAAGTGGCTGATCAAAAGGAATCAGTTGTGGGTGTCCAACGAGCAACAAATTTCTCTCTGAAAACTGACAAGAACCTCCCTAAATGGTAACAATTTATCTTTCAAGCACCAAAGCCTGGCGAAATTTATACATTTTTAATTCTTTGCACAGTATAAGAATTGCCTGATTCTAGCGAACTTGGAGGAGTGAGAAGTGAGATTGGACTTGAATCAAAGAGGTTTTCTGAACTTACACACACATTACATACACGTGCACTTACAATTAGAAGGGGGTTAAGTTAATAGTAATAAGTTAAAGTTTGATCCTGTTTTCATGTTTAAAGATAATTAAAAGCAACTTTTGTTTAAGTAACCATTTGTATTTGTGAATTTCTATTGCTGCTGAGTTTTGGGGTCCTCTGGGCTCATAACGTTATGTTTCAATGATATCCCCTCTCATTCTTCTACCAATTAGTAAAACCCTGGTCCATCCAGTCTTTCTTCATATGTCAGTCCTGCCATCCATATAACCAGTCTGGTGAACCTTTGCTGCACCCCCTCAATAGCAAGAATGTCCTTCCTCTGATTTGGAGACCAAACCTACACAAAAAACTCAACGTGTGACCTCACCAAGACCTTATACAAATACAACAAGCCTCCTTGCTTCTATATTCAAAACTTCTTGCAATAAAGGCCAACATGATGTGTGGATCCTTCACAACACATTCCAACATTCAATGACTGATGAGCCATGACACCCAAGTCTTGGTGCATCTCTCCTTTTTCTAATTTCTCACCATTCAATTAATAATTTGCCTTTCTATTATTGTCGTAAAGTGTCAACTTCCAAAACTATTCCAAGAAGCCCTTTTTATTTTAAGCCTTTCCATATTATTGGTAAAATGTGTTGCCTAGAAAAGTTCATCATAATTTTCTCACTTTCATATTCTGGGCCTTGTTCTCAACCTTCCCTGCTCTCTCTAAATTTACACACACAAGTACACCCAGTTCTCCTTTCACTTCCACCTTGTTGGGAATTATACCATTTATATTCTGTTAACTTTCCATATTCTTCCTGCTGAAATTATAACCTTATTGCTCAAGCTTAGCAATCCTTTGAGTTCATGGCCCTTGAGTTGTTGGCTTTGGTAAGCAACTTGGGGATTTTATTTTATTTAAAATGCATTTGTTAAATATTGTTTACTTTTAGGTCACATGCTCTTGCCAATTTTTTAAAATATCTATTTTCAGAATCTGGGTGTTGCTGGCAAGACCAGTATTTATTTCCCTTTTCAATTTTCCCTTGAGATGTTGATAGTGAGCCACCATTTTGAACTGGTGCAGCCCATCTGATGAGGACAATCCCAAAGTGCTTTGGCACAGGGAATTCCAGGGTTTAGACCTAGCCATGCTGAAGGAGGGATGATGTATTTCCAAGTCAGTAGAGGGGACTTCCAACATTCTGCTGTCCCGTCTTTATGGGTGTTAAAGGTGAAAGATTTTGTTATTGCTGTTAGTCTTGCCAAGGGAGTACCTACGTTTATCCACTCAAGTTGTGAACTTAATCTGCACAGCATTCAACAGGCCTACAAATAAATGCCAAATTTGTTTACCCCCATTTATTTTGTTTGTGCAAGTATCATTGGGCAAGCACAATTTATTGACTTTTTTGATATATTTTGAGAAGATGATAGGCTGCTGTCTATTCAGGAAAATAAAAGCTCATTATAGATAATATTTTGGTCTGGTAATAGGTTTGACTTCCAGAAGTACAGCATAAATGGACCTTTTTCCAGTCGGAAAGATGCAATGAGTGCCACAGGATCAATGCTAGGGCTTCAACTTCTTACAATTTACATGAATGACTCAGATGAATAGACTGAAAGAATGGTCATTGCATTTACTGATAACACAAAAATTGGGTTGAAATTAAGTCACAAAGAAGACATAAGGAAAACTACAAAGGTATAGAGATAGGTTAAAAGAATAAAAATAAATCTAGCAGATGGAACATGATGTCAGAAACTTGCCTATATAATGGCAAGTAAAATAAAGAAATATTTTATCTGAAGAGTGAATGTTTGCAGAATTTTGTGATTCAGACAGCTCTTTGAGTCTGTGATAAAATGAAAAAAAATCAGTCATTTCCCTGTTGCCAATGGATGAATGTAATTCAAGTGTTAAAAGGAGCATGTTTCCCATTATGACTATTTGTTTTTCCCAGGAGTTACCCTCTGGGATCAGCTGAAGACTGCCATACTGCAATCCACTGAAGAGGTACTGGGCTTCTCCTCCAGGAAAAACAAGGACTGGTTCGACGAAAACAACCAGGAAATACAGGAGCTGCTGGCAAAGAAGCGAGCTGCCCACCAGGCTCACCTTGCAAAGCCGTACTGGCCAGAGAAGAAACGAGCCTTCCGTCGCGCATGAGTGTGAAATAACAAGACATCAATGTGAAAGGTAGTTCCAAACATCAATTGGGGAGTTTTAATTTGCCCCATCAGATAAGATCCCATGGCTTTCTTTAAATTTGTCACAAGCCATTCTTAGCTTCACACTCATGGAGCCACCTCCCCTCAAGATGATTGGAACTTTCATTATTCGTGAAAACTTTCTGTTCTAATGACACTTTCAAAAACAATGAGGAAGTGTAGCAGAAGTGTGGAATCTTTTGCCAGGCTAGGACCCATTAGGAACCAAAGCCCTCCATGAAAATAAAGCTGCGACCCAGAAGAGAGGCCTTCCGAGCTTCTGCTCGGGTTGGTTCATGACCAATGCCTGAGGAATGCTCACTTTGCAAAGCCGTACTGGCCAGAGAAGAAACGAGCCTTCCGTCGCGCATGCAGCCATCTTCAGCGCAAACTCCGGGAGATCCAAAATGAGTGGTGGACTAGCCTCGCCAAATGAACCAAGCTCAGCACGGACATTGGCAACTTCAGGGGATTTTACGAGGCTCTAAAGGCTGTGTACAGCCCCTCACCCCAAGTCCAAATCCCGCTGCGCAGCTCAGATGGCAAAGTCCTCCTCAGCGACAAGATCTCCATCCTCACCGATGGTCAGAACACTTCTAATCTCCCTTTACACCTTGTTGAAGTACCCCGGGGCTCTGTTTGACTGACAGGCAGAGAATGTAAAGTTGCGAGTACTGGATGTTGACTGCATGCAAAGGTGACGTCAGTTTTTACCAGGGAAATGTGAAGTAAAGGCATTTGGGTTTTTGGTCTTGTTTCTTTTAATTTCAGTTAGAATGGCTTTGTGGTAAGAATTGTAGTTTCCTTTTAGTTATTTTTAGTTGCATTAAACCTGGCCAGGAATCCTGGGCAAGCATGGTGTCAGCAAGTGCAACGACAACGGGCGCCTCCTGTTGGAGCTCTGCGCAGAACAGCAGCTTGTCATTACAAACACTCTTTTTCAGCAGAGGGACAGCCTGAAGACTACCTGGATGCATCCCCGATCCAAACACTGGCACCTCCTGGACTACGTCCTGGTGTGAGAAAGAGACAAACAAGATGGGCTCCACACCAGGGTCATGCCCAGTGCGAAATGCCACACTGACCACCGGCTGGTTCACTGCAAGCTCAACCTTCACTTCAAGCCAAAGTCCAGGAACAGTAAAGCCCCCGGAAAGAGGTTCAATGTTGGAAATTTGCAGTCAGACGAAGTGAGAGGAAACTTCCAGACAATCCTCAAAGCAAAGCTCGAGGATGCAATCTGCCTCACGGACTCATCCCCTGAAACCCTCTGGGATCAGCTGAAGACTGCCATACTGCAATCCACTGAAGAGGTACTGGGCTTCTCCTCCAGGAAAAACAAGGACTGGTTCGACGAAAACAACCAGGAAATACAGGAGCTGCTGGCAAAGAAGCGAGCTGCCCACCAGGCTCACCTTGTAAAGCCGTACTGGCCAGAGAAGAAACGAGCCTTCCGTCACGCATGCAGCCATCTTCAGCGCAAACTCCGGGAGATCCAAAATGAGTGGTGGACTAGCCTCGCCAAATGAACCCAGCTCAGCGCGGACATTGGCAACTTCAGGGTTTTTACGAGGCTCTAAAGGCTGTGTACGGCCCCTCACCCCAAGTCCAAATCCCGCTGCGCAGCTCAGATGGCAAAGTCCTCCTCAGCGACAAGATCTCCATCCTCACCGATGGTCAGAACACTTCTCATCTCTTTTCAGTGCCAACCGCACAGTCCAAAAACCCGCCCTGCTCCAGCTCCCTCAACAGCCCTTAAGGCTAGAGCTGGATGAGGTCCTCACCCGGGAAGAGACGTATAAGGCAATTAAACAACTGAAAAGTGGCAAAGCAGCAGGTATGAGTGGAATCCCCCCAGAGGTCTGGAAGGCTGGCGGCAAAACTCTGCATGCCAAACTGCATGAGTTTTTCAAGCTTTGTTGGGACCAAGGAAAACTGCCTCAGGACCTTCGTGATGCCACCATCATCACCCTGTACAAAAACAAAGGCGAGAAATCAGACTGCTCAAACTACAGGGGAATCACGCTGCTCTTGATTGCAAGCAAATCTTCGCTATGATTCTCCTAAATAGAATAATACCTAGTGTCGCCGAAAATGTTCCCCCAGACTCACAGTGCAGCTTTCGCGCAAACAGAGGAACTACTGTCATGGTCTTTGCCCTCAGACAGGTCCAAGAAAAGTGCAGAGAACAAAACAAAGGACTCTACATCACCTTTGTTGACCTCACCAAAGCCTTCGACAGTGTGAGTAGGAAAGGGCTTTGCAAATACTAGAGTGCATCGGATGCCCCCCAAAGTTCCTCAACATGGTTATCCAACTGCACGAAAACCAACAAGGTCAGGTCAGATACAGCAATGAGCTCTCTGAACCCTTCTCCATTAACAATGGCGTGAAGCAAGGCTGCGTTCTTGCACCAACCCTCTTTTCAACCTTCTTCAGCATGATGCTGAAACAAGCCATGAAAGACCTCAACAATGAAGACGCTGTTTACATCCGGTACCGCACGGATGGCAGTCTCTTCAATCTGAGGCGCCTGGAAGCTCACACCAAGACACAAGAGCAACTTGTCCGTGAACTACTCTTTGCAGACGATGCCGCTTTAGATGCCCATTCAGAGCCAGCTCTTCAGCGCTTGACGTCCTGTTTTGCGGAAACTGCCAAAATATTTGGCCTGGAAGTCAGCCTGAAGAAAACTGAAGTCCTCCATCAGCCAGCTCCCCACCATGACTACCAGCCGCCCCACATCTCCATCGGGCACACAAAACTCAAAACGGTCAACTAATTTACCTATCTCGGCTGCACCATTTCATCGGATGCAAGGATCGACAACAAGATAGACAACAGACTCGCCAAGGCAAATAGCGCCTTTGGAAGACTACACAAAAGAGTCTGGAAAAACAACCAACTGAAAAACCTCACAAAGATTAGCGTATACAGAGCCGTTGTCATACCCACACTCCTGTTCGGCTCCGAACCATGGGTCCTTTACCGGCATCACCTACGGCTCCTAGAACGCTTCCACCAGCGTTGTCTCCGCTCCATCCTCAACATTCATTGGAGCGACCATCTCTAACATCGAAGTACTCAAGATGGCAGAGGCCGACAGCATTGAATCCACGCTGCTGAAGATCAAACTGCGCTTGGTAGGTCACGTCTCCAGAATGGAGGACCATCGCCTTCCCAAGATCGTGTTATATGGCGAACTCTCCACTGGCCACCGAGACAGAGGTGCACCAAAGAAGAGGTATAAGGACTGCCTAAAGAAAGCTCTTGGTGCCTGCCACATTGACAGTGGGCTGATATCGCCTCAAACCGTGCATCTTGGCGCCTCATAGTTCGGCAGGCAGCAACCTCCTTTGAAGAAGACCGCAGAGCCCACCTCACTGTCAAAAGAAAAGGAGGAAAAACCCAACACCCAACCCCAACCAACCAATTTTCCCTTGCAACCACTGCAACCGTGCCTGCCTGTCCCGCATCGGACTTGTCAGCCACAAATGAGCCTGCAGCTGACGTGGATATTACCCCTCCATAAATCTTCGTCTGCGAAGCCAAGCCAAAATAAAGTTACTCAAACTTTTCATCAGATTGAGGTTTCTTTCATTACTGATTCTGTTCTTTGAAAGGAACCCCAAAAACACCTGAGTCCTGTTTTAATGAAAAGGTAATGTGGAGGTACAGGAAATAGTAAGGAGAGCAATATTTTTGATTTGGTGAATGAAATGGAATACAAAGAATGTAGTAAGCTTCACTCATATCAGGCACTAGGGAGTTCTGTGTACAATTTTCTTTTGTTTAATGAAGGTGTAAAAGTGTTGGAAACAGTTCAGAGAAGGTTTAATGATGCATATGGAATGAGCTGGTTATCCTTTTACAATAAACCAGATAGGATGGAATTATGTAAATTTGACAACTTGATTGAAACATTTAAGATCCTTATGGGCATTGACAGAGAGGGTCTAGGACATTTTTGAAACCACCATTTGGTGCCAGACATTTTGCCACCCATGGTTTGGTACTGGACATTTTGGGGCTAACATTTAGGCTACAACAATTTATTCACTTATTATATCTATTAAGAAGTGAGGAGCAGGCTGTCGTGCAGGACCCTGCACTCGGTACAGCAGCTGTCACTCTATCACGTCAAGCTGACTGACACGGCTGGAGGCTTACCAGTTCTTACCAGTGCTTGGTGGTGAGTAAGTGGCGGCAGCGGATGATGGAAGGGAACCTTTTGCTGAGCCCTTTGGGTAGCAGAGGCAGGTTGTCTTGGGGTCAGGGGCCAGACACCGATAACCTCATGATCCCTGATCACCCTCCATTCCTGGTCCCCCTCTGCCACCCAGTCATCTCCACCTACCCCTGGTCCCCTCTATCTGGATCCCCCCATCCCCTGGTTCCTTTGACTCATTGACTCAGTCACAGCTGGTAAGCCTCCAGTACCTGTAGTGGCATGTTGATAACTTGATGTGATTGAGCGACAGCCACTGTCCCAAATGCAGAATCCTGCATGACAGCCCAAAGCACCACTCCTCACTTCATAATAAATCTAATAAGGTAATAAATTATTGTAGCCTAACTGTTAGTGCTAAGAAACCATTTTAATCAATACTTTGTGGCTATCGGCCACCGCTACTGGAAAGAACACGTTGAGTCAAGTAACATTTTAGATCAACTGATTTACTGATTCAAATTCACATGCTGGTCCCAGTGGTCTCAGTGCTCATGCAGGGTGGAAGTAACATCAACTTCCTGTCCGTTGTTTTGCCCCCACACTGAGAACTTCTGAGTATGTCTCTGACTGTGGACTTGACCATGACTGCTGGAGTCGGTTTGCCTGCCATGTGGATGAGCCGCCACATGACCGGCTCCCTCAGAACTGGTGATAGGAGGTGCTGAAACCATACTCCATACACTGCCTGCTTTACGTGGCCGCCCTCGTCTCTCGGCTGATGGGACTATGACTAGGTTCTCAGTGTAAAGGTTAAAACCTTGTGTTTTGATTCTTAGTTAATTTTGTGCCTCTCTCTTTAAGAAGGAGTATTGTTTGTAGTGTTACCATAGTTACTGTGATGTCATATGCCATAATATCCAAGCATACTAAGAGCTTGCATCTCAATCCTCGATGAACTATGAAGGAGATGTGAGCTTGAGATAATTTTCTTTGAATTCATCTTATTTCATCTTGTATATCTCTTTAAAGTTGTATATTGTTATGTCTTTAAATATAGCCATATGCTTTGTTTATTCATCATTATGAAAACCTTAATGCAAAGTTATGCAAAATGTTTATCCATTTTATCAATGAATTAAGGCTACATAAAGCTGCATCTACAAAGTTTGGATTATTTAATTTGGAATATCATCCCCATGTTTCCTTGAAGATGACACGTTTTGAAATTAGGAAATACTAGAACCTGGAAAGTGTTGTCTATATTTTTTTTCAAAGAATATTTTTTAATTGTGAACTTTGTTTGGAAGAAAGGCTCATAAAATTTGTTTGAAAATCTCAACTTATTAAAAGGTAGAGACATTCTTGCTGTAAAAATAGAATATTCCAGAAGCCTCTATAAGAACATATAAGTAAATTGGACAGTTTTAAAATTCAGCAAGGAAAGACACCTGTGTCCTTGGAAAGATAAAATAGAGCTCCGGTTTTCAAAATCCAGCAGGAAGAGTAGAAGAATGTGTTCTTGAAAGTTATAAACACGTGATTAAAAAAAAAGGCCAAGGGTGCAGAACCACACAAAGACAATTCAGAGGGACCAAGAAAAAAAAAAATTTGTTTACAGTTCCCAGGAACCAAGATAGGCCAGGAGAAGATAGGCGGCAGTGTAAAGAACCCAACATGGATAAGAAGAAGTCTCATCATGCTAAAGACCTTAAGCAAATAGCTCCTCTCAAAGAAATATTTGGTTGTGAGTTAAGCCAGCAAGGTGGACCGACAATGCTTGGCAGGAGGTTGGAGCCAGTCACCATAGAAGAACCAGCTTCAACTACCAAGCAAGAAGAGAACACAATAAAGACACTGTAGACCTCATTAGCTGACTTGAAGGTTGATGGAAATGGAACAGATGAATTTATGTTGCAAAGTCCCACTGGTGCTGTACCAAGCGAAATGCAGAAGATAGAGACTCAATTAGCGGTATATGCAAGTTCAGATGTGAATACTGATGATAATATTTCCAAGGTTATGAGTGCAGGAAGATCTTCAAAGTCTTCAAAGGCACCTAGAGGAAGTACAGCTTTGTGTTCTTCAAGCATATCAGCTTTGCATACTAAGGTGCAAGCAGACTTGGCTACTGTCTGTCCAAAACATGAGATGTTGGAAAAAAGACATGCTCTAGAAGATATGGAAGCTGAAATGAAGAATCAGCAATTAAGGCAAGAAGCTGAAATCAAGAAACACAATTGGAGCAAAAAGAGCAACTTAAAAGGTTACAAATGGCTAATGAAGAACAAAATAGATTATTAAAGGGAGAAATTAAAAGACGAGAGCTTGGAGATCAATGTGGAATGAATATGGCCAAAATCCAAGCATTAGCTCAATCAGATCAATGGGTTCCGCAGCCACAAGAAACGAATATATCTGACCAAGGAGCCATGGGTGGTACTGCTAATGCTCAAATGACAATGACCAACCTCGCGACATTCAATCTCTTCAGAGCACAATATATGATTCTCCCCAAAAGGAGAGTATTTCAAAAAAGTTCAACCATGCCAATTGAACATACTCAACCATTGATGTCTCTTTGTGTTGCTGAAGAACCCGTGACAAGTCAAGGATCTCCACCAATGCCATCACTTACAACCCAAGGATCCCCATCAATGCCATCACTTACAACACAAGGTCCTACACCTATAGCACCAGTTCAAGATCTGTTTTCTCCATTCACCTTAAGACAACCAGTCACGAGCCAAGGTGAATAATATCACTCATAGCAAAACAAAATGAAATCTCTGCTATGTTAGCGCAGCAACGAGGTTCATATGGTTTACCCAAAAAGAAAATTCCAGTTTGTAATGCAGATCCATTGCAATATCAGACAATCATGAAGTCCTTTGAACATCAGATTGAAAGTAATACTAAAAACACTAAAGATGGCCTGTAGTACGTGGAACAGTTGTAACGAGCCCAGAGGACACTGATGATAACTTCTTTCTTTCAAGTCACCAGAGAATTCCTTTTTGTTTCCCTTATTCCAAATGAAACATTAGACAGCCAGTCCTCTCCTCTTCCCAAAAGACTTTGACCAGGCCATCTTCCAAATGGGGCTTTCCACAAACTTGCCAGCTTGTCCTGTTCCAGTCCCAGCTGCTGCTGAACTGTAGAACTGTAGAACTAATTCTCTCTCTCTCTCTCTCTCTCTCTCTCTTAGAGAGAAAGACAGTTTGACTCTCTCTGCTTGCAAAACCACATGACACTCTTAGAACAGCAAGTTCCCTTTCAGACTGTCTATGGTTCAAACAAGCTTTTTTTAAAATCTTTTGCCTTTGGTAAAGAACAATAGATTAGTGAAGTCACTTGGGCACTCTCCGAAGCTCTTGCAAAGGCTGTGGGCTCTGACATGTCTAGCATGGGGCACAGCACCAGTATTTTAAATAATATCTGTTTTAAAGTGTTTGTATGTGACCTACTCTAACAAACATTTCCCAATTTAGTTCCCAAAAACATATCTATATTCTCTGTCACACAGTATAATGGAGAATAGGTGAAGGAGTTAGTCAAAAGTTGCAAATATATGAATTCAGAACAAAGCTTTAAAAGGGAAAATAAATTATTGCATCATCTTTATGGCAATGAACATAAAATCGCAAGGGCTCACATAGACAAGATTCTTTCTTGCTCAACAATAAAATCAGAGGGTGTAGTAATGCAATGGGAAGTAGTATACATTTGCAAGAGCTGAGTTTGCTTGCTAATTTGTCAATTATTATAAATAAATTACCTTATAAATTGAGGGATTATGGAGAACCAAAGCTGCAGATGAAAGGGACATCACTTTTGAGGATGTTGTACAATTCTTGGAATCTTTGGCTTGGCTTCGCGGACGAAGATTTATGGAGGGGGTAAAAGTCCACGTCAGCTGCAGGCTCGTTTGTGGCTGACAAGTCCAATGCGGGACAGGCAGACACGGTTGCAGCGGCTGCAAGGGAAAATTGGTTGGTTGGGGTTGGGTGTTGGGTTTTTCCTCCTTTGCCTTTTGTCAGTGAGGTGGGCTCTGCGGTCTTCTTCAAAGGAGGTTGCTGCCCGCCAAACTGTGAGGCGCCAAGATGCACGGTTTGAGGAGATATCAGCCCACTGGCGGTGGTCAATGTGGCAGACACCAAGAGATTTCTTTAGGCAGTCCTTGTACCTTTTCTTTGGTGCACCTCTGTCACGGTGGCCAGTGGAGAGCTCGCCATATAACACGATCTTGGGAAGGCGATGGTCCTCCATTCTGGAGACGTGACCCACCCAGCGCAGCTGGATCTTCAGCAGCGTGGACTCGATGCTGTCGACCTCTGCCATCTCGAGTACTTCGACGTTAGGGATGAAAGCGCTCCAATGGATGTTGAGGATGGAGCGGAGACAACGCTGGTGGAAGCGTTCTAGGAGCCGTAGGTGATGCCGGTAGAGGACCCATGATTCGGAGCCGAACAGGAGTGTGGGTATGACAACGGCTCTGTATACGCTTATCTTTGTGAGGTTTTTCAGTTGGTTGTTTTTCCAGACTCTTTTGTGTAGTCTTCCAAAGGCGCTATTTGCCTTGGCGAGTCTGTTGTCTATCTCATTGTCGATCCTTGCATCTGATGAAATGGTGCAGCCAAGATAGGTAAACTGGTTGACCGTTTTGAGTTTTGTGTGCCCGATGGAGATGTGGGGTGGCTGGTAGTCATGGTGGGGAGCTGGCTGATGGAGGACCTCAGTTTTCTTCAGGCTGACTTCCATGCCAAACATTTTGGCAGTTTCTGCAAAGCAGGACGTCAAGCGCTGAAGAGCTGGCTCTTCACATGGCATGTGTATATTTCCACCATACCAGCATTTGGAAATATTAAGCATACTTCAATAGTTCCTAAAGATGTAAAAAGGTCTAGATCATCGTCTCAACAGAAACCAAAAGGAAATACTTTTGTTACTGCTGTGTCAGATACAAGCACAAGAAAGAACAAGGAAACAAAGGAAAAAGAAGATCAGACTGTTCAGGAAAGTTGTTTGTATTACAAAGATAAGCATGCTTTGGAAAGATGTTCACGATTGGAGAAAAAGTTGCATGATGAGAAATTAACCCTTTAAAAGAAGAATGGAATATGTTGAGGTACCTACTAGAGAAGGGGCAGTGTTAGATCTATTGTTGGGGAATGAGTTAGGGCAGGTGACTGAGGGGTGTGTTGGGGAGCATTTCAGATCAAGTGTTCATGGTACCATTAGATTCAATATAATTATGGAAGGGATATGTCTGGTCCAAAGATTAAGGTTTTTGAGTGGGGAAAAGCCAGATATGAAGAGATGAGAAGGGATTTGAAGGGAGTGGTTTGGGCTGATTTGTTTGATGGGAAGGAAGTAGAAGTGAATTGGAGGTCATTTAAAGGTGAGATTTTGAGGGTGCAGAATCTTTATGTTCCTGTTAGGATAAAAGGTTTTCAAGGGAGATTAGAAATTTGGTTCGCGATAAAAGGGAGGCCTATATTAAATACAGGAAGCAAGGTATGGACGAGATGCTTGGAAAATACATGGATTGTAAAAAGAAGCTTAAGAAAGAAATTGGGATGGCAAAAAGAAGGTACGAGGTGGCTAGAGCGGACAGGGTGAAAGTAAATCCAAAGGGTATTTACAAATATGTAAATAGCAACAGGAGAGTGAAGGATAAAATTGGTCCTTTAGAGTATCAGAGCAGACAACTGTGTTCGGAGCCGAATGGGAAGGGGGAGATATTGAATTAGTTTTTCTCGTCGGTTTTCACTAGGGAAAAGGATCTGGAATCATGTAGGATAGGAGAAGCAAAAGGGGTGATTATGGAAAATGTAGGGATTAGGAAAGGGGGTGTTGGAACTTTTGAGTATAGAAAGGTGGATAAGTCTCTGGGTCCCAACAGGATTTTTCACAGGTCCTTGAGGGAAGTCAAAGAGGAAATAGTGGAGCTCTGACAGTGATTTTTCAACAGTCACTAGAAGAGAGCATGATGCCGCAGGACTGGCATATCGCAAACATGGTTCCTATGTTTATAAAGGACTCCAGGTGTAGGCCCAGCAATTAAAGACCAGTAAATTTGATGACAGTGGTTGGTAAACTAATGGAAAGTATTATTAGAGATAATATGTATAAGTATCTAGAGGGGCAGGGATGGATCAGGGACACCCAACATGGGTTTATGCAGGGAACATCATGTTTGACAAATTTTATTGAATTTTTTGAGGAGGTGACTAGGAAGGTTGATGAGGGTAGAGCAATAGATGTTGACTATTTGGATTTCAGTAAGGTCTTCGATAAGGTACCACATGGAAGGTTGGTAAGGAAGGTTCAGGAGCTAGGTATTAATGTTGAGATAGTCAAATGTGTTCAACAGTGGCTAGAAGGTAGATGCCAGCGAATCATGGTGGATAATTGTCCGCCAGGATGGAGGCCGGTGATGAGTGGTGTGCCTCAGGGATTGGTTTTGCTCCCTTGTTGTTTGTCATTTACATTAATGATTTGGATGATGGAGTGATAAATTGGGTTAGCAAATATGCAATGATACAAAAATAGGGGTGTTGTGGATAGTGAAGTTGGTTTTCGGAGACTGCAGAAGGATTTGGACTGCTTAGAAGAATGGGCTAAAAGATGGCAGATGGCGTTTAATACTGATAAGTGTGAGGTGCTTCATTTTGGGAAGAATAATCAAAACAGGACATATGCAGTGAAGGGGAGGGCATTGAGGAATGCAGAGGAATAGAGAGATCTTGGAATAATGGTTCATCCTTCTTTGAAAGTGGAATCTCATGTGGATAGAGTGGTAAAGAAGGCTTTTGGTATGCTGACCTTTATAAATCAAAGTATAGAATATAAAAGTTTAGAAGTGATGTTGAGACTATTCAAGGCATTGGCGAGGCCTAATTTGGTCTACTGTGTGCAGTTCTGTTCCCCAAATTATAGGAAGGATATCAATAAAGTAGAGAGGGTGCAGAGAAGTTTTACTAAAATGTTGCCTGGATTGAAGTATCTAGAATACAAAGAAAGATTGAGTAGATGGGTCTTTATTCATTGGAGCATAGAAGGTTGAGGGGGGAAAAGTTGGATAGGTGCATGGATGTGAGGGGATTGGAGGGTTATGGGCAGAGTGTAGTTAAGTGGGACTAGAAAAGATCACTTAAATCAGTGCGGATTAGAGGTGCCGAGATGGCCTGTTTCTGCACTGTAAATGTTAAATGTTATATGGTTAAAATTGTTTAGAAAGAACGGCCTTTAAGAAGGAAAGGTATTATTTCAATCGTAAGCTTGATCTATGATCCTTTGGGAATATCGGCACCAGTAGTATTAATAGCAAATAAAATTCTGCAAGAATTGTGCAGAAGAAAATTTGGATTGGATGAAACTATGCCAGATTCCATCGCACAAGATTGGATGAATTGGATTGAGAGTCTTAAATGTTAAAAAATTTTGAAGTCAAGAGATGCTTTAAACCAACAGACTTTGGAATTGCCACATTTGCTCAGTTACACCATTTTGCTGATGCAAACGAAGGTGGTTTTGTTACTGTCAGTTATTTAGAACTGAGAAATAACCAAGAGTGAATACATTGTGGATTTGTAACGGGAAAAGCCAGAGTGGTTCCATTAAAGCCAGCCACCATACCTTGAATGGAATTTACTGCCACTACTTTGGTGAGCAAAATGGACACTATGTTAAGAAGAAAATTACAGATGGAGTTAGCAGACTCTATGTTTTGGACTGATCGTACATCAGTACTTAAATACATTAATAACAATACCATGAGGTTTCATACCTTTGTGACTAACAGAATTAATGAAATCGAAAAAGTTTTGCATGCTAGTTAATGGAGATATATGTAAACAGTGGATAATCCAGCTGATATGGCTTCATAAGGATCACATGTTCAATCGTTTCTGAACAGAGCCAACACTTGGGTGTCCATGTTGCTGGAGTCGTTCATGTGGAGTCCAAATGCAGTGGGACCATTGGGGTCACCGATGTGGCTATTGGCAGCTGTGAGTGGAAGAAACACGCTGAGTCGAATTGAGTTTCAAATCAACTGATTTACTGATTCAAACTTGTGTGCTTAAAAGGTCAGTGCTCATGTGGGCTGGAAATGACATTAACTTCCTGTCGTTTGTTTTGCCACGCACTGAGAGGTCTTGAGTATGTCTCTGACTACGGACTCGACTGCTGCTGTCGGCTCACCTGCCACAGCTTAATATTTATTATATTTAATGAAAATTATAATGAATTACATGCCATGCGAGAGATGGTGCCAAACTGCAGATGCCAAAACATCCGAGGGACTACAAAAGTCAATTTTTTTTGCCAAAATATCCAATGCCAAAATGCAAGCGCCAAAATATCCAGCCTAAAACTGTGGGCGCCAAATTGTCTGCCCAACACAGAGAGAATATTTCCTCTTGTGAAGAATTCAGGACTAGGCCATTGTTTAAAAATGAGCAATCACTTGTTTAAGGCCACGATGAGTTAATTTTTTTACTTCCAGAAGATCACGAGAATTTTGAGCTCACTTCCTCAAAGTGTAGTGGGAGCGGAGTGTTGGTATAGTTTTAAGGTAGAGACAGATGGATATTGGATATGCCATGTAAAGGTTACTGTGGATAGATAGAAATACAAAGTTGAAGTTACAATCAGATCAGCCATGATCTTATGAAAAGGTGATTCAGGCTCATGAGGAGGAGTGACCCACTTCTGATCCTCAGTTACACATTTGTATACGTATATATTTTGTAAAGTGGCATCAAGAAGTGGATTGCAGATTTTTAAGCCAGCTTCAACAAAGGCATGATAAAATGTGTGACTGTGCAATTTAGAGAGGAACTTGGAGGCAATGGTTTCCTCAGTATTACCAATCATATGCTAGAAGATGCTTGTGAACTGAGCTTGCTGTTACATTGCAGCACTTGTGGTAAAGGGAGTGGATACTGTATTTGAAAAAGGTGTTAACATTTTTGAAGTGTGCTGTATTTAGAAATGTCAGCCTTTTGTTTTGATATTATCTCTCGATAAGCGGATTCGTTAGTTCAGTCTGTTAATCATTAACTGAGAATATTGTACATTAACCATGCTATGTGTTCTGACTGTAAATAATATTTATAAGAAGCATTTATTTTGAACTTCATTTTTCTAGGCACATTACAACCAATAAATTAAGATAAATTGCTATGAGTATACAGTGTGGTAATCAACTGAAGCACAGTAAGATCTCTCAGACAGAAAATTGGGGTTGATCCAGCCTACAACTTACATTTAAAAACACAGGAATGCTGGAGGAACTCTGCCAGTCCTGCAGTGTCCATCAGAGGTCAAAATATATAACCAACCTATTGGGCCTGACCCCTTCTTTAAGAGATGAGTAAAAAGCAGACAGGTGTTTGAATTAAAAGAAAGGACAGGGGGTGGAGTACAGACCAACAGACAAAAGGTGTTAATTGGATATGGAGAGGACGACAGGAGAAAGGAGAGATAAGAATTGATTGGGAGCAAGTCAATGGTTTCCATAAAATGGAAGTGGTAGAGGGAGAGAGAGAGAGAGAGCACTAGAGGATAGGAGACATAGGGATAAATGGGGGAGGGGGTGGGAATGAGCAGCAAACGGAAACTGGAGAAGTTGATGTTAATGCAATCTGGTTGGTGGGTGCCCAGAAGGAATATGAGGTGTTGATCTTTTATGGAGAGACTGGGCAGACTGGGAGATAATTTCATTGAGAACCTTCACTCCATCCTCTGAAATAATGGGGGGTGGGGTCCTGTCAATGCCCAACTATGTCAATTCCACACTTTATTCCCACTCTGTCATGTCTGTCCATGGGCTCATGCACAATCGAACCAAGGCCATCTGCAAATTGGAGGAACAGCATCTATTATTCAATCTGGCGATACTCCAACCAGATGGCATTAACATCGACTTCTCTGGTTTTCCGTTAACCACCTCCCAACTCTCTCTCTCTCTCTCTCTCTCTCTCTCTCTCTCTATTTCCACATTTCCATGTCCCCCTCACCTTTCCTCCAGCTCCCCACTCCTTTCTCTCTCCATTCAGAGAGCTACTCCTTTTTTATATCATCTCAGCTTTTTTCTCCTGCCCTCCCATCCACATCCATGAATGTGAACTCTTGTCTGTTGGCCTGTGCTCCTCCCCTGCCACTTCTTCCATCCATCTCCCAAGTTTTTATTAAGGTGCCTGCCGGCTTTCTGCTCATACCTTGATGAAGGACTCAGGCCCAAAATGTTGGCTATATATCTTTGCTTCCTATGAATGTTACATGATCTGCTGGCTTCCTTCACCTTCTTTGTATAGGTACACGATCCTTTATCCGGTACCCTTGGGGGACAGTGTGGTACGAATTTTGGATTTTTCTGGATTTTGGAAAGCCCACCTGAATTGTGCTGCTGTATTCACCCCCAACCCCTTCCAGTTGCCCGGCTGTCTCCCCCAATGGCGGTCCCTTGGCCTCCTCCCCCAACCGTGGTCCCTCAGCCTCCCGGACATCTCCCCCAACTCCCAGTCCCTCAGCTGTCTCCCCCAACCATGGTCCCTCGGTTGTCTCCCCAACTGCCGTCCCTCGGCTGCCCGGCCGTCTTCCCCAACCACGGTCCCTCAGCCGCCTGATAGTCTCCCCTAACTGCGGTCCCTCGGCCGCCCAGCAGTCTCCTCTGACCATCAGTCCCTCAGCCACCTCCCCCGACCGCTGGTCCCTCAGCTGCCTCCCCCAACCATCGGTCCCCACTTGCCGGATTTTGGAGCTTTCCAGATTTTAGGTGACCAGATAAAGGATCGTGTATCTGTGTTACATTAAATGTAACATGGCTTATTAGCATAATGTTTATTCTTACGAATAGCAGATTATTTCTCTCTCTCTCTCTCGCTCTCCCCAACTTTAGTAATCTTTAGTAATTGTCATCAGTCTTATGGGTTTTGATTGGATCCTTACTAAGTTGAGGGGATATGGATACTCTTTCGAGTGTTAATTGTTTATTTTCTGACTTTTTGACAAACTTGATGAATAGACCTGTTAAAAAAAGAATCTATTCATTATCCAAGAAGAATGGAAGATCTGAGTGAAGTATCAGATGGGGGTTTAAAGTACGGAATTAGGAAAATATGTGTAAATAGAGAATTCAGGAAAAGTCGTGTGTTTCTCTTCCTGATCATCTATTGTGGTGAGCATTTACTGGTTGGAAATCATATTAAGAAACCATAATTCACAGCGACAACTGTAAGTTATCTGTGTAATCAGCTCATCAGGAAACTTTGTAACTTCTGCTATTTTGCCTTTGGCAACAATGAGGAAAAATGCATGACCCTTCTCCCACCAACCACCTCCCCCCTCACTTAATCTCCAGTGCAGGATCGAATATAATTGTGAAGGTAGATACATTATTTAATATTAAGGGAATGCAAGGATATGAAATTAGTACAAGATATTCACAATGAGATGAAAGATCAGCTTGGTCTTATTGAATAGTTGTCAGTTCAGAGAAGCTGAATGGCCTACTTCTGCTTCTATTCCTTATATACCTTTTATGTGAATTGTCATTACACCCCCCCCCCCCCACCCCACCCACCGATCAATCAGTGATGCAATGAATAAAGCTTAACTAGAGACAGGGATGGAGCATGAGGTGAATCTCTTCTGGAACCTGTGCAATACTATCATCTACAAAGGCATTTCTTGTAACCTAGCCCATAAAATGTTGCACTCAGAAATCAACTTCAACCTGCACACCAGGACAGAGGTGAATGATCCAATTTAAAACTGGAAAAAAATACATGCAAATATGAATGCTAAGTTATGTAGAAAATAACAGGAGAATTTTGTAGGTCTGCAAAAATACAAAACAAAAAAAGGATTGAAAAAAAATCAGAATCTGAGTATTTTTATTGAAAGTAAAAATGTAAAAATTATTTTACAGTCAGCAATAATTGTTGAGAATTCTACTTCAAAAAGCATTGTTCATCCCTCATAAATAGCAAAAATAAATTGACGTCCATTTCACAATTGTGAAAAATAATCACAAAATAGCTGTTAGTTTCATAAAAAATACTTGCATATCAGAATCAGAATCAGAATTTATTGTCATGAGCAAGTCGCGAAATTTGGTGTTTTGTGGCCGCATCACATTCATATTATAACCATCTTACAATATATATATATATATATATATATATATATACATCTTCTTTGGCTTGGCTTCGCGGACGAAGATTTATGGAGGGGGTAAAAAGTCCACGTCAGCTGCAGGCTCGTTTGTGGCTGACAAGTCCGATGCAGGACAGGCAGACACGGTTGCAGCGGTTGCAGGGGAAAATTGGTTGGTTGGGGTTGGGTGTTGGGTTTTTCCTCCTTTGCCTTTTGTCAGTGAGGTGGGCTCTGCGGTCTTCTTCAAAGGAGGTTGCTGCCCGCCAAACTGTGAGGCGCCAAGATGCACGGTTTGAGGCGTTATCAACCCACTGGCGGTGGTCAATGTGGCAGGCACCAAGAGATTTCTTTAGGCAGTCCTTGTACCTTTTCTTTGGTGCACCTCTGTCACGGTGGCCAGTGGAGAGCTCGCCATATAACACGATCTTGGGAAGGCGATGGTCCTCCATTCTGGAGACGTGACCCACCCAGCGCAGCTGGATCTTCAGCAGCGTGGACTCGATGCTGTCGACCTCTGCCATCTCGAGTACTTCGACGTTAGGGATGAAAGCGCTCCAATGGATGTTGAGGATGGAGCGGAGACAACGCTGGTGGAAGCGTTCTAGGAGCCGTAGGTGGTGCCGGTAGAGGACCCATGATTCGGAGCCGAACAGGAGTGTGGGTATGACAACGGCTCTGTATACGCTTATCTTTGTGACATAAAATAACAATAATAGCACACCAAAAGTAAGGCAGTGTCTTTGGTTCATTGATTATTCAGGAATCTGATGGCAGTGGGGACAAAGCTGTCCCTGTTCTACTGAGTGCTCATCTTTACGCTCTTGTACCTCATTCCTGATAGTAGCAGAGTGAAGAGGGAATGGCCTAGGTGGTGGTGGGGGGAGAGGTTTTGAGGACAGAGGCTGCTTTTTTAAGACCCTGCCTCATGTAGATGTCCTTCATAGAGAGTAGTCTGGTGCCTGTGATGTTGCAGGCCAAGTTAACAACCCTCTGGAGTTCTTTCTTGTCCTGAGTGTTGGTGCCTGCACATCAGGTAGTGATACAACCAGCCAGTAGAAGTCCACCTGTAGAAGTTTTCAAGAGTCTTCAGTGATATACTAAATCTTCTCAAGTACCTCGCAAAATATAGCCGCTGGCGGACCTTCTTTGTGATTGCAACAACATGGAGGCTCCAGGACAGATCCTCGGAGGTGTTGACACCCAGGAATTTCAAGTTCTTCACCCTCTCCACTACTGAGCCCTCGATAAGGACTGAGTCATGTTCCCCTGACTTCTTCCTGAAGTCCACAATCATCTCCTTGGTTTTGCTAACATTGAGGGCAAGATTGTTGATGTGACATCCCTCAAAGAGCTGATCTGTCTCCCTCTTGTATGATTCCTCATTGCCGATTGTGATTCTGCTGACACTATAGCGTCATTGGCAAACTTGTAGATGGAGATGGCATTAGAATTGTGCCTGGCTACACAGTCATGGGTGTATAATGAAGAGAGCAGTGGGCTAAGTATGCATCCTTGGGGTGCGCTTACGTTGATAATTAGTGAGGAGACATTGCTTCAAATTCGTACTGATTGTGGTCTTCCAATGAGAAAGTCAAGGATTCAGTTGCAGAGGGGGGTACAGAGGCCCAGTGTTTGTAGCTTCTTGACCAACACTGACGGAATAATGGTATTGAAGGCCGAGTTGTAGTTGATGAAGAGCAGCCAAATGTATGATTTGCTGTTTTCGAGGTGATCCAGTGCTGAGTGGAGAGCCAGCGATATTGCATCTGCTGTGGAGCAATTGTGACGATAAGCGAATTGTAGTGGGCCCAGATCTTTGTTTATGTATTGTAGAGCGTATTGAAAGAACCAATGACTCATTGATCCAAACCAAGGCTTTTATTAACTAAAAGACTGGAGCATATCACATGTAGGTCGACCAGTCCAGAATGACCTGGTCTGGCAAGGAGCAATCCTTTAAGACCTGCCAGTAGGTGTGGCTATGCTCTCAGCCAATCACAGTCATCCTATACAATCTGTACATATACTCAATGGTGATAGAATCTGTACTATCACATGTATGTGCTATTTTTGGCCATGACCAGCCTCTCAAAACATAAAGTTCTTGGTCCTCTCAGGAGGGAGGGTGAGCAGCCAGATGTCATGGTCCATGTAGGAACCAATTACATGGATAGGATTTTCCCAACTGTTTTGTCTGAATTTGGGAGTGCTATTCCACCCCCCCCCCCCCCCAAAATTATGCCTCCTATAGTTTTATATCTCCAAAGTTATGTATTGTGAAGCTGCACCTAATTTGGCATTACCTCAGTGTTTCTCCTTTCTCCCTTTCCTGTCACAGTTATTCTTCTATATTTCACTTCAGAGGAAGTGATTAAACCACATAAATGGGATGGTGGGATATCTATTAGGAGTGGGCAGCAGATTTAGACATCATGTTCGGCACAGACACGTGAGCTGAAGAGCCTGTTCCTGCACTGTACAAACCTTTGTTCTATTTTAGGTTTGTCCTTTCTGGTCTGCACTGTAAAGCGGAAAGTCTATTAAAAAATGGCTATAAAACTAGATAAGAGGAATTTCACACATGCTGGGGACGTTTCTTATCCAACCATATTCTCGTTTCTTACCTCTAACCATCTGGGACTGGGAAAGGCAGCAAAGCTCTAGGAATTACTAACGCTGTTCATGCAAACAGAAAATAAAGATTGTCAAGTGAGGAGACAGCTGGGTAAGTCTACACTAAGTGACAAGTTGCAAATTTGAACAGTGTCAAAGTGATAAATTGAGATTTAAACCTATCAGCTTGTTTTTTTGTCTTGAAATCATTTGAAAATCAGCATCGAAATGCAACAATTGTTTAATCCATGGCGAGACAAGTAGTTTAATGGAATGTTCACGTCGAAGGATCCCTCCAACTCCTACATGGCAAATTTGTTTGTACTTATCAATATTAGGCTGAAAATCTTAGTTTTGTGCTAAAAACGTGCTCTAAAAGTGTTGGCAATAAAATGGTAAAAGATTAACCTGAGACTTAATATCACAGTGACATTTTGTTCTGCTCTGCAGGCCCTGCAATTTTTTTGTAAGAAGATTATCTGTTCAATGTCTTCAATGAAAGAAAACTGAACACATCAGAAGCTTGAGTAATATCCCAGCATTGATGAACCACGGAGAACGGAATGGAATCTATTCAGAAGGCATTGTGGATCTGTCACAAAACCAGATTTACGTTGTAATTCATGGACAATTTGTACATTGTCCAGAAATATTACTTTTCCTGCCTTTTATTGCAGCTCATCATGGATTTTCCCCAGACTTCCTTTAATTTTTTTATTGCCTTTAAAACTTTCAATACACCTTTCCATAAGGGGAGATAATGGGTTATCTGTACATTATCTAACAATAAATCCATCATACTTCTTTTCTATTGAGTCTTCATTTTCATTATTTCTTGATGGTCTTTTATAATTTGTGTTCATTCCTGACCTCCCATTTCTGTGGGAAGTACATCTTGAAACATCTCCTCCCGACAGATACTGACAACATCTATGTTTTCAGCTGCTGTACTTGTTTGTAATTTGAAATTTTGGTTGTTGGTAAGTTCACTCTGACAGATATTTCTTTGGAAAGAGTTCACCCACATACTTCAAGAGAAAGTATCTAAATCCATGTTGAGACAAAATATTTATAAAACACATTTGATGGTGATGTAACTAATTCAAAAATGTTCATTTATTTGGCAGATTAAATTCTAGTTAATTTAGCTGTAAACTTAACCTCCAGACTACATAACAAAGACGTTGATAGCCTTAGTAATTTTGTAATTTCAATTTGACAACCATCAATCGATTTGGATACATGGTTGCTGAGATGAATTTTGCTAAACAATGTTTGCTATTTTTTAAAAGGAACCTGGGAAACTCTCGGTGCAGACAGTTTCATTGACCACCATAGCTCTAGCCACTTCAACAGCAAGCATTTCCCAGCGAAAAATCATTTTAATTCCACACACCATCGCCATGCTTACATGGTTGTTTATATCCCCATGGATTGCCAAGTTGAGGACACCAGCAAATTGAAGGGACAACACCCTATATTCTATCATGGAAGTCTCCACTCAGACAACATCAAAGTCAACCTCCAATTTCCATTATCCAATTTCCCCGGTCTTTCTCTTTCCTTCCTCCTCTGCCACGCTGCCTCCCTTTCTCCAGCTCCCCACCCCCTTCCCTTCCTTCTCATATCAGAGATACCCTTAGTCCACAGCTCTCTCCCCCTCTCACCTCAGCTTCTTTCTCTTCTACCCTCCCATATCTTCTTTCTTTTCTTCTTTGGCTTGGCTTCGCGGACAAAGATTTATAGAGGGGTATGTTCACGTCTGCTGCAGACTCGTTGGTGACTGACAAGTCCAATGCGGAACAGGCAGGCACAGTTGCAGCGGTTGCAAGGGAAAATTGGTTGGTTGGGGTTGGGTGTTGGGTTTTTCCTCCTTTGTCTTTTGTCAGTGAGGTGGGCTCTGCAGTCTTCTTCAAAGGAGGTTGCTGCTCGCCGAACTGTGAGGTGCCAAGATGCATGGTTGGAGGCGATATCAGCCCACTGGCGGTGGACAATGTGGCAGGCACCAAGAGATTTCTTTAAGCAGTCCTTGTACCTCTTCTTTAGTGCACCTCTGTCTCAGTGGCCAGTGGAGAGCTCACCATATAACACGATCTTGGGAAGGTGATGGTCCTCCATTCTGGAGATGTGACCCACCCAGCGTAGTTTGGTCTTCAGCAGCGTGGATTTGATGGTTGCGGACTCTGCCAGCTTGAGTACTTCGATGTTGGTGATGACGTCACTCCAATGAATGTTGAGCATGGAGCGGAGAAAGCGCGGATGGAAGCGTTCTAGGAGCCCTTATAACATATAACAATTTACAGTATGGAAACAGGCCATATCGTCCCTTCTAGTCTGCACCGATTTCCGTGAAACTCCACTAGTTCCACCTACCCACTCCCTTGCCCATAACCCTCCAATCCCTCACATCTAACCTCCTCTTAAATTATAGAAATGACCCTGCCGCAACTACCTCTTCCAGAAGATTATAACACTCAGCCACCACTCTCTGTGAAGAAGCATTCTCTTATATTACTCCTAAAGTTTTGCACCCTAACCCTTAACTTATGACCTCTTGTTCCAATCTCCCCTACCCTCAGGGGAAAGAGCATATTCACATCAGCTCTATCTATTCCCTTGATAATTTTAAATACCTCTATCAAATCCCCTCTCAACCTTCTATGCTCCAATAAATAAAGTCCCAGTCTACTCAATCTTTCTCTGTATTCAAGATACTGCAATCCAGGCAACATTTTTGTAAACCTTCTTTGCATCCTCTCAATCTTATTTATATCCTTCCTATAATTTGGAGACCAGAACTGCACACAATTCTCCAAACTTGCCCTCAACAATGCCTTAAACAGTCTCAACATCACCCACCCCCCCTCGCTCCTATATTCTAAGGCCAGCATACCAAAAGCCTTCTTCACCACCCTATCTACATGGGAATACACCTTCAAGGAACGCTGAACCGTTATTCCAAGATCCCTCTATTGCTCTGCATTCCTCAATGTCCACCCTTCACTGCATACATCCCATTTTGGTTATTCTTCCCAAAATGAAGCACTTTCATTAAACTCCATCTGCCACCTTTCAGCCCAACTTTCCAAACAGTCCAAATCCTTCCATGAAAACCTTTCTCACTCTCCACAACTCCCCCTATTTTTGATCCTCTGCATATTTACTCATCCAATTTACCCCATGTCATCCAAATAATTAATATAAATGATGAACAACAAAGGACCCAACACCGATCCCTCACTTATTACCTCTTTCCTGTTAGCCTTTGCTCCTCCACATTTCCCTTCCTCCCTCCTCTCCTCTTCTCCTCCCCCACCCTCAGTACCAGATCAATGTATTGCACAGGCTGTAGTAAATATTTTAAAGGGACCCTAAATAGTACTGGCTGGCACATGCATGGTGAGGGGGAATCCATTACACTGAAATTACACTTACACTGAAATTGCCCCCCTTCCTTCCCCTCCTCTGCCCTGTTAAAATGTACACATTTTGTTAAAACACAACTTCCGGCAGTGACTGGCATCATGTGGGGTCAATGGCCGTCTTCCTGGCGCTGACACTGGCAGAGCAGTTCCAGCTGCCTGGGGGATTATGGGTAACCAAGACAGCCATTGCTCCCGCATTGAGGCATTGTCAGGAATAGTCTGTGTTAATAACCTCCACTAAATTTAAGGTTAGTGATTTTAGCCAATTATCACCTTTAAACGGGATTTAAACAGACTATCAGTGTCATTCGCTGGGGCCCTTGAAATTATGGGGCCCATAGCATTTGCTTCTCTTGCTGCTATGTTAATCTGGCCCTGCCCATCCATTCTCCACCTTTTTATTCAAACATCTATCTATTTTTCCAGGTGAAGGGCTCAGGCCTGAAATGTCAATTGCCCTTTACTTCCTGTGGATGCTACGTGACCTACTGAGTCTTTCTAGCACTTTCGTGTGTTACACTCAAGCTTCAGGGAAATCAATGTAAAACAGGGATAAGGAGAGCACAGTGAATCTGTGGAATTCTTTGCCCATGAAAACAATCGATGCTACCTCATTAAATGCACTTAAGATATATATCGATAAATTTTTTTTGAAGAATAAAGGAATTTAGAGTTAATGGAATGGCTGGCTAAGTGGAAGTGAGTCCACGTCCAGATTAGCTACGATCTTGTTGAATGGCAGAGCAAGCTCGACAGACCAGATGGCCAACTCCTGCTCCTATTTCTATTGCTTTTAGAACATAACAACCTTTCATTTCCAATCTTTGGGTTATCCAAGTTTTTATCCATGTTGCTGCACCCTCTTTTATCCCATGGACTTCAGCCTTGATGATAAACTTATATGATACCTTATCAAGACCTTTCAGGAAGGCTATATTTTTGTATGTTTACAATTTCTCTTACGTGTGACTAACTTGATTACCTTTAATCAATCCACAAGTGGCTGCTAATTTTGTCCTTCATTGTTCTTCTTTGAACTTTCCCCATCACTGAGGGTATAAACCCGATTGCTCTGAGTTACATCTTCCCTACATTTTTTTGAAGAAGTGTATATTTACAATTTTCCTTCCCTGAGGTACAATTTCTCAATTTTATAGATTTTTAAAAGATGATTCCATTTCATTCCTTATTCCCTTTTGACAGATGAGGATAATATTGTAGGAAGGATCTGAAAGTTATGGAAAGGGTGCAAAGGAGATTTACCGGGATGTTGCCCGGATTGAGAAACAAATCTTATGAGGCAAGGTTAGCGGAGCTGGGACTTTTCTCTTTGGAGCGTAGAAAGATGAGAGGACACTTGATAGAGGTCTACTAGATTATGAGAGGCATAGATAGGATGGACAGCCAGTGCCTGTTTCCCATGGCAGGATCAGCAAACACCAAAGGGCACGTGTACAAAGTGAAAGGAGTGAAGTTTAGGGGAGATATCAGGGGTAAGTTTTTTTACACACAGAGAGTTGTGGGAGCCTGGAATGCCTTTCCAGGGATGGTGGTGGAGGCTGAAACTTTGGGGGCATTTAAGAGACTCTTAGACATATGGATGAAATAAAAATAGAGAGTTATAGGGTAAGGAGGGTTTAGTACTTTTTTTAAAAGAAGGAATATATGAGTCAGCACAACATCGAGGGGCGAATGGCCTGTACTGTGCTGTATTGTTCTATGTTCTAATATTGCTCCATGTTGTAAAGTTATTCAATTTTCTCAAAGTCCAAGATCTGTAGTTTGACAATGAATTTCTGTATTTTTTGTATATCAGAATCTCATGAGACCTTATAGTCTAAATATGTATCAGCATTTTCCCCTGAATTGAGGTAAATCAACTCAGATTTAGTGGGTTACTGCCTGAAACTGGACTAAAGTTAAAAGGTACACAAGATAAAATATGCAGCAGGATCCATCATCAGATGTTATTTTGAATTAAACTGTCAATTTAACTTATAAATAATCCCAAACTACATTTTATTGCAGAAAGGGAAAATAAAGAATTACAATCCTTTGGCCATTCCAAAGGAGGACATACATGGCCATAGGTTACCATATTATTACCATATAATACCATTTAATTTGAACACTCCTGTTCGGCTCCGAATCATGGGTCCTCTACCGGCATCACCTACAGCTCCGAGAACGGTACCACCAGCGTTGTTTCCGCTCCATCCTCAAAATTCATTGGAGCGACTTCATCCCTAACGTCGAAGTACTCGAGATGGCAGAGGCCAACAGCATCGAGTCCACGCTGCTGAAGATCCAGCTGCGCTGGGTGGGTCACGTCTCCAGAATGGAGGACCATCGCCTTCCCAAGATCGTGTTATATGGTGAGCTATCCACTGGCCACTGTGACAGAGGTGCACCAAAGAAGAGGTACAAGGACTGCCTAAAGAAATCTCTTGGTGTCTGCCACATTGACCACTACCAGTGGGCTGATATTGCCTCAAACCGTGCATCTTGGCGCCTCACAGTTCAGCGGGCAGCAACCTCCTTTGAAGAAGACCACAGAGCCCACCTCACTGACAAAAGACAAAGGAGGAAAAACCCAACACCCAACCCCAACCAACCAATTTTCCCCTGCAACCGCTGCAACCGTGTCTGCCTGTCCCGCATCGGACTTGTCAGCCACAATCGAGCCTGCAGCTGACGTGGACTATTACCCCCTCCATAAATCTTCGTCCGCGAAGCCAAGCCAAAGAAGAAATTGCAAAAACAACAAATGCAAACACACATGGTAATATATAACCTATGACTATGTCCTCCTTTGGAATGGACATCCTAGTATATATTAATTTGTTGATGTACATTTCAATGTTAATTTGACATGTTTTCAAGTGACCTTTGCAAACAACTTATTGATTTTGCTAACAAAATGTCTTGAGACAGCATCTCGTGATTGCTACTGAGAATATGTGACTAACTGACATATGCCTCTAGCATATTGGACTCTTGTTTCAAATTATTTTTTATCAATTATAAGATCACATGTAAATAATGCATTATGTGTAACTGATCAGTTCCACATTGGAAAATTATTTTATCTATAAAGATAAATAAATAATGGTTTGTACTAATGAGAGTCTCAGATGTTTAGTGTGAGTTCCTTTGGTCATTCAGCATTCTTTGCACTCTTTTAATCTTATTGATATCTTTATTGTAGTTAAGTAACCAAAACTGCACACAATACTCCAAATTTGGCCTCACCAATGTCTTATACATCTTTATCATTCCATCCCAATTCCTCTTCTTAATATTTCAATTTGTGAAGGCCAATGTGCCAAAAGCTGTCTTTCCAACCCTATCCACCTGTGACACCACTTTCAGGGAATTATGTATGTGTATTCACAAATCCCACGGTTTTACCACACTCCTCAGTGCCCTACCACTTACAGTATATGTCCCATCTTGGCTTGTCCTTCCAAAATGCAACACCTCATACTTGTCTGCATTAAATTCCACCTCAAATTTTTCAGCCAATTTTTTTCAACTGGTCCAGATCCCTCTGCAAACGTTGAAAGCCTTCCTCACTGTTCAGGACAAATAAGGGAGATTAAAAACTCGAAGAATGGAAAGGAAGGGGGCTGGGCTGAAGTGTAATCAAGAAGGTTGTGGGAGTCAATTTGTTTATAGTGGGTTTTGGGCAATGGACATAAATTTGCAGTTCAGGACTCCCCAGGGAGAATACAGTTTCTCTCCAATAAGCCTGTCTTGTTAAGGTTTGTATCTAGAGGTTTCAGATTTCAGATTTATTGTCCTTGGTCAGAGGCGGCGGCAGGTCCCTGGTTGGCAGCGGCAGCGGGAGTTGAGGTCGGGGCTGGGGCTTGGTCTGATGTTGGTTGGTGAGGTAGGGTGAACGTCATTGCAGTGAGGGTGGGTTGTACCTTCTGCGCTTGGTGTCCGCCCTGTGACATCAGGGGCTGCCGCGTGGTGGATTCCTCACTCTCATTGGACGAGAGCTCCGAGGAAGAAGTGTTTGAAATGGAGAGTGATGATTGGCTTCACACGAGGCACTGTGTTTGACGGTGGCCATTTTGGAGCAACAGACTACAGCAAAGTGGGCATTTTTAAGGCACTTCAGACACCTGGCTTTTCTCACCGGAAACTGGGACCTGCAGTGCTTGTTCCTCCCGCAGAAATAACACTTTGGTGTTGCATTGGGCAGCGTAGCAGCAGTAGTAGGGTAGAGGGAGGGCATCCTACTTACATCAGAGTGTGGGGTCCAGCCCCGAGAGTACACATCCATACTTAAGACCGCAGCCTCCATCGTCTCTGCGATCCGGATCACGTCCTCTAGGTTTTCTCCCCCGTGCTCTAGCAGGCACTGCCTCAACTCATTTTTTTTTTTTTTTTTTTTTAATTTTTCACACCATAAATCACAATAGCCATGGTATACACTTTTTCTTTTCCACACATTTACAGTGACTTTTTCTCCCTCCCCCCTCCCTCCTCCCAAGCCACCCCCCCATCCCCCCCCCTCTCATCCATTTTAGTTATACAATCTAGGTTGCATTAATTCAGTTAGACAATGTTGTCATTCAACAAAAATACACCAGAAATTCTACTGAGTCCATTCTTTTCTTCTCTTCTCCTTCCATCAACTTAGGTAATGTTTGTTCCCGGTAGGTTTTCGCTATTGTATTTAATGTAAGGCTCCCATACTTGTTCGAATATTTCAATATTATTTCTTAAACTATATGTTATTTTTTCTAATGGAATACATTTATTCATTTCTATATACCATTGTTGTATTTTCAAATTATCTTCCAATTTCCAGGTTGACATAATACATTTTTTTGCTACAGCTAGGGCTATCTTAACAAATCTTTTTTGTGCATCCTCCAAGTCAATTCCAAATTCTTTATTTTTTATGTTACTTAGGAGAAAGATCTCTGGATTCTTTGGTATATTGTTTTCTGTTATTTTATTTAATATCTGATTGAGATCATCCCAAAATTTTTCTACTCTCTCACATGTCCAGATTGCATGAATTGTTGTTCCCCTTTCTTTTTTACATCGAAAACATCTATCAGATACTGTTGGGTCCCATTTATTTAACTTTTGCGGTGTAATGTATAGTCTGTGTAACCAATTATATTGTATCATACGCAGCCTCGTATTTATTGTATTTCTCATCGTTCCAGAGCATAACTTCTCCCATGTTTCCTTTTTTATCTTTATATTTAAATCTTGTTCCCATTTTTGTTTAGTTTTACCATTTGTTTCCTCATTTTCCTTTTCTTGCAGTTTAATATACATATTTTTTATAAATCTTTTGATTAACATTGTATCTGTAATCACATATTCAAGGTTACTTCCCTCTGGTAAACTCAAGTTGCTTCCTAATTTATCTTTCAAGTAGGATCTCAGTTGGTAATATGCCAGCGCTGTATCTCCCGTTATATTGTACTTATCTCTCATTTGTTCAAAGGATAAGAATCTACTTCCTGAAAAACAATTTTCTATTCTTTTAATCCCTTTTTTTCCCCATTTTCTAAAGGCAAGGTTGTCTATTGTAAAAGGGAGTAGCTTATTTTGCGTCAATATTAGTTTTGGTATTTGGTAATTTATTTTATTTCTTTCTACATGAATCTTCTTCCATATATTGAGGAGATGGTGTAATACTGGAGAAGTTCTATGTTGTACCAATTTTTCGTCCCATTTATATAATATGTGTTCAGGTATCTTTTCCCCTATTTTATCTAATTCTAGTCTCGTCCAGTCTGGTTTTTCCCTTGTTTGATAAAAATCTGATAGGTACCTTAATTGTGCGGCTCTATAATAATTTTTGAAGTTTGGCAATTGTAAGCCTCCTTGTTTATACCATTCTGTTAATTTGTCTAGTGCTATCCTCGGTTTCCCCCCTCTCCATAAAAATCTCCTTATTATTTTCTTTAACTCTTTGAAGAATTTTTCTGTCAGTTGTATTGGCAATGCCTGAAATAAGTATAGTATCCTTGGAAAAATGTTCATTTTAATACAGTTTATCCTTCCTATCAGTGTTTGTGGTAGCTCTTTCCAATGCTCTAAATCGTCCTGTAATTTTTTCATTAGTGGATTGTAATTGAGTTTATATAATTGGCCTAGATTTTTGTTTATTTGCACACCTAGGTATCTTATTGCCTGCGTTTGCCATCTGAATGGGGATTCCTCCTTAAATTTTGAGAAATCCGCGTTATTCATAGGCATTGCTTCACTTTTATTTACGTTTATCTTGTATCCCGACACTTCTCCATATTCCTTCAATTTCTTATATAGTTCTTTTATTGATAGTTCTGGTTCTGTTAAGTACACTATCACATCATCCGCAAACAGACTGATTTTATATTCCCTGTCTTTTATTTTTATTCCTTTTATATTATTATCTCTTCTTATCGATTCTGCTAGTGGTTCTATAGCTAGCGCAAACAATAATGGTGATAGTGGGCATCCCTGCCGCGTTGACCTGCTTAAGTTAAATTGCTTTGATACATGTCCATTTACTGTCACTTTCGCTAACGGTCCCTTATATAATGCTTTAATCCAATTAATATACTTCTCCGGTAAACTGAATTTTTGCAATACTTTGAACAAGTAATTCCATTCTACTCTGTCGAAGGCCTTCTCTGCGTCTAAAGCAACTGCTACTGCAGGTGCTTTATTTCCTTCTACTGCATGAATTAAGTTAATAAATTTACAAATATTGTCTGTTGTGCGTCTTTTTTTGATAAATCCAGTTTGGTCTAAATTTACCATTTTCGGTACCTGTTCTGCTAATCTGTTCGCTAATAGTTTAGCTATTATCTTATAATCTGTGTTTAGCAGAGATATTGGTCTATATGACGCTGGTGAGAGTGGATCTTTCCCTTGTTTTAGTATCACTGTAATTATTGCTGTTTTACATGAATCTGGTAAGTTTTGTGTCTCATCAATCTGGTTGATTACATCCAGGAGGGGCGGTATTATTAGGTCTTTAAATGTTTTGTAGAATTCTATTGGGAGTCCATCCTCTCCTGGTGTCTTATTATTTGGTAAATTTTTTATTATCTCTTGTATTTCTACTGTTCCAAATGGTTCTGTTAATTTATTTTGTTCCTCTATTTGTAGTTTTGGTAGTTCAATTTTAGTCAAAAATTCATCTATTTTCCCTTCTTTCCCTTCGTTTTCGGTTCGGTATAATTGTTCATAGAATTCTCTGAAGTTTTCCTTAATTTCTTTTGGATTATATGTAATTTGTTTGTCTTTTTTCCTTGTTGCCAATACCATTTTCTTAGTTTGCTCTGTCTTAAGCTGCCATGCTAGGATTTTGTGTGTTTTTTCCCCTAGTTCATAATATTTCTGTTTTGTCTTCATTATATTCTTCTCCACCTTATATGTTTGTAATGTTTCATATTTTATTTTTTTATCCGCCAATTCTCTTCTTTTGGTTGTATCTTCCTTTATTGCTAATTTTTTTTCTATGTTTATTATTTCCCTTTCCAACTGCTCTGTTTCCTGATTATAGTCCTTCTTCATCTTGGTTGCATAACTTATTATTTGCCCTCTAATGAATGCTTTCATTGCGTCCCATAGTATAAACTTATCTTCCACTGATTCCGTATTTACTTCAAAGTACATTTTTAATTGTTTTTCAATAAATTCTCTAAAATCCTGTCTTTTAAGTAGCATGGGGTTTAATCTCCATCTATACATTCTTGGAGGGATGTCTTCTAGCTCTATTGCCAATAACAGGGGTGAGTGGTCCGATAATAGTCTAGCTTTATATTCCGTTTTCCTAACTCTCCCTTGTATGTGGGCTGATAACAGGAATAGGTCTATCCTTGAGTATGTTTTATGTCTAGTCGAGTAGTATGAGTATTCCTTTTCTTTTGGGTTTTGTTTCCTCCATATGTCCACAAGTTTCATTTCTTGCATTGATTTAATTATAAATTTGGTTACTTTGTTCTTCCTGTTAATTTTTTTCCCCGTTTTATCCATATTTGGATCCAAATTCAGATTGAAATCCCCTCCTATTAGTATGTTCCCTTGCGTATTAGCTACCTTCAAAAAGATATCTTGCATAAACTTTTGATCTTCTTCGTTAGGTGAATATATATTAAGTAGATTCCAAAGCTCTGAATATATCTGACATTTTATCATAACATATCTCCCTGCTGGATCTATTATTTCCTCTTCTATTTTAAATGGCACATTTTTGCTAATTAATATAGCCACTCCTCTTGCTTTTGAATTATACGATGCTGCTGTTACATGTCCTACCCAATCTCTCTTTAATTTCTTGTGCTCCAATTCAGTTAAATGTGTTTCTTGGACAAATGCTATATCTATTTTTTCCTTTTTCAGTAAATTTAGTAGTTTCTTCCTTTTAATTTGGTTATGTATTCCATTAATATTTAGAGTCATATAGTTCAGCGTAGCCATTTTATATTTTGTTTATCTTCTCTTTCCGTTTTTCCATCATTACCTTTCCTCCTTTTCCATTTCTGTTTTCTTATTTTCAACTCTTTACCAGACAACATTCCTACAACATCCAACATTTTCCTTATTCTCCTATTTCTATCTTCTTTATCCCCAATCTCCCCTTCCCCTCCTGAGTTGCCCTTTATCCCTTGTCGGACAACCACATCTCCCCTCTCCATTTGGATTTGCGAATCCACTCGCAAGCGTCAACTGATTTTGCAGTGACCGCTCTTTTCCCCCCACCCAGCCCCCCCCAGAAAAGATTTCGTTTTTTATATGTCACAAAGGTCACTCTTTTAGTTCCCTCCTTATTCTCTCTATTCCATTACCTTCCCTTATTAATTCTTGTCTATACTTTCTATGTTTTCCTCTAATTACAGATACTTTCACATATGCCCATTGTCTCTATTCACTCTTATACCTCTTTACCCGCATACATATCAATCGTGGTCATTTTTACCCTCCTTACCCGTCTTCATCCCTCAGTCTATTTTTGTCTTTACCCACATACATATCAATCGTGATAATTTTTGCTCTCATTACCCGTCTTCATCCCTCAGTCTATTTTTGTAATTGTTCTGCAAATTTTCGTGCTTCTTCTGGATCCGAGAATAGTCTGTTTTGTTGTCCTGGAATAAATATTTTCAATACCGCAGGATGCTTCAGTGTAAATTTATATCCTTTCTTCCATAAAATCGCTTTTGCTGCATTGAACTCTTTTCTCTTCTTTAGGAGTTCAAAGCTTATATCTGGATAAATGAAGATTTTTTGCCCTTTATACTCCAGTGGTTTGTTGCCCTCTCTTACTTTTTCCATTGTCTTCTCCAGTACCTTTTCTCTTGTAGTATATCTTAGGAATTTTACTACAATAGATCTTGGTTTTTGTTGTGGTTGTGGTTTAGGGGCCAATGCTCTATGTGCCCTTTCTATTTCCATTTCTTGCTGTAGTTCTGGACATCCTAGGGCCTTAGGGATCCATTCTTTTATAAACTCCCTCATATTCTTGCCTTCTACATCTTCCTTAAGGCCCACTATCTTTATGTTATTTCTTCTGTTATAATTTTCCATTATATCTATTTTTTGGGCTAGTAATTCTTGTGTCTCTTTAGTTTTTTTATTAGATTCCTCCAATTTCTTTTTTAAGTCTTCTACCTCCATTTCTGCTGCTATTGCCCGTTCTTCCATCTTGTCCATTTTTTTCCCCATTTCTGTTAAGGTCATATCCATTTTATTTATTTTCTTTTCTGTGTTGTTTATTCTTCTTCTTAAATCATTGAATTCCTGTGTTTGCCATTCTTTAAATGACTCCATGTATCCTCTAACAAGAGCAAGTACCTCCTTTACCTTGCCTATCTTTTCTTCTTCTATTTCCCTGTACTCTTCCTCTTCCTCTTCTTCTTCCTCTAGGTTGACCATCTGTTGTTTCTTTGCTGCCCTTTCCTCCTCTTCTATCTTGTTTCCATTGTCTTCTGTGGTCTCTTCTTGCTGCAGGTGTTCTGCAGCTGTCGTTGCCGGCTGTGGAGATCGACTCCCCAGCTGGTCCCCCCTCCCGTCGGTGTGTTTTTTTGTATGCGCATCGCGCATGCGCGAGGAGTCGTGCATGCGCGGTTGCGCACTTTTACTCGGCTCTGTGAGCCATTGTTGTAGTTCTCTTTCTACCGACCTGAGGTAGTGGGGTCTTCTCTCCACAGCGGGCCTCTTCGGACAGGTAAGGCCTTCACCTTTTTCCTCCGTTGTCTTCTCTTCCTCTCTTCTTTCCGTTGATTTTGATTTTTCTCCTTTTGTCTCCATCTTCTTTCCACCTTTATACTCACTTTTCTTTAACTTGTATTTCTGTGCCTTTGTATTTTCTCTTGTTTTTCCCGACTTTTCTGGAGAGGGCTGGAGTTCACCGTCCGGCCACTACTCCATCACGTGACTCCTCTCCTGCTGCCGAATTGTGGCTAGTATCTGATGTCCTCTTCAGCCCCGAACCCTAGGGCCACCGATCTCCGAAGGCTGTTTGGAGCCTGATATCTGCCTCAACTCATTCGATCAAACCCCGGGCACATAGGTATCCCAAATCAGATTGTCTGTGGTCTCCGCAACAGTTCTGTCTGTGCAGGCACAGTCCCTGCCCATTGCCCTTAGTTCCTGAATATAAGCTCTATAGGACTCACAGGGCTGTTGCCTCTTTGTAGCAAGTTTGTACTGAGCATAGATCCCTGTTCACCAGTTGCTCGTAGAGCCCTTTCAGCACTTTCATGGCTGCGGCGTAAGTGGTCACGTCCTGGAAGATTCTCAGGGACACCATAGTCATCAATATTAGTAGTCGATGGTTGTCCTCTATCATGGCAGGATCAGAGAGCTGTAAGTATGTTTTGAAGCATCTCACCCAGTGCTTAAAGTCATTCGAGGCTGTAGCTGACTGTGGGTCGATGTTGAGGTGTTCCAGCCATAGCATACGCTCCATCCCTTCAAAATTTTTTAGTTAATAAAATTGTAGAACGCATCGAAAGAACCAAAGACTTGTTGATACAAACCAAGGCTTTTATTAACTAAAAGACTGGAGCATATCACATGTAGATCGACCAGTCCAGAATGACCTGGTCTGGCAAGGAGCAATTCTTTAAGACCTGCCAGTAGGTGTGGCTATGCTCTCAGCCAATCACAGTCATCCTATAAAATCTGTACATATACTCAATGGTGATAGAATCTGTACTATCACATGTATGTGCTATTTTTGGCCATGACCAGCCTCTCAAAACATAAAGTTCTTGGTCCTCTCAGGAGGGAGGGTGAGCAGCCAGATGTCATGGTCCATGTAGGAACCAATTACATGGATAGGATTTTCCCCACTGTTTTGTCTGAATTTGGGAGTGCTATTCCACCCCCCCCCCCCAAAATTATGCCTCCTATAGTTTTATATCTCCAAAGTTATGTATTGTGAAGCTGCACCTAATTTGGCATTACCTCAGTGTTTCTCCTTTCTCCCTTTCCTGTCACAGTTATTCTTCTATATTTCACTTCAGAGGAAGTGATTAAACCACATAAATGGGATGGTGGGATATCTATTAGGAGTGGGCAGCAGATTTAGACATCATGTTCAGCACAGACACGTGAGCTGAAGAGCCTGTTCCTGCACTGTACAAACCTTTGTTCTATTTTAGGTTTGTCCTTTCTGGTCTGCACTGTAAAGCGGAAAGTCTATTAAAAAATGGCTATAAAACTAGATAAGAGGAATTTCACACATGCTGGGGACGTTTCTTATCCAACCATATTCTCGTTTCTTACCTCTAACCATCTGGGACTGGGAAAGGGAGCAAAGCTCTAGGAATTACTAACGCTGTTCATGCAAACAGAAAATAAAGATTGTCAAGTGAGGAGACAGCTGGGTAAGTCTACACTAAGCGACAAGTTGCAAATTTGAACAGTGTCTAAGTGATAAATTGAGATTTAAACCTATCAGCTTGTTTTTTTGTCTTGAGTGCTCGTAAGTGAAATCATTTGAAAATCAGCATCGAAATGCGTCAGTTGTTTAATCCATGGCAAGACAAGTAGTTTGATGGAATGTTCACGTCGAAGGATCCCTCCAACCCCTACATGGCAAATTTGTTTGTACTTATCAATATTAGGCTGAAAATCCTAGTTTTGTGCTAAAAACGTGCTCTAAAAGTGTTGGCAATAAAATGGTAAAAGATTAACCTGAGACTTAATATCACAGTGACATTTTGTTCTGCTCTCCAGGCCCTGCAATTTTTTTGTAAGAAGATTATCTGTTCAATGTCTTCAATGAAAGAAAACTGAACACATCAGAAGCTTGCGAAATATCCCAGCATTGATGAACCACGGAGAACGGAATGGAATCTATTCAGAAGGCATTGTGGATCTGTCACAAAACCAGATTGTGTTGGCCAATATTTCTGTTGTAATTCATGGACAACTTGTACATTGTCCAGAAATATCACTTTTCCTGCCTTTTATTGCAGCTCATCATGGATTTTCCCCAGACTTCCTTTAGTTTTTATATTGCCTTTAAAACTTTCAATACACCTTTCCATAAGGGGAGATAATGGGTTATATGTACATTATCTAACAATAACTCCATCATACTTCTTTTCTATTGAGTCTTAATTTTCATTATTTCTTGATGGTCTTTTATAATTTGTGTTCATTCCTGACCTCCCATTTCTGTGGGAAGTACATCTTGAAACATCTCCTCCCGACAGATACTGACAACATCTATGTTTTCAGCTTCTGTACTTGTTTGTAATTTGAAATTTTGGTTGTTGGTAAGTTCACTCTGACAGATATTTCTTTGGAAAGAGTTCACCCACATACTTCAAGAGAAAGTATCTAAATCCATGTTGACACAAAATATTTATAAAACACATTTGATGGTGATGTAACTAATTCAAAAATGTTCATTTATTTGGCAGATTAAATTCTAGTTAATTTAGCTATAAACTTAACCTCCAGACTACATAACAAACACGTTGATAGCCTTAGTAATTTTGTAATTTCAATTTGACAACCATCAATCGATTTGGATACATGGTTGCTGAGATGAATTTTGCTAAACAATGTTTGCTATTTTTTAAAAGGAACCTGGGAAACTCTTGGTGCAGACAGTTTCATTGACCACCATAGCTCTAGCCACTTCAACAGCAAGCATTTCCCAGCGAAAAATCATTTTAATTCCACACACCATCGCCATGCTTACATGGTTGTTTATATCCCCATGGATTGCCAAGTTGAGGACACCATCAAATTGAAGGGACAACACCCTATATTCTATCATGGAAGTCTCCACTCAGACAACATCAAAGTCAACCTCCAATTTCCCTTATCCAATTTCCTCGGTCTTTCTCTTTCCTTCCTCCTCTGCCCCGCTGCCTCACTTCCTCCAGCTCTCCACCCCCGTCCCTTCCTTCTCATATCAGAGATACCCTTAGTCCACAGCTCTCTCCCCCTCTCACCTCAGCTTCTTTCTCTTCTACCCTCCCATATCTTCTTTCTTTTCTTCTTTGGCTTGGCTTCGCGGACAAAGATTTATAGAGGGGTATGTTCACGTCTGCTGCAGGCTCGTTGGTGACTGACAAGTCCAATGCGGAACAGGCAGGCACGGTTGCAGCGGTTGCAAGGGAAAATTGGTTGGTTGGGGTTGGGTGTTGGGTTTTTCCTCCTTTGTCTTTTGTCAGTGAGGTGGGCTCTGCAGTCTTCTTCAAAGGAGGTTGCTGCTCGCCGAACTGTGAGGTGCCAAGATGCACGGTTGGAGGCAATATCAGCCCACTGGCGGTGGTCAATGTGGCAGGCACCAAGAGATTTCTTTAAGCAGTCCTTGTACCTCTTCTTTGTGCACCTCTGCCTCGGTGGCCAGTGGAGAGCTCACCATATAACACGATCTTGGGAGTTTGATGGTCCTCCATTCTGGAGATGTGACCCACCCGGCGTAGTTGGGTCTTCAGCAGCGTGGATTTGATGGTTGCGGACTCTGCCAGCTTGAGTACTTCGATGTTGGTGATGAAGTCACTCCAATGAATGTTGAGCATGGAGCGGAGACAGCACTGATGGAAGCGTTCTAGGAGCCCATATAACATATAACAATTTACAATATGGAAACAGGCCATATCGTTCCTTCTAGTCTGCACCGATTTCTGTGAAACTCCACTAGTTCCTCCTACCCACTCCCTTGCCCATAACCCTCCAACCCTTCACATCTAACCTCCTCTTAAATTATAGAAATGACCCTGCCGCAACTACCTCTTCCAGAAGATCATTCCACTCAGCCACCACTCTCTGTGAAGAAGCATCCCCTTATATTACTCCTAAAGTTTTGCACCCTAACCCTTAACTTATGACCTCTTGTTCCAATCTCCCCTACCCTCAGGGGAAAGAGCATATTCACATCAGCTCTATCTATTCCCTTGATAATTTTAAATACCTCTATCAAATCCCCTCTCAACCTTCTATGCTCCAATAAATAAAGTCCCAGTCTACTCAATCTTTCTCTGTATTCAAGATACTGCAATCCAGGCAACATTTTTGTAAACCTTCTTTGCATCCTCTCAATCTTATTTATATCCTTCCTATAATTTGGAGACCAGAACTGCACACAATTCTCCAAACTTGCCCTCAACAATGCCTTAAACAGTCTCAACATCACCCACCCCCCCTCGCTCCTATATTCTAAGGCCAGCATACCAAAAGCCTTCTTCACCACCCTATCTACATGGGAATACACCTTCAAGGAACGCTGAACCGTTATTCCAAGATCCCTCTATTGCTCTGCATTCCTCAATGTCCACCCTTCACTGCATACATCCCATTTTGGTTATTCTTCCCAAAATGAAGCACTTTCATTAAACTCCATCTGCCACCTTTCAGCCCAACTTTCCAAACAGTCCAAATCCTTCCATGAAAACCTTTCTCACTCTCCACAACTCCCCCTATTTTTGATCCTCTGCATATTTACTCATCCAATTTACCCCATGTCATCCAAATAATTAATATAAATGATGAACAACAAAGGACCCAACACCGATCCCTCACTTATTACCTCTTTCCTGTTAGCCTTTGCTCCTCCACATTTCCCTTCCTCCCTCCTCTCCTCTTCTCCTCCCCCACCCTCAGTACCAGATCAATGTATTGCACAGGCTGTAGTAAATATTTTAAAGGGACCCTAAATAGTACTGGCTGGCACATGCATGGTGAGGGGGAATCCATTACACTGAAATTACACTTACACTGAAATTGCCCCCCTTCCTTCCCCTCCTCTGCCCTGTTAAAATGTACACATTTTGTTAAAACACAACTTCCGGCAGTGACTGGCATCATGTGGGGTCAATGGCCGTCTTCCTGGCGCTGACACTGGCAGAGCAGTTCCAGCTGCCTGGGGGATTATGGGTAACCAAGACAGCCATTGCTCCCGCATTGAGGCATTGTCAGGAATAGTCTGTGTTAATAACCTCCACTAAATTTAAGGTTAGTGATTTTAGCCAATTATCACCTTTAAACGGGATTTAAACAGACTATCAGTGTCATTCGCTGGGGCCCTTGAAATTATGGGGCCCATAGCATTTGCTTCTCTTGCTGCTATGTTAATCTGGCCCTGCCCATCCATTCTCCACCTTTTTATTCAAACATCTATCTATTTTTCCAGGTGAAGGGCTCAGGCCTGAAATGTCAATTGCCCTTTACTTCCTGTGGATGCTACGTGACCTACTGAGTCTTTCCAGCACTTTCGTGTGTTACACTCAAGCTTCAGGGAAATCAATGTAAAACAGGGATAAGGAGAGCACAGTGAATCTGTGGAATTCTTTGCCCATGAAAACAATCGATGCTACCTCATTAAATGCACTTAAGATATATATCGATAAATTTTTTTTGAAGAATAAAGGAATTTAGAGTTAATGGAATGGCTGGCTAAGTGGAAGTGAGTCCACGTCCAGATTAGCTACGATCTTGTTGAATGGCAGAGCAAGCTCGACAGACCAGATGGCCAACTCCTGCTCCTATTTCTATTGCTTTTAGAACATAACAACCTTTCATTTCCAATCTTTGGGTTATCCAAGTTTTTATCCATGTTGCTGCACCCTCTTTTATCCCATGGACTTCAGCCTTGATGATAAACTTATATGATACCTTATCAAGACCTTTCAGGAAGGCTATATTTTTGTATGTTTACAATTTCTCTTACGTGTGACTAACTTGATTACCTTTAATCAATCCACAAGTGGCTGCTAATTTTGTCCTTCATTGTTCTTCTTTGAACTTTCCCCATCACTGAGGGTATAAACCCGATTGCTCTGAGTTACATCTTCCCTACATTTTTTTGAAGAAGTGTATATTTACAATTTTCCTTCCCTGAGGTACAATTTCTCAATTTTATAGATTTTTAAAAGATGATTCCATTTCATTCCTTATTCCCTTTTGACAGATGAGGATAATATTGTAGGAAGGATCTGAAAGTTATGGAAAGGGTGCAAAGGAGATTTACCGGGATGTTGCCCGGATTGAGAAACAAATCTTATGAGGCAAGGTTAGCGGAGCTGGGACTTTTCTCTTTGGAGCGTAGAAAGATGAGAGGACACTTGATAGAGGTCTACTAGATTATGAGAGGCATAGATAGGATGGACAGCCAGTGCCTGTTTCCCATGGCAGGATCAGCAAACACCAAAGGGCACGTGTACAAAGTGAAAGGAGGGAAGTTTAGGGGAGATATCAGGGGTAAGTTTTTTTACACACAGAGAGTTGTGGGAGCCTGGAATGCCTTTCCAGGGATGGTGGTGGAGGCTGAAACTTTGGGGGCATTTAAGAGACTCTTAGACATATGGATGAAATAAAAATAGAGAGTTATAGGGTAAGGAGGGTTTAGTACTTTTTTTAAAAGAAGGAATATATGAGTCAGCACAACATCGAGGGGCGAATGGCCTGTACTGTGCTGTATTGTTCTATGTTCTAATATTGCTCCATGTTGTAAAGTTATTCAATTTTCTCAAAGTCCAAGATCTGTAGTTTGACAATGAATTTCTGTATTTTTTGTATATCAGAATCTCATGAGACCTTATAGTCTAAATATGTATCAGCATTTTCCCCTGAATTGAGGTAAATCAACTCAGATTTAGTGGGTTACTGCCTGAAACTGGACTAAAAGGTACACAAGATAAAATATGCAGCAGGATCCATCATCAGATGTTATTTTGAATTAAACTGTCAATTTAACTTATAAATAATCCCAAACTACATTTTATTGCAGAAAGGGAAAATAAAGAATTACAATCCTTTGGCCATTCCAAAGGAGGACATACATGGCCATAGGTTACCATATTATTACCATATAATACCATTTAATTTGAACACTCCTGTTCGGCTCCGAATCATGGGTCCTCTACCGGCATCACCTACGGCTCCTAGAACGGTACCACCAGCGTTGTTTCCACTCCATCCTCAAAATTCATTGGAGCGACTTCATCCCTAACCTCGAAGTACTCGAGATGGCAGAGGCCGACAGCATCGAGTCCACGCTGCTGAAGATCCAGCTGCGCTGGGTGGGTCACGTCTCCAGAATGGAGGACCATCGCCTTCCCAAGATCGTGTTATATGGTGAGCTCTCCACTGGCCACTGTGACAGAGGTGCACCAAAGAAGAGGTACAAGGACTGCCTAAAGAAATCTCTTGGTGTCTGCCACATTGACCACTACCAGTGGGCTGATATCGCCTCAAACCGTGCATCTTGGCGCCTCACAGTTCAGCGGGCAGCAACCTCCTTTGAAGAAGACCACAGAGCCCACCTCACTGACAAAAGACAAAGGAGGAAAAACCCAACACCCAACCCCAACCAACCAATTTTCCCCTGCAACCGCTGCAACCGTGTCTGCCTGTCCCACATCGGACTTGTCAGCCACAATCGAGCCTGCAGCTGACGTGGACTTTTACCCCCTCCATAAATCTTCGTCCGCGAAGCCAAGCCAAAGAAGAAATTGCAAAAACAACAAATGCAAACACACATGGTAATATATGATAACCTATGACCATGTCCTCCTTTGGAATGGACATCCTAGTATATATTAATTTGTTGATGTACATTTCAATGTTAATTTGACATGTTTTCAAGCGACCTTTGCAAACAACTTATTGACTTTGCTAGCAAAATGTCTTGAGATAGCATCTCATGATTGCTACTGAGAATATGTGACTAACTGACATATGCCTCTAGCATATTGGACTCTTGTTTCAAATTTATTTTTTATCAATTATAAGATCACATGTAAATAATGCATTATGTGTAACTGATCAGTTCTACATTGGAAAATTATTTTATCTATAAAGATAAATAAATAATGGTTTGTACTAATGAGAGTCTCAGATGTTTAGTGTGAGTTCCTTTGGTCATTCAGCATTCTTTGCACTCTTTTAATCTTATTGATATCTTTATTGTAGTCAAGTAACCAAAACTGCACACAATACTCTAAATTTGGCCTCACCAATGTCTTATACATCTTTATCATTCCATTCCAATTCCTATTCTTAATATTTTAATTTGTGAAGGCCAATATGCCAAAAGCTGTCTTTCCAACCCTATCCACCTGTGACACCACTTTCAGGGAATTATGTATGTGTATTCACAAATCCCACGGTTTTACCACACTCCTCAGTGCCCTATCATTTACAGTATATGTCCTATCTTGGCTTGTCCTTGCAAAATGCAACACCTCATACTTGTCTGCATTAAATTCCACCTCAAATTTTTCAGCCAATTTTTTTCAACTCGTCCAGATCCCTCTGCAAACGTTGAAAGCCTTCTTCACTGTTCAGAACAAATAAGGGAGATTAAAAACTCGAAGAATGGAAAGGAAGGGGGCTGGGCTGAAGTGTAATCAAGAAGGTTGTGGGAGTCAATTTGTTTATAGTGGGTTTTGGGCAATGGACTTAAATTTGCAGTTCAGGACACCCCAGGGAGAATACAGTTTCTCTCCAATAAGCCTGTCTTGTTAAGGTTTGTATCTAGAGGTTTCAGATTTCAGATTTATTGTCCTTGGTCAGTGGCGACGGTGGGTCCCTGGTTGGCAGCGGCGCCGGGCGTTGAGGTCGGGGCTGGGGCTTGGTCTGATGTTGGTTGGTGAGGTAGGGTGAACGTCATTGCGGCGAGGGTGGGTTGTACCTTCCGCGCTTGTTGTCTGCCCCATGACATCAGGGGCTGGCGCGTGGTGGATTCCTCACTCTCATTGGACGAGAGCTCTGAGGAAGAAGTGTTTGAAATGGAGAGTGGTGATTGGCTTCACACGAGGCACTGTGTTTGACGGTGGCCATTTTGGAGCAACAGACTACAGCAAAGTGGGAGTTTTTAAGGCACTTCTGACACCTGGCTTTTCTCACCGGAAACTGGGACCTGCAGTGGTTGTTTCTCCTGCAGAAATAACACTTTGGTGTTGCATTGGGCAGCGTAGCGCCAGTAGTAGGGTAGAGGGAGGGCATTCTACTTACATCAGAGTGTGGGGTCCAGCCCCGAGAGTACACATCCATACTTAAGAGATCCGGATCACGTCCTCTAGGTTTTCTCCCCCGTGCTCTAGCAGGCACAGCCTCACCTCATTCGATCAAACCCCGGCCACATAGCCATCCCAAATCAGATCGTCTGTGGTCTCCGCAACAGTTCTGTCTGTGCAGGCACAGTCCCTGTCCATTGCCCTTAGTGCCTGAATATAAGCTCTACAGGACTCACAGGGCTGTTGCCTCTTTATAGCAAGTTTGTACTGAGCATAGATCCCTGTTCACCAGTTGCTCGTAGAGCCCTTTCATCACCTTCATGGCTGCGGCGTAAGTGGTCATGTCCTGGACACTCTGGAAGATTCTCAGGGACACCATAGTCATCAATATTAGTAGTCGATGGTTGTCCTCTATCATGGCAGGATCAGAGAGCTGTAAGTATGTTTTGAAGCATCATACCCAGTGCTTAAAGTCATTCGAGGCTGTAGCTGACTGTGGGTCGATGTTGAGGTGTTCCAGCCGTAGCATACGCTCCATTCCTTCAAAATTTTTTAGTTAATAAAATTGTAGAGCGCATCGAAAGAACCAAAGACTTGTTGATACAAACCAAGGCTTTTATTAACTAAAAGACTGGAGCATATCACAAGTAGGTCGACCAGTCCAGAATGACCTGGTCTGGCTAGGAGCAATCCTTTAAGACCTACCAGTAGGTGTGGCTACACTCTCAGCCAATCACAGTCATCCTACACTACCATCTATACATATGTACAGATACACATTGGTGATAGAATCTGTACTATCACAGCTCTGTACAGGCTTTAAAAGGCCTTTTAAAGGGGCGAATAGTGTTTTTTGAAAAAGAATCCTCCAACCATGGGGTCTGTGCCCAAAATGGCAGCACCTTGAGGGGTTACAGACTCCGGGAAAGACATGGACCAGCACACAGCACTAGAAGGAGACACATACAACATTACCCTACAGGATGGTGACCATGGCAGTTGTCCAGCAAGGGATTCAGTGGACTATTGGTAATTTGCAGTTGAAGGTCTCACTCAGGCTGCAGGCTGCTGACGACTTCCAGTCAAAGGACCCACACGGACTGTGGGTTACTGGAGACTGGCTCTTGGGAACCAGGTATTGGAAACAAGGTTCAAAAGGGGAGGGGGTGGGGGAGGGAAAGAAAGAGCTCCCAAAGTGCCTCAGTTGAAAGCTTCCATATTTTATCAGAGGTTTGTATCTAGAGGTTTCAGATTTCGGATTTATTGTCAGAGTACATACATGACATCACAAGCAATGCTGAGATTCTTTTTTCTGTGAGTGAGGCAGAATTATCACTTGGTAATGCAAAAAACTATACATAGTGTATATATGTAAACTGTTACCAGTCCAGAGGACCCCAAAACCCAGCAGCAATAGATATTCACCCAGACAAATGGTTACTTAAACAAAAGTTGCTTTTAATTATCTTTAAAAATGAAAACAGAATCACACTTTAACTTAACTAACCTAACTTAACCCCCTTCTAATTCTAAGCACACGTGTATTTAATGTGTGTGTAAGTTCAGAAAAGTTCTTTGGTTCATAGTTCAATCTCACTTCTCATTCCTCCAAGTTCACTGGTTGCAGGGAATTCTTATACTGTGCACAGAATTTAACATTTATAAAGTTCACCAGACTTTGGTGCTTGAAAGGTAAATGGTTACCTCTCAGGAAGGTTCTTGTCAGTTTAGAGAGAGATTTGTTGTTCCAGGACATCCACAACTGATTCCTTTTTAATCAGTCACTCCAGTGTCTTGCTGATGAAACCTGCCCCCTCAGGGTTCTCCAGATGATAACCTCTTTCTTTCAGGTCACCATCAATTTCCCTTTTGTTTCACTTATTCCAAGTGAAACATTAAATTGCCAGTCCTCTCCTTTTTCATGAACCACAAGGGCTTTGACCAGCCATCTTCCAAATGGGGTTTTCCACAAACTTGTCCTGTTTCAGTCTCAGCTGCCTCTCCTGGCTGTAACACTGTGGAATGATCTCTCTCTCTCTCTCTCTTTCTCTCTCTCTCTCTCTCTCTCTCTCTCTCTCTCACTCTCTCTCTCTCTCTCTCTCTCTCTCTCTCTCTCTCTCTATCTCTCTCTCTCTCTCTCTCTCTCTCTCTCTCTCACTCTCTCTCTCACTCTTAGAAAGAAAGACTGTTTGACTCTCTCTGCTTGCGAAATCTCATGACTGGGCACTCTCCAAAGCTCTTGCAAAAGCTGTGAAGCCAATATGTCTAGCATTAGTAGAGCTCCAGTACTTCAAATAAGATATGTTTTGAAGTGTTTGTATCTACCCTACTCTAACAAATCTTTCCCAGTTTATCTCCCAAAAACCTATCTGTATACTTCCTCACAAAATAAATAAAGTACTGTAAACAGATAACGATTGTAACAAAACTGATCGTGTAATACAGAGAGAGAGAAAAAATCAATAAAATGCACATCCTTAAATGAGTCCCTGATTGAGTTTGTTGTTGAGGAGTCTGATGGTGGAGGGGTAGCAGCTGTTCCTGAACCTGGTGGCGCGAGATTTGTTGCACCTACACCTCTTTCCTGCTGACAGCAGTGAGAACAGACTGTGTGCTGGGTGGAGTGGATTCTTGATTATTGCTGCTGCTCTCTGATGGCAGCATTCACTCCAGATGTTCTCAATAGTGTGGAGGGTTTTTCTCTGGGCCGTGTCTACTATCTTTTGGAGGGTTTTATGTTCTGGGGTATTGGTGTGCCCCTATCAGACCATGATGTATCTTGTCAGCCCACTTTCCACCACACATCTAAAAATTTGCCAGGGTTTCTGGTGTCATTATGTGCTCTCTTCATAATGCCATTGGTGTGTGGCTCCCAAGAACTTAAATTTGCTCACCCTCTCCACCTCTGATCTCCCAAAGATATCTGGATTGTACAGCTCTGGTTTTCCCTTCCTGAAGCCAACAATCAGCTCCTTAGTTTTGGCTGCCAATAGTTTGAAGAAGAGTCTGAGTGGCTGCAAAAGCTGCGGGAGCACTGGAGGTGAATCTATGGACATTCAGTGTTTCTAAAGGGACTCTTTCCTTTTCTTTTTCTTACTGTAAGGGGTGCCGGGCAATGTTAATGGTGACTTTTTGTTTTCCTTACAACAAGAAAAAGGACATTTTGTGTAATATTGCAATGAAAGGAATCTTAGATGTCAAAGCTAAAGCAAAATATTTGATCATTCTCGGCTAAAATCAGAAATTCTTGTTTGTCCCTTAAGAAATCAAAGACCAAAAAAGCAAAACAATTGCTCTTCTACTGTGTCATGATTGGACCAAGGTGGGTAAAATTTAACCTTGGCAAGAGGGAAAGTAAATTCTTGTTGTGACCCTTGCTTGTATGTGCCTCATTTCCTCAACTAGCTTAGTGGTTAGCACAATCCGATTATAGCTCCAGCGACCTGGGTTTGATTCTGCCGCAGTCTGTAAGGATTTGTATGTTCTCTCCATGTCTGCTTAGGATTCCTCCAGGAACTCCGGATTCCTCCCACCCTTCAAAATGTACGGGGGTTGCAGGATAATTGGGGAATTTGAGCAGCATGGGAAGGAGAAAATACAACACATGCTTTTCTCGGGATACCTAATACATATCTAAAATTTAACAAATAAGTTGAATGGATTTAACCATATTTTAACATGAACAACAGAACTGGTGCCTTTACACAATTACACTGAACAACAATTTTTTTTCAAAAGGTTTTCAAAATGGGGATTAAGCTGAACACAAATAAAACCAGATTTGCTGCATCACATAGGAAGTTGGAGAAACAAATTAACTTTTATTGAATTTAACTCATTTTATCACATAATGATGCTGAACCAAGCTCTCAGGTTGACTGCACATGTTGTACAACAAATGTGAGGAGCCCAGGTTTTGCTTTGAACATCAATTTTGCAACCAAAATAGAGCTCATAGGCTTTCTTAATAAGTACATTCAAACTGTGACTTTGAGCCTTAAGTGTATATTCACCAAAAATGTAACAAAATGAGCTGTTGCAGCATTGACGTAACATTTCTGTAGAATTGAATCTTCCTGAAGACAATAAATGCTATTGTTAAGTTCACTCACTACGCTATTGCCTAAAGAACATGTACATTAGCATGCATTCAATCTATATTAATGTAATGCACAGCATCTGTGATTGTTAACTACTTTTATAGCCTGTCTGCATCTATCCTGACTAGGCAAACCTAGACCTAAGACATTTGCATAACACTTGCACTGGGTGCATGTCCAGGCATGCTTGGACTGACCATGTAGGTTGTTTTGTGGGCAATCTACTAGTACACTTAAAATATGACAGGAAATCACAAAAAATATTATATCTAAAAAAAAGTACATAATAGGAAAAGTGATTTGTGTGATCATCAGCCCAAAATCCATAAAATACATCCAAAAGTTTATATTCCGTTGGAAAAGATAACATATAATTTATGAAACAATTATTCCTTTTTTTCTTAAAATTTGAAGCCCGTATATGCAATATATGCGATTTAATCATTAATATTTTTTTCTCATATATTGATGGTGTTGTCCCAAACCATGGCAAATAAGGGTATTATGTTAGTTGATCTGTTCTTCTTTTTCTTCTTTCTTCCTTTTGGGGTAGTTTAGAGGGGGGATGGGAAGGACGGGTGGAATAGGGTGGGTACTGAAATACCTCTCTTCCATTTATAGAACACCATTGGAGGTACAGTCCAATCAGGGCTCACATTTTACTGGGGCTAAGACACAAAATTGGGCATCAGAGGCTGGAATCTCATTCATGGCTGTTGCACATCCCCTATCACCTACAAGCATCAGGTTTAGTGGAGCACATGAATGGTCTCCTCAAACAAAAAATTTGCATGCGAACACTTGACACACACTCAAAGGGTGGCTCAGCGTGCTGCAAGAGGCAGTGGACCAGCTCAATTTATGCCCCACTGCACAGGGGGTGTTCCTGCTCTCGAGACATTTGGCCACACTGGCACAGCAAACATTCGAGGAGGTTCACCTTCATGAACCTGAGGAGTATGGTAGGGTATGGGCGCAGCAGCCATAAGGTCTGCCCAGAAAAGGGGAGGTTGTTTCTTGGGGCAAGGAAGCACTCAGTGGGTTGCATTCCTGGGAGCAACTGCATTAATGTGTCACCATACTAACAAACTCTCCAAGAGGAAGTGAACAAAATTCCACCCATCCACCCACCCAGCAAAACAAACACCATTTCGTTGCAACATACAGTGCCAATTCCCCTTCTCGATCTGAAGGTCCATCCACAGACTGTTGCGATCGAGTCACTGATTTCACCCACCAACACTACCCACAAATGTGGCCACCACACCAACTTGTCAAACTACAGCAATGGACATTTGGTTGCAGCTATTGTGATATGCATTAAGAGGGCAGACTTTGTCAGGGACTTTGTTTTGTTTTGCCTTTTTTCAGTCACCGTGAACTGTGGAAATGATACTTTATAAGTAGTGTTAGTGAATTAGTTATTCATATTTACTATTTGAAGATGCAAAATTACGGTTTGCAGGTGGAGAGTTATTGAATGGAGTAACAGCATCATCCCAGCCCCCCATTGACAGGAACAAATCACCTCATGGGGTGGGGACTTCAGGAGTTTTTATTTAAAAACACTAAATTGGCTAACTTTCAGTCCTGACTCCTCCTGGCTATCGTTACAGGGATGCAACACAGGCACTTGTGGTACCTGTTTAAAGTGAACGTGAGCAGGAATGGCAAACTGGTGTTAAACGACAGCCAAGGGAAACAGGGCTCCATGGGAACACCCTGGATACATAACTGCCAGCCTGCCCCCTGCCTCACCATGGGATAGCATGGAGACAGGCATCTGGGTGCTGTGCTTAGGGTGCACCCAAGTGTGAATCCAAGGCGTGGGATGTGCGAGCCAAGAGAGGGTTCTGGCACCTTATGGATGACCCTGCACTACCTGCTGCTGACGTTGGTGATAAGAGTGCCCACATTTGCCAGCCAAGCCGGAGAAACCAGGCAAACAAGATGGTGACCAAACAAATTCCTTTTTCTACCCTCCCCTCTGACTTGGGGGTACAGCTCCCACAGCACCCTTCCCCATCAGTAACTCAGTGAGGGGGGGGGGGTGGCTGGGGCAGGTGAGGCGCTGTCATTTAATTTTATTATGTGACTTGTCCAGCATTTGATATTGTTGTTTTAAACATCTTTTATTTATATCATGTACATAGAGTCATTGAATTGCATCCTTGTGATTCCAGAGTGATGTGGCTTCTGAGGGGTAGAATGTTGTGTGTGGAGGACCTGCGGCCTCCCTGCCTGAAACTTATTCAGAAGTCACATCACCTGTAAGTCAAGGTTTGGATCCAGTCACTAATTAGTGCACACCTTGCTAATTCAAATCACCTCATGCCCTTATTGGCTAGACACACAGATTAGACATGTACTTAACAGGATTGCACTGCACATTTGCTCTCTCCGCCTGAGCATCACTCCATACTAGATCGCTACTGTGAACATCACTTAGAAGGGTCATAGGTGAGGTGCATGAAGCTGAGTCGTAGTATTGCTAGAGATCAAATTGCTATGGATCAATACTTGCAGTAGAGCTTCTAGAGATTGTCATAGTCATGATGCTTAGATTTCTTCAAGAAAAGTTTGAGAATGTCTTTGAATGTTGTCCTTCATGAGGCAGCCTTGAATGCTTCTTTGGAAAGAGAATTTCACTGATTCACAACACTCTCTGAAGAGCAATTCCTCCTCACCTCCATCTTAAATCTACTCCCTTGAATTTTAAGGTTCATTCTCAACTTCCCTAACAGTGGAAACAACCTTTGTTGCTTCTATCTTACATAATCCTTTCATAATTTGACATGTTTCTACAGGATCCCCTCTCATTCTTCTGAATTCCAACAAATATAGTTCCGGGTGACTCAAACTTCCTTATCTCTAGAATCAACCTGGTGAACTTCCTCTGGGTTGCTTCCAAAGCCAATGTATCTTTTCTCAAGTAAGAAGAGCAGAACTGTACGCAGTACTCCAGGTGCAGCCTCACCACTCCCCTATCCATTTGCTCTCGATAACCTGCAAACCAATCTTTTTCGATTCATATACAACCAAGTTCCTCTTTACAGGAGCATGTTGCAATTCTTCAACGTTTAAGTAATAATCTAATCTATTTTTTCCTTCCAAATGGATAACCTTGCATTTAACCACATTGAACTCCATCTGCCAGACCCATGCTCAATCATTTAATTCATCTCTCTGCAGGCACTTCACATCCTCTGTACAATTTGCTTTTTCATTCAATTCAAGATTCAAGATTCAATTTGTCATAGCAATGTGTCATATTATGTGAAATTTCTTTTTTCCTGCTGCAAGGCAGACAGATTTGTCACCAGCAGAGTGAGAGAGAGAGAGAGAGAGAGAGAGAGTGAGTCCCCCCTAGAGTGTCTACAGATTCACCTCCAGCACTTTCTCAGCCCCTGCAACCACACAGAGTTCAGTCCAAACTATTGGCAACCTGAGCTCCAGATCCAAACCTCCGACACGGTCAGGAACCCTTCAGTGCCCTCAGCACCTCCTCACATTGCAATTTCGAAGCCTGTTACCCCTCCAACCAGATCGAGCTAGTCTCCAGCAGTCCGCAGCCCGACAACAGTCTCTAGCAACTCCCAGCTTCCACTGGTTCCTCGCCTCAAGCTGTCAGCAGCCTACTGCTACAGTGGTTCTGGCAGCGCCACCATCTTAGTGTCATAAGTAAACTTTGATATGCTACACTTAGTTCTCAAATCATTAATGTATATTGTGAACTGTGGCGGGTCTATCACTGACCCTTGCAGCACTCTGTTCGCCACTGATTGTAAATGAGAGAAATACTCATTTTCCTAATTCTCTGCCTTCTATTGGTTAACTGGTTCTCTATCCATGTTAAATCTTTAGCCCATCTCTAGGCATCTTTGTCTTATGGATAAGACTTTTATGTGGTACTTTATCAAGCGCCTTCTGGAATTTCAAATATATAACATCCACCTGTTTCCTGCTATCATCTGCATTTATTACATCCCCTAAGAACACCAGTAAGTATGTCAGACATGACCTTCCCTTCCTGAAACCGTGGTGCTTCAGGACAATTTCTATCTAGATGCCTCAGTATTTCTTCCTTCATGATAGCTTCAATCATTTTGCCAACTACATACCAAGCTAACTGGCCTGTAGTTACCTGGCTTCTGCCTAAATCCTTTTCTTTGCTTTAATTTATCTTTCAATCAACATTTCTAAAATGTAGATTAACTGCTCATTCATTACAATACTGTCTTCAAATGTTTGCTTTGCAAAAATGACTGCCACACTCTATTTTATGATAGTGACTAACTTTTAAAAAAACATTTGCCATATGTTGCTTTGGGCCATGGCAAGGTTGTGTATGTCACCATAAAATGCAAATTTATCTAAAGAGTGTGGCTTACACTCCTCTCCCAGGCAACGCCTTCCTCTCATGACAAAACCAAATGGCTGGTCATTCATTGACAATTAACTGCCACTAAGAGTGTCTCAGAGTAACTCCATCAACAGGGAAACTGCTTATTTCGCCAAGACTTTGAATCCCAATTAAGGCTGTTTTTTTTTCACAAAACTGATATTGAAGATTTGGAGTAAATAGTTTGTCATATATTACTTGTATTTGATCCTCTGGGCATTGTTCTTCTAACCATTTGTTAATGATAGATGTACATTTCCTAAAAAAATACAACACATCTTCCACTAGTCAAGTGTAGGTCTGCAAAAAAGTTAAAAGCTGCTATTTGACAGATTACTCTCAGAATTGAATACAGTACTCTATTCAATCTGGAATTCAAGCAAATGACAGCTTCAAGCAACTGGCAAAAAAAATCTCGGAAAAGAAATAGGTAAAAAATACGGAAGTTTAAAAATGGTGCACCTTGCTGTTAGCTTGCCATGAGCAACATGCAATCTCAAACAACCAGAAAATTCACTTATCTGGCATCTAACAATCCTGAAAGGTGCCAGATACCAGGCGTTTTACTGTATATAGATGGTAAAAATGGACTCATCAGACCAGCAGTAGGCTTGCAGAGATAGTAAGTGATAAGATACAATTAAAACATAATCAAGTATCAACACAATGTACATGATCTCAATGTTCTAACATGATAGAGGAATTAGGGGATATGGGGAGAAGGCAGGTAGGTGGAGTTAGGTCATAAATTAGATCAGCCATGATTGTATTGAATGGCGGAGCAGGCTCAATGGGCCATTTTAGGCCTACTCCTGTTCCTACTTCCTATGTTCCTACGTGTTGGGCATTATCAATAGCCCCAATAATGACCCAGACAGAAGACTGAGGGGAACGATAGGCTTTATTGCTGGTCCAGGTCCAGGCTAGGAAAATGAGTGGGAAGGAGAGGGGACTCGACCTTTATGGCCCGGGGTCACATGGGCAGCACTAAGGGAGGAATGAAGGCAGGGAGACACCCGAAGGGCTGTCCAGCCAGTGCATACAGTCATATTACCACACAGAGCCAAGCAATCACTGACAAAATACTAAATTGACAAAATTATACAATAATATTTTATGAAAGTATTTTCTATTTCTGACCATTTATGAAAATCAACAAACATTTTTACTGTAGCATATTTAGTCACATTAATGATCTTTTACTGCCTAATTTTAATTCTTAAAATGTAATCCTAAATCTGAGAAACACAATCAGTCTGGTTTACAGGGATTCATTAAAATTGTAACTCTAATCAATGTAAATCAGGGGTGGTCAAACCGTGGCTCGTCACATGAGGCTCATGGAAATATGTTGGCTGACACAGGGCTCATGCAAGCCAGTGCTCACAATGGTAGTTGTAGTGGCCATGGCTTACAATTAAAAATATTTCATATGGATAATATATATATATGTGTGTAATAATTGATACCATGTAAAATTCGACTCCCATTATTTTTGGCACTGGTCGCCTGCCCATCCGAGCTCCCAATGCTCCAACTACCTGTCCTCTTGAGTTCCTGATGCCTCGACCTCAGATTCTTGCAGAGGCCCAGGCCACCTACTCATCAGAGCTCCTGCCACCCCAACCGGGGACTCTCGCCAAGGCCCAGGCCGCCCACCCACCAGAGCTCCCGATGCCTCAGCTGCAGACTCTTGTCTAAGCCCAGGCTGCCTGCCATCCAAGCTCCTGATGCTCCAAATGTAGACTCTCACCTAGGCTCCACCCACCTGCCCATCTATCAGAGCTCCCAACAAGTCGAATGTGGACTTACCATCTGGTCCCACTCACCCGCCCACCTATCTGAGCTCCCAATGCCCTGAACAACACAGGTACTTGATGCGGTGAAAAGTAGTATGCATGTAATAGTTGACCCCCTATATTTTACCCTAAAAATTGGTCTACAAAATTTGATTATTACACGAATACATATACTACATGTACTTTTTGATTATTGAAATGAATACAACTTAGCAGTTTAAAAACTGCATACATGAATAAATATTATTATTTACATATTTTTTAATATTTATATCATTTTTAAACAAAATGTGCATACAAGAGTAAAAACATGTATGTAATATTTTTTCATTTCTTGTGACTTCCCAACATCTGAAGTTTATCGTATGCCATCTTACGCTAAGCAAGTTTTGCCACCCCAGAAATAAATTAATACAGTATAGGGCAAATGATGCCAGAATATGCTCAGCTGTACATTTGGAGTGATGCAATAAAATATCCAGAAATGGTCATTTATTACATTCCACTTTCATGAAAATTTGCCAATACTCTGGAAAAAAAATTGTAAAGCCAATACGTGAAATAGATCTGCAACAAAGTCAATGGCATGCAGATAGAATTTTACATGTTCTTATCATTATATAACACCAATTAGGTATTAGAGTCGTGGAGTTTTACAAGACAGAAACAGGCCATTTGGCCCAAATGAGCTATGCTGATCAAGTCATCTACCAAAGTTAATGCCGTATGCCTGCATTTGGTTCATATTCCTTTAAATCCTTGTCAACCCTACACCTGTGAAATGTCTTTTGAACATTGCAACTACTTCTACCACTTCCTCTACTTACTGCTCTCTGCAGAAAAAGGTGCCTTTCTGATCCTTTTTAAAACTTTATCCTCTCACATTGAATAATTGGATTTGAATTTCAAACTCTCCATTCCTTGGAAAAAAACTATGATTAATCACCTTATCGATGCCATCATGGTTGGAACCATATGTATCATTTCATTTTTTTTAAAATAAAGCCTTACATTTATTTAGATAACCTGCTTTATGCCATTTGTTCCTCATGAACTGAAGAATAGGGTGGTGGTGTAAGTTTAGCAGGTGAACATAAAAGAAACTAATTTTAGACATTTATATAACTCTTGTTGCTCGGCTTGATAAGCATGCCCCAGATATCTGCATACTTTTGGACCCTCCATCATTACATTGTGCAGGTGGTTGTAGAAACCACACAATTTGTGCAGCAGCGATTTGTCAGGTGCTCTACTTCCTTCGAAGGCTGGGTTCATCTCCCACCCTCCATCATCACTACATTCTGCAGAGGATGTATCGAGAGCATCCTGAGTAACTGCATCACCGCCTGGTTTGGAAGCTGTACCTCCTCAGCCTGCAAGACCTTGCAGAGGATAGTGAAGTCAGTGGAAAAGATCATCAGGGGCTCTCTTCCTACCATGAAGGACATTTATAACACTCGATGCAGATGAAAGCCAATAAACATTGTGAAGGTCTCCACGCATTCCCCATGTAAACTGTTCTCCCTTCTGCCATCTGGTAGGAGGTACTGCAGCACTCGGGCCCTTACATCCAGATTGAGCAACAGATTTTCCCCCAAGCCATCAGGCTGCTGAACACCCAGAAAATTTGTGGATAGTGCACCGTGGACTTTTACTGTATATGTCTTAATATTTTAATGTGTTTAACTTCTGTTCTAATTTATATTTATGTAAATATGATCCGTGGTCCTGGAGTTATGCAATCGCGTCTTTACCGTGCGAGCATGATATGAACGATAAATAAAGGTGATGACTTGACTTGAGGATCAGAGCAATTTCACTTGAGGTGCCAGAAAGGATTGTTTCAGATGTTACTCATTCACCCATATCGGATCCATTGGCATCAACTTTAAAGAGCCATATCGCTTCCACAAGGGTATTGAGAAATAAAGTCAAATATACTGTAATAGATTGCAATTCTATGATGCTTCATCAGTTTACGGTGAAAGTGCATCAAAGGGGAGTAGTAAGAAAACGCAGTTCATGTTGATTACATATCTTTATTGTGCTGCCATAAGCAAATAAAATCAGCCATTTGTTTGTTTGTTCTGAGAAGTGCTGCCAGGATGTAAAAAGAATTATTTGCTCTCCAAGCAAACATTCAAAAAAATGACAATGTTAAGTAGATGAACTGAAACATTTTGCATTTTCAGTACTGTACTAATAAAGCTGCTATGATTTTACTATGAATAGTTAAAATAATTAGGAAATTAGGTCACATCATAAAAGTTAATGATTAGTCCCTCTCTGCTCTGAAGCAGCAGAATATCAGCTTGAATCATTGTATCTAAAGTGAGGTATTAATTTTCACACTCAGGCAAACTACTGAATGGGAATTAAACAGGAAAGTCTGCAGACACTCTGTGGTGCAATACACAAAAGTGCTGGATGAACTCAGCAGGTCACACAGTATCTACAGGAAGCAAAGGGAAACCAGTGGTTCGGGCCTGAGCCCTTTGCCAAGGTATTACAGGTGCCCGAATGGGGGAGAAAATCATTGCATCTGAGATCCTTGCGGAGGCCAAGCTGGCAGGCCTGGAAATGGAGCTGGTGGTTGCAGTTTTGGTACCAGCTCCACTTCCAGGCCTCCCATTTTGGCCCCTACAAGAATCTCTGATACCTATGATGCAATGATCTCCTCCCCCTCGTCCCCACACCCGCACTGTATTATTCAGGCACCTGCCTGACTTGTCAGGCCTGAAAAGTTGGTTTCCTTTTGCTTCCTATGGATGCTGCGCGATCTTCTGAGTTCTCCTGCACTCTTTTGTATTGCACCACTGAATGAGAACTTCCTTCTGACTAGATTTTCATATTCTATGGTTTTGGATTAGAATGTGTAACAGCAACATCAAGGAAAATTACTATGTTCATTAAGGCAATTAGCTTGAAGATAAATTTTAAAAAACAACATTTAAATGCAGCTTGCGTACCAATTACTCTGTATCATCCCTAGCTTATGTTAAAATGTGAGTTACATTCTCTGATAGGGGTATGGAAAGTAAACACAGAGCAAGAAAGTAGGCTATATTGTTCCCCAACTTTATTGTGTCATACAATGAGTGGTATATCTGTGACCTTATTCCATATACCCATCTTTATCCTTAAAACCATTTGCCTTTTGCAGAATGGAAATCCAAACTTATGTCACCTTTATATCTGGAAGCAATTTCACCCTAAAAAGGAATAGCTTGAGCTTTTAAAATTATGCCCTGAAGGGAAGCTTCTGTCTATCTGCTTCTTTGCCACATTTCAAAAAAATCACCCTTTAATCTCTAAATCAGTGGTTCTCAACCTTTTTCTTTCCACTCACATACCACTTTAAGTAATCCCTATGCCCTAAGTGCTCTGTGATTACTAAGGGATTGCTTAAGGTGGTACGTGAGTGGGGCAAAAAAAGAATCACTGCTCGCTAGACCCAATTGTTACTGAAATATTTTACTTGAGAAAAATTGTCATTGGTCCATTTCCTTTGTAATTATGAAACCATGCACATAACGAGTCAATTAAGTACGATTAAAATAGTGGTTTTGAAACTTTTTCTTTCCACTCACATACCACCTTAAGCAATCCCTTACTAATCACAGAGCACCTATGGCATAAGGAATACCTAAAGTGGTATGTGAGTGGAAAGGAAAAGGTTGAGAACCACTGGTCTAAATTATGGGAATACAACCTCAGAGTTATGGATGTTGTAAATCTAAGTGTCATTAATCAATCTACATAAAGCCAGATTTATTTTGTCTTCCATTGTTATTTTCATAATTTGGAAAATACTGAACAAATTTAAAAGGATGTTGCCAAGTCTGAGTTACAGAGTAAGGTTAAACAGGTTATGACTTTATTCACTGGAGTGTAGAAGAATGAGGGGAGATTTGATAGAGGTATTTAAAATTATGATGTGTATGGATAGAATAAATGCAAGCAGGCTTTTTCTACTGAGGTTAGGTGAGATAAAATCCAGAGGACATGGGTTAAGAGAGAAGTGGGATAAGTTGGAGGGGGGGGGGGGAACATAAGGTGGAACTTCTTTGCGCAGAGTGGTGGGAACATGGAATGTCCTGCCAGCTGAATTGGTAAATGCAGGCTCCATTTTAACATTTAAGGAAAAAATTAGATAGGTATATGGCTGGTCCAGGTGAAAGTCAGTGGGAGTAGGCAGAAAATTAATTCGGAACAGACTAGAGGGGCAAAATTGACTTCTTCTGTGTTGTAGTGTCCTCTGGTTCTAAAATTACATTCATTCTAGCTTTGTGCAATTGTGAGAAACGGTGTACCAAGTGTCTATAAAACAGGCAATCTCTGAATAAGGCTAGAATTTCATTAGTTCTGAAGTTTTGGAGCACACTGAGGGAGAGCTCTGACATTCTTCAGCTTGGAAGTTCTGTCAATCTGTGAAGGTGCAGCCTCAGGAAAAGGTGACTTCAAAGATTAACCTCAAAGCAAACTTTGTTCGAAGCGTGGAGAGATACAAGAGCAAGATTCTTCTTATTATCATGGAATAACACAGAAGATTTAATATTGCATGGAATTTATTTTTGCCTTCCTTAAGCCAAACAAAAGTTACCATGAGCATTGCCAGGTGTCCCTAACAGTAAGAGAAATACAGGCAGCCCCTGACTTACGACCATCGACTTACGACTTCAGAATCAGTCATATCTCCGAATATGCCCGTGCACATGAAATGCCAAAGTCTTAAAGCAAACATTTTAATCAACTCTTTTTTTCATCGTAAATTTGATGATAACAGCAAAGCTTCCTGAATTTGTTGATCAACCTTGGCAAATTTTCCCATGGATACCTTGTTAGTCGGCGTTCCAAGGTTCTGGGGCTGGGTGTGGCCATCTTGATTCCTGTGCTCATGTGCGAGTCTGGTGGGTTCACATATTGGAGTTTAGTTGGTGAATGCACGTGAGTTAGGTGCCTTGACGATATTGAATTTGCATCCTTAACTCTCATGCATCCGCCAATCGAACCCAGTACGTGAACCCACAGTCGGCGTTCTGGGGTTCCAGAGCTGAGCGCGACCATCTTGATTCCTGTGCGCATGCACATGTTTGGTTGGAACATGTGCAAGTCTTCGGTGGGTTCGCGAATTGGATTTCGGTTGGTGCTTCTCCTTCTCAGTGGGGGATGTTGTCCCATTTCTGATGTCCTATGCTAATCCGTTGCTCCCTCGGAGTCTGCATCCTATCGTGCTCCGCTGCCCAGCACAGATGTTGCCATCTAAAGAACAGACCCTGTGGTTGCAGGATTGGGCAGCATAATTGGTGTGATGGTTAGTGAAATGCCTTTACGGCGTCAGCAATTGGGACCAGTGTTTGAATCTTGCGCTGTCTGTAAGGAGTTTGTATGTTCTCCTATTGTCTGTGTGGGTTTTTCCTGGGGGCTCCAGTTTCCTCCCACTGTTCAAAACATACTGGGGTGTAGGTTAATCGCGTATAATTTGGGTGGCATGGACTTGTGGGCTGAAATGGCCTGTTACCAAACTGTATGTCTAAATTTTTAAAAATTTAAACATTTAAAATGTTTGAAAATGCCGGCTCCTTGAGCAGACTGTTTAAAGTCTGTAAGGAGCCATCAGTATTAAGACTGGACAGTAGGTCCCTGCAGCCTGTATCTCCACTTACCTCTCTCCTGGGTCCACACCATCGGCACTTTTGCAGCTCTGTCAGTGTTGCCAATATCCTTTGAAACATGATGAAACAAATTGATTTTCTCCAGCAGTCTGCTTTTGTTCCTTTGAAGTATAATTGGCACTGAACAGCAGAAAATTTCATGGAAATTTCTGCTCTGGTGGCAGTGTAAAAATGTTGAGACAGAATTTTTAATGCAAATTCCATCCCATAAATTTTCCACTCATACCCCTACATATTTTTACGGAGTGACTGCAGTGTAAATTGACCACAGCCACTCTGTAAGAAACTGGCCTAATGAATACAACCTTCTCCATCCAACAAACTCCGGAACAAAGGAAGTCTGTGCAAAAGGGCCCTAAAAGTGCCGCTGTGTAAACGAGCACATCAGGACACACCAGAGGTAAGTATGCTCATTTTTTTTAAATAATTCCTAAGTTTCTGTGCGAAAATGCCAATTGCTACCTTATTGCAAAGTAACTACAAGAGTGTTAGTACCTTCAGGTTCCTGGGTATTTTGTTGGCTACGTGGAGATATGTAGCTGGCACATCGAGGCAACTGTGAAGATGGCACAATAATGCTTCTACTTTCTAAGAAGTCTGAGGCAATTAGCATGTTGTTGAATACACAAAGTTCAAAGTGAAAGTCAAAATTCAAATTTATTGTCAGAGTAAACACATGACATCATATACAATCCTGAGATTTTTTTCCCTTCAGGTTCGGCAGAATTTTTACTTATCAGTAGTGTAAACAGTGTGCAAGAAAAAGATACATATACAAAAGAGAAAAATGTAAATAAATAAAGAAATGTAAACAAACTGACAGTAAAGTTCCTTAATGAATCTCTAAGCCTGTTATTTAGGAATCTGATGGTGAAGGGGGCAGTGACTGTTCCTGAATCTGGTGGTGTGATTCTAGTGGCTTTTCTCTTGGCAGAAGCAAGCACCGACCATCTCCTGGTTGTGTAGAACCTTGAAGATTGCTGATGTTCTTCGATGGCAGCGTTCCATGTAGATTTCCTTGATGGTGGGGAGAGCTTTGCCTGTAATGTACTGGGCTGTGCCCACTACCTTTAGTAGTGCTTTTCCACTCAGAGGTATTGGAGCCCCCATACAAGGTCGCGATGCAGGCTTCTACAGTTATCTGTAGAAGTTTGCAAAGGTTTGCAATGACATACCGAACCTCTGCAAACTCTGCTATATTGGATCCTGGAGGGGTCCTCCATGATAGTGACTCCCAGGAATTTATGGGCTTACACTCTCCTCCTCTGATCCCCCTTCCAAAAATCTACAATTAGCTCCATGATTTTGGTGTCATTGAGTGCGAGGTTGTTGTTGGTGCACCATTCAGCCAAGTTTTCAATTTCCCTCCTGTATGCTGACTCATTGTCCCTTTTTAGACAGCCCACTAATTTGGTATCCTCAGCAGATTTGTAAAAGCTTTGTTGTTGTACTGTCATGCAGTCATAGGTGTAAAGTGAGTAAGTGAAAGTCTGCAGATGCTGTGAGGGTACTAAAAACACAGAAAAGCTGGAGGAACTGAGCAGGTCTCGCAGCGTCCACAAAAGTAAAGATATATTTTGGGCCTGAGCCCTTCAACAGCGCATGAGGAAAAAATGGCAGGGGAAGGAGTACAGACCAATGGACTAAAGGTGATAAATGGACATGGAGAAGAGGCCAGGAGAACGGAAATGTGAGAATTTATAAGAGGAGAGGGTTTGGCTCTGTGAATGCAAGCTGGGGTAAAGGTGACAGAGAGAAGATGAGCAAGAGTGACAGAGCTATAGGAAAGAAGACATCGGGAAACTGGAGAAGGCAATGCTAATGCCATCCAGCTGGAAGGCGCCCAAGTGGAATATGAGGTGTTGACTGTCCAATTTGCAGGTGGTCTCAGTCTGGCAATGCAAGAGACTATGGACAGTCATGTTAGCAAAGGAATGGGGTGGAGAATTGAAATGGTTGGCCATTGGGAGATCCCCACTATTGCAGTGGACAGAGCCAAGGTGCTCAGTGAAGTGATCTCCCAGTCTGTGTCCAGATTCTTCGATGTAGGGAAAACTGGATGCAGTAGATGACCCCTACAGATTCACAAGTATGGTTTCACTTTTGGGTTTTGGGCCTCGAATGGTGGTGAGGGAGGAGATGTGGGTGCAAGATAAGCTCCTCCTATAGTCAAAGGGGTAGGTGCCAAGGGATGATTGGTGGGGAAGGAGGAGTGGTCAAGGGAGTCACAAAGGGAGGGGTACCTGCAGAAGGCAGAGAGGGGAGGAGAGCGGAATATATGTCTGGTGGTGGGATCATATAGTAGGTGGTGGAAATAGTGGAGGAGGATTTGTTGGATGTGGACAGTGGTAGGTTGAGGATGAGTTGAATCTTGTCCTTGATGGGTGTGGGGGAGGAGGAGACCTCGGAAGATGTGTGGGTAGTTGAGAATATGAAAGTGGGGCCGAGTTGATGGTGATAAGGAGGAAACCATCTTGTTTGAAGAAGGAGGATATTCTAATGATCTGGAATGGAAGGTGTTGTTTTGGAAATGAAGGAATTGAAAGAAAGGAATCCTTACAGGAGACAGGATGTGAAAAGGTGTAGTTGAGGTAGCTGTGTGAGACGGTGGGTTTGTTCAACTTTTGTGTTTACTCTGACAATAAATTTGATGTCTGTTGAGGGTTTGTCTCCCAAGATAGAGACAGAGAGATTGAGGAAAGGGAGAGTTTTGCTAGAGATGGACCAAATGAATTTGAAGTCAGGGTGGAATTGGCAGTTGACTCGATCATCATGGGTGCCTGAGACAGCATCAAAGTAGTGGAGGAAGAGTCGAGGGGCCTTGACTGCAGAGGTTTGTAGCATGGATTGTTCCATGTAGCCAACAAAATGGCAGGCATAGCTGTGGCCCATGTGGGTACCCATGGTTTCCACTTTGACTTGGAGAAAGTGGGATGATTTAAAGGAGAAAGCATTGAGAGTGAGCACAATTTCTGCCAACTGGAGGAGGATAGTGGTGGAAGAAGTCTGTTTGGATCTTTTAAGGAAGAAAGGAAAGGCTTTGAGGTCTTCAGTATGAGGGATGGAGGTGTACCATGATTGGATATCCAAGGTAAATAAGAGGGAGTGAAGTTCAGGAAACAGAAATTGTTGAAGTGATGAAGGGCATATGAAGTATTGTGGATGTAAGAGGGGAAGGACTGGACCAGTTGGGACCAAAACAGAGTCGAGATAAGTGGATACTAGTTCAGTGGGGCAGGAACTCATGGAAATAATGGACCTGCCAGGACAAATGATTTTGTGGATCTTGGTGAGTAGAGCAGGGAGCAAAGGATGTAGACTTGTGGTGCTCTGGCACGGATAGAGATTGCAGAGGAGATGTTCTTATCAATCTTCACTGTTTGTGGTCTGGAGGTGAGGAAATCAAGGATCCAATTACACAGTGGAGTGTTGAGCCCCAGGGCTTGGAGTTTGCTGATCAATTTTGAGAAGATGATGGTGATGAATGCCAAACTGTAGTTGATAAAGAGCATCCTAATATATGCACCTTTGTTGTCCAGGTGTTCTAGGGTTTTGTGTAGAGCCAATGAGATGGCATCTGTCTTAGACCTGTTGCTGCAGTAGGCATACTTGAATGGAGCCATGTCACTAGTCAGACAGGAGATGATATGCTTCAACACAGCCTCTCAAAAGATTTAATCACTGTGGATGTTACTGTGATTGATGCTGTATCAATCTTCTACTGTGGGAAATACGCTGAGTTGTTGACTCAGGACCTGGTTTGGAAATCACAAGTGTCCACAAACACAGAAAGCTGCAGAAAGTGGCAAACTCACCCACCATTTTTTTTGAATATTTTATTTTCAAAGACTCATGTAAGTGGAGATAAACAATACAAAACATTTTCTTGCTCCACAGTATAATTTACAGAGTCCAGTATTCCCCCTCCCCTCCCTTATTCCTTTCCTCCCTCTTCCCTCAACTTATATAAACACACAGTACATAAGGAAAATAGTCAAATATCATCAGGATCTATGACCTTCCATCAAGTTCAAGAACTCCGGATGTTAAATAAACTATAAAGGATAAAAAATAAATAATAAAAATAAAAGTAAAAATTAAATCTAAAAATTAAAACACACATTGGCTCTGCCACAACTCCAAATCACTCTGTCCTTTATTTACCTGGTGGGACAGTTTTTTTCTTATCTCATTACTCAATGGTGAGGGAGGGTGGTGGATATAGATCATATCTGCGCACCTATGTGCCTCAGATATGGCTGCCATATTTTAATGAATGTGTCATACTTCTTTCTCAAGTTATAAGTAATCTTCTCCATGGGAATGCATCTTTGTATTTCATGCAATACTAAGTTGAGAGTTGGACTTCCACACAACTGCTATACACGTCCTGACAACTGACAAAGTGATCTTCACAAATTGAATTTGGTGTTTGGATAATCTAAATTCCACTTCACCAATATCTCCCAGAAGGAATAATTTGGATCTTGTGGAAAGTCCACTTCTGTAATTTTTTTTCAGAATGTTCCCAAAGTCTATCCAGAAGGATTTTACCTTCATACATAGCCAGGTGGAGTGGATAAAAGTTCCTACCTCGAAGCTGCATCTAAAGCACATTTCAGAAATTTCTGACTTTGATTTATGTAATTTTTTCTGTAAGATATAACTGATACAGGAAATTGTACTATCCCATCATGCTATTCAGACACAGGTCTTCCTACCACTGTTCATCAATTGTTGTGCCCAAGTACGACTCCCATGTTTCCCTCTAATGTGTAATCTGGGATTTGGGCTCTCACTTTGGAACAAGAAATGCATTCTAGAAGTAAACTTAAACACTTTCCCCTGTCAAGTTAGAATCTCCATGGTAGAACATTCTGCTAAAGTCATTGTTGGTCCTAATTTGCCTCTTAAAATGATCTTAACTGTAGGAAGCAGAACAATGTTCTGTTGGATAATCCAAATTTAATCCTCAGTTGTTTGAATTACATTAACTGTCCCTGATCATAACAATCCTCAATACACCTGATCCCTTTCTGGCATCAGGTGTCCAGGATCTTGTTGCCCAGCATCATGGGTATTAAATTGTTCTGAGTAAAGATGTATTGGGGGACAACCCCACCTTCAAACCAATACATTGATATATTTTTTGCCATGTCTGGAATATATGTTTTAATATGAGGTTATTTGTCATTTTGAAAATTAATTTGGTGTTCCATTTGTACATAAACTCTTCTGCTGTCCTTTCCTCTACTGCTTGTAGTCCAATTTGTGCCCAGGAAGGGGGCTCCCTCACTCAAACAGTGAGACAATAAACCGTGCCTGGGATGCCCAATAATATTTCTTGAAATCTGGCAGTTTTAGACCCCCTAATTTATACTCCATGTTAATTTTTGCATGGGGACTCTAGCCACCTTCCCATTCCACAAAAAGTTTCTGATACGTCCATTGAACATTTTGAAGAAGCACTGGGGCAATGGCATGGGCAGTGTTTGAAAAAGATATTGCAGTCTTGTCATCACCTTCACTTTGATACAATTTACTCTGCCCAATAATGTAATGGGCAGAGCTATCCATCTAGTCAAGTCCTCCTCAATCTTCCAGAGCAAAGGGAGATAATTGAACTTATATATATTGCACAATCTTTGTTTATTTTTATTTCCAGGTGTTTGATGCCTTCCTGTGACCACTTAAATTAGCTTCCCTGTTAATAGGGTTTATAATTCACTTTAGTCAAAGACATAATCTCACTTTTTTCCAAATTTACTTTATATCCCGATATCTTCCCATAATCCTCCAGTGTGGTCTTCAGTTTGGCCAACGATTCCCCAGGGTCCGTCAAATATACTAACACATCATTAGCAAATAGATTGATTTTGTGTTCCACCTGGCCTACCTTGAACCCCCTTTATGTCTGGATCCCGCCAAATGATTTCTGTCAAATGGCCAATATAAACGGAGCTGGCAACAACAGCAGCCTTGCCTACTAGATCTATTTAGTGGGAACTTTGGAGACATCTGCCCATTTGTAATAATTTTGGCCTGGGGTTTGTAATTCAATATTCTCACGTAATTTATAAATGTTTGTCCCAGTCCAAATTTCTCCAGTATATTAAACATAAAATCCCATTCCAATCTGTCAAAGGCCTTCTCCACATCCAGAGATACAGCCACCCCACAGGTCAACACCCCGACTGTGCCAGATGTGTTATATTAAGCAATCTTGCTATATTATTTGCAGTTTGCCTTTTCAAATGATTCCAGCCTGATCTGGACTTGTCAATATCGGTAAATGTTTTGATAGGCCAACATTTTACCTATAATTTTATAATCTGCATTCAATAGTGATATAGGTCCATAGGAAGTGGGCTTCAATGGACCCTTATCTTTTTTTGGGATCACCGAGATATTTGCTGTTGAAAAAGATTTTGGGAGTGTATGTATTGTCTGATCTACCACCTTCATAAGAAGGGACATTAAAAGGTCCTTAAATTCTCTATAAAATTTGAGAAAGGGGCATCCAGCTACTCTCTCTCTTCTGATCCACATGTGGGAATTCCATTGCAAGCAAGAAATCATCTAATTTAGTAGGGTCCCTCCCCCCCTTCTGATTTATATAATTCTTTGTAGAACTTACTAAATGTATCATTTATTTCTTTTGGTTTATATGAAATCTTCCCTTCCACTGTTTCAATCACATTAATTGTCCTCGAGTCCTCTTCCACCTTCACCTGCAAGGATAAGATTTTATGGCCCTTTCCCCCCAGCTCATAATATTCTTACTTTGATCTTAGAATCAACCTTTCTGTTTTGAATGTTCACAATGTATTGCATTTGAGCTTTTTATTTACTAAATCCCTGTACTTGTTTTCACAACTTGATTTTTTTATATTCTTTTTCCATTTGAGCTATGTCCTGTTCCAAATTATTAATTTTCTTTGAATATCTCTTTTTTAAATCCCTGTAGTATATTCAATTATTTGGCCTCTTAAATAAGTCTTCAATGTATCCCAATTAAAAAAAAAATTGTCAGCATTGGGCCAGTTCATTTCGAGAATTGTTCTATCTAGGTTCTAATAAAGCTACGAAATTCCGGTTTTCCCAACAGCAATGGATTTAGGCACTGTAGCTTGCTTATCCGGCATTATAATGGACAAAATTAGGGGCAAATGGTCTGAAAGCAGCTCTGCCTTGTATTTGGATTCCACTATTCTACTTTCCAATTGGGTTGACGCTAAGAAAAAATTAATTCTAGTGCAGAAATCATATTTGCTCAAGTCGAAGGAATAATTTCTTTCCCTCAGATTCAGCCTTCTTCAAGCATCTATAAGGTTTAGGTCTTTCATGAAGGCTAGTATAAATGTAGCTGCTCTGGCTATCATCACCTTCCTGGCTGATTTATCCATGACCAGATCCAGACAAAATTTGAAAGCCACATTCATCATGGGCACCAAACTCCCATCCATGAAAGGCACCAATGGGAGGCATTGTCTCATGATCTCCTTGTTACATTCAGGCAGAAGGTACAGAAGACTAAAGTCCAACATTTGGTTCAAGAATTGTTTTTTTTTCAAATGTCAGGTTCCTGAATGTCTCCAAATGACCCTAATCATAAACTACTCCGGGACCACCAAAAGCTCTATCTGGGCTACTGAAACATCACATTTTTTTACACTAACGGACACATGGGAATATTTATCTTTCATTTTATATTTAATAACATTTTTTAGTCTCATGGGGCATTGTGGAAATTTAATTCATCCTGCAGTAAGTAAAAGCATGTAACAATAAACTCTCAAATCATATCATTATTCACATAACAAAGCAAGCTACCATGCTGTTATAGATCTTTTAATGTTATCAATAGTAAACTGAGCAGCAGGAAGTCACAACTCAGCTAAAGGATATTTTGTGTATCGTAGTCCTAGATACAAAACTAATTACAGTACTGTATGTTGAAAAACATACCTGGAAATTTATCCTTGAATTAACTGAACTCTGAAATCATATTGTATATTTAGGTCTCCGTGGTTCTTCTTAGGCAGTCCCTGTGTAAAAGTTAAAACCCTGTGTCTTTGATTCTTAGTTAATTTTGTGCTTGTCTCTTTGAGAAAATAGTTTGTAGTTTGTAGTGTTACCATAGTGGCTATGGTGTAAATGTCATAATATCCACACAGACCAAGAGCTTGCTTCTCATTCTTCAATGAACTATGAAGGGGGCATGAGTGCAAGCTCATTTTCTTTGAATTCATCTTATTGCTTCTTGTATATCTCTTTAAAGTTGAATATCATTATATCAGTATATGCTTTATTTATTCATCATTATGACAATCTTAATGCAAAGTTAATCAAAATGTTTATCTGTTTTATCAATGAATTAAAGCTACATAAAGCTGCATCTACAAAGTTTGGTTTTTTGGATTAATAAGATAGTAATTTGGAATATTGTCCCGATGTTTCTTTGAAGAAAATTCACATTTTGACATTTTAAATACTAGAACCCGGAAAATGTCATCTATATTTTGATTCAAATAAAATTATAATTGTGAACTTGGTTTGAAAGAAAGACTCGTAAAATTTGTCTGAAAAACTCAACTTGTTAAAAGCAAAGAGACATTCTCACCATAGCAATAGCATATTCCAATTCTCTGATAATCTCTCTAGATTGTCTGTGAAATGTGCAGTTTAAAACAAAGCTAAAGTCTTGGAAGACACCTGTGACCTTGGAAAGATAAGATACAGCTCTGGTTTGCAGTATCAGGCAGGAAGCCCAGAAGAATGCGTTTTTAAAAGTTATAAACAACCAGATATAAGGAAAGCTTGTGTGCATATTCCTTCAGGTTTTCCCAACAGCAATGGATTTAGGCACTGTAGCTTGCTTATCCGGCATTATAATGGACAAAATTAGGGGCAGATGGTTGAAAGCAGCTGTGCCTTGTATTTGGATTCCACTATTCTACCTTCCAATTGGGTTGATGCTAAGAAAAAATGAATTCTAGTGTAGAAATCATGTTTGCTCAGATTCAAGACAATTCAAAGAAATTCTCTTAAAGGGACCATGCAAGATACAAATTTGTTTAGAGTTTCCATGAACCAGGAGAATCAAGGAGAAGCCAGGTTGCAGTGTGAAGAACCCAAGATGGATAAGAAGTCTCGTCGGGGTAAAGACCTCAAGCAAACAGCTCCTCTTAAAGAACTCTTAGCTTGTGAGTTAAGCCAGCAAGGCAAATCAACAATGGTTGGCAGGAGGTTGGAGCCAGTCACAAGAGAAGAAGCGACTTCAACTACCAAGCAAGAAGAAGACTCTAATAAGACACTGCAGACCTCATTAGCTGACTTAAAGGTTAGTGGAACTGCAACAGATGAATGTACATTGCAAAATTCCACTGGTGCTGTACTAAGCGAAATACAGAAGATAGAGACTCAATCATCAGTATCTGAAAGTTCAGATGTGAATCCTGATAATAGTATTTCCAAGGTTATGAGCACATGAAGATCTTCAAAGTCCTCAAAGGCATCTAGAGTAGTACAGCTTTGCGTGCTTCAAGCATATCAGCTTTGCATACTAAGGTGCAAGCAGACTTGGCTACTATCTATGCACAACAACAATGGTTGAAGAAAATACATGCTCTAGAGGATAGGGAGGTTCACACCAAGAATCAGCAACAAAGGCAAGAAGCCGAAATGAAGAACCAGCAATTGGAGCAAGAAGAGCATCTTAAAAGGTTACAAATGGCTAATGAAGAACAAAATAGATTATTAAAGGGAGAAAAGAAAAGACTAGAGCTTGGGGAACAATGTGGTATGAATATGGCCAAAGTCCAAGTATTAGCTCAGGTTTCTGCAAGATTTGTCACTCAAAGTGAAATACCCAACATTCCAGCAGATCAATGGATACCACAGCCACAAGAAACTAGTAGACTCGAGCAAGGAGCCATGGGTGTTGCTGTTAGCGCTCAAATGACAATGACCAATCCTATGGAAAGAGCTAATGACATTTAATCTCTCCAGAGCGCACAATATAAGGATCTTCCCAAAAGGAGAGTATATTTAAAAAGTTCAACCATGCAAGTTGGTCATATTCAACCATTGATGTCTCTTCATGTTGCTGGAGAACCAGCGACAAGTCAAGGGTCTCCACCAATCCCATCACTTACATATCAAGGATCCCCATCAATGCCATCACTTCCAACTCAAGGTCCTACACCGATGGCACCAGTTCAAGTTCTGTTTGCTTCATTCACAACAAGACAACCAGTCGCAAGCCATGGTGGACAAGACAATATATTATCACTCATAGCAAAACAAAATGAAATTTCTGGTATGTTAGTGCAGCAACAAGGTTTATATGGTTTACCCAAGAAGGAAATTATAGTTTTTAAATGGATATCAATTACAATATCTTACAATCATGAAGTCCTTTGAACATCACATTGAAAGTAATACTAAAATCACCAAAGATCATCTGTATTACCTGGAACAGTATACTGGAGGCCAGGTGAAGGAGTTAGTCAAAAGTTGCCAATATACGAATCCAGAACAAGATTTTAAAAAGGCAAAAGAATGATTGCCTCATCATTATGGCAATGAACATAAAATTCCAAGGGCCCACATAGACAAGATTCTTTCTTGGTCATCAATGAAATCAGAGGGCACAAAAGCTTTACAAGTGTATGTATTCTTTCTGAGAGGATGTTGTAACACAATGGGAAGTAGTATACATTTGCAAGAGCTAAATTTGCATGCTAATTTGTCAATTATTATAAACAAATTGCCTTATAAGCTTCAAGACTTAAGGAAAACCAAAGTTGCAGAGCTTAAGATTCTTCCCAGAAGGGATGTCACTTTTGAGGATGTTATACAATTTTTGGAATGGCATGTACATGTTAATACTCTACCAGTATTTGGAAATATTAAGGGTACTTCAATAGTTCCTAAAGATGTAAAGAAATCTAAATCATCGTCTCAACAGAAACCAAAGGGAAGTATCTTTGTTACTGCTGTGTCAGATACAAACACAAGAAAGAACAAGGAAATGAAGGAAAAAGATCAAATTGTTTATGAAAGCTGTTTGTATTCCAAAAATAAGCATGCTTTAGAAAAATGTTCTTGATTGGAGAAAAAGTTGCATGATGAGAAATTATCCTTTTTAAAGAAGAATGCAATATGTTTCGGTTGCTTGTGTAAAGGACACATAAGCAAACTTGTAATAAGCGACTCGCTGCAATCTATGCAGTTTAAAACATCCCAAGTTACTGCATACACAATGAAGTGAAGTTGAGGGGGAAGTCAAACAATCTGAATCCAAGACTAAAGACACAGTCAAAAAGGATGGTTCAACTTCAGTTCAGACAAACAGTCTTATTGCGGAAGATGACAAAGCTCTCTCAATAGTTCCTGTGCAGATTAAAACTAAAAAAGGGAGCCTCATACTGAAGACCTACGCATTTCTGGATCCAGTACCGCATCATTTTTTATTGTTGAATTAATGAATAAACTTAATCTTCATGGTAAAAGATCATCAATCTTGTTGAAGACAATGAATGATGAAAAGAACATTGAAACTAATATAGTTTCAGGTTTACAGATTGCTGGATTAAATAGCAATGAATTTTGCGATCTTCCAAGTGTATATACTCAGAAGACTGTCTTTGCACAAGTTTCTCCAAAACACTTTCATCTATCCTTCTATTCAGATCCATTTCCCACTTCACTCTTGATTTATGAACATCCAGTTTAGGCATTTTATTTTGTAATAACTTATACATCTCAGAAATAAATTTATTTGAATCTTCCTTAGTAATTAATAATTCTAAAGGAAATGGCCTAGGTAATTTTAAACTATGACATAATTTCTACAACAAAATTTTTTTAACCTGATAATAACAAAAGAAAGTATTCAAAGGGATTTGAAACTTCTCTTTCATTTGATTAAAAGATAAAAAATCTCCCTGATTCAAAACAATCTTCAACTTTTTAAATATCCATCTGACTCCAGTAAAGGGAAAAAGTTTATTCTGTTATAAAAGCATTTCTTTGGAGATATTGACTTGGAAATTTGAATTGGGTGATTTACAACTTCCTCATTTTCAGAATTATTATAAAACTGCACAATTGAAATTTATTAATGCAATGTTTGATACAAGTAAATCTTCTATTTGGGCTAAAATAGAGTTGGATAAAATTGATGAGAAGTTTATGGCTGAATTTATTTATAAATAGAGTTCAAAATTGTTAATTGGTATAAACTCACCAATTTTGAAATATTTAATTGAAATATGGAATAAAGTCATTTATCAGATAGATCGGAAAGAGAAAATTACAGTGAAAATGCTAAATTCTATTCTTGTAAATGATGTATAGAGAGTAGGAGGAAGATTGGAAAAAGCAATAATACCAGAAAGGCTGGAACATCCAATTATCTTAGCTAAGGAATTTCATATTTCTGAATTTATTGTTTTACATATACATAAAAAAGGTCCATGATGGTTGTAATTATGTGTTAACAGAACTGCACTACAAATATTGGATACTTGGTGCTTCAACATTGATCAAAAGAAAATATCAAAATGTGTTCATTGTTGATGTGCAAATACTAAAACCTGGACACAACAAATGACAGATTTGCCACAAGACTGAGTTTCACCTGGTGAATCCCCATTTATATATGTGGGAGTTGATTACTTTGGTCCTTCACAAGTAAAATGAGGAAGAAGTGTTGAAAAACGATATGGAGCTATTTTTACCTGTTGACTATGAGAGCAATTCATATTGAAATAGCGTCATCGCTTGATAAAAACTCTTTTATCAATGTTCCTCTACGTTTTATCACCAGACGTTGTCAAGTGAAGGAATTACGTTCTGATAATGGATCTAACTTTACAGAAACTCAACTAGAGTTACAAAAAGCAATTCAAAATTGGAATCAACATCAAATTCATGGTGCATTACTTCAGAAAGAAATTAGTTGGATATTTAACCCACTCACAGGATCATATCATGGAGGTGTATGGGAAAGAATGATTAGATCAATCAAGAAAATTCTTAATTCCATTTTGAATAGTGAAATACTCAATGATGACAATCTTCAGACAGTATTGTATGAAGTTGCACCTATTTTAAATAGTCGTCCAATAACAAAAATTTCTGTCGATTCAAATGACATTGAGGCACTTACACTAAATCATCTCTTATTTCTTAAATGCCTCTGGGTCAATTTCAGAGAGAAGATATTTATGTAAGATGCAGATGGAAACAAATGCAGTTCATTGCGGATTTATTTTGGAAAAGATGGATTAATTAATATGTTTCATTATTACAAGAAAAATAAAAATGGTCTAAAGCTAAATGGAATTTTGTATGTGGAAACATTGCAATTATAATTCTGCACCAGGAAATCCTTGGTTGCTGAGGAAAATTGTGGATACAGTTTCGGACAAAAAGAGGTTTCATGTGGCAAGTGTGGATTAAAATCAAGACCTTAAATTGACCTATTACTAAAATCTGTCCTTTACAAGAAACAGTAAGTTTTATTTCTAATCTTATACTTACAATATTTACTTCTGTACCTGTAATTGTAATTATATATTAGTCATTAATGCCTATTATATGTAAAGGTTTAAACTTTGTATTTTTTGATTTGTAGTTAATTTTATGACTAACCCTTTAAGTAAGAATTGTTTGTAGTGTTACCATAGTGACTATGATGTAATGTGTTGTATTATCAGTGTAGATTAAGAGCTTGCATCTCATTCTTCGATGAACAATGAAGGGACATGAGCTCGAGATAATTTTATTTGAATTTGTCTTATTTCTTCTTGTATATCCCTTTAAAGTTGAATATCGTTATATCTTTAAATACAGCTTATGCTTTGTTTATTTATCATTATGGAAATCTTGATGCAAAGTTATGCAAAGTTTTTATCTGTTTTATCAATGAATTAAAGCTACATAAATCTGCATCTACAAAGTTTGCTTTATTGGATTAATAAGATAGTAATTCAGAATATTGTCCCCAAGTTTCCTTAAAGATTACACGTTTAAAATTAGGAAATACTAGAACCTGGAAAGTATCATCTATACCTTTGGATTAACAATGACTCTTCTACAGATGGAGCAGAAGGTCCCCTATGGGATGGACAAGTGGTTTGAGGTGATGTGATCACATTGGGCTTCTGTGCTACCTCATGCATGGCCTTGAAATTTTCTTTTTTTTAATATTTTGTTTAAACATTTTCAATACATGTCTCTTTCTCTTTGGCTTGGCTTCGCGGACGAAGATTTATGGAGGGGTAATGTCCACGTCAGCTGCAGGCTCGTTTGTGGCTGACAAGTCCAATGCAGGACAGGCAGACACGGCTGCAGCGGTTGAAAGGGAAAATTGGTGGGTTGGGGTTGGGTGTTGGGTTTTTCCTCCTTGTCTTTTGTCAGTGAGGTGGGCTCTGCGGTCTTTGCTGCCTGCCGAACTGTGAGGCGCCAAGATGCACGGTTTGAGGCGAGATCAGCCCACTGGCGGTGGTCAATGTGGCAGGCACCAAGAGATTTATTTAAGCAGTCCTTGTACCTCTTCTTTGGTGCACCTCTGTCACGGTGGCCAGTGGAGAGCTCGCCATATAACACGATCTTGGGAATGCGATGGTCCTCCATTCTGGAGACGTGACCTACCCAGCACAGTTGGATCTTCAGCAGCGTGGATTCGATGCTGTCGACCTCTGCCATCTCAAGTACTTCAATGTTAGGCATGAAGTCACTCCAATGAATGTTGAGGATGGAGCGGATACAACGCTGGTGGAAGCGTTCTAGGAGCCATAGGTGATGCCGGTAGAGGACCCATGATTTGGAGCCGAACAGGGTCTAAGACTTTTGACAGAAAAGCAACTGGCTGTCTACAGCCTGCCCTCTCTTGTGTTAGTACTCCGGTGGCTACACCTCCTTTCGCATTGGTATATAGGTCAAATGGCTTATTTAGGTCAGGTAAAGCCAACACTGGGGCACTAATAAGGCGCTGTTTCAGCAAGTTAAAATCTTTAATCTCTTCCTCTGTCCAGACAACAGCTTCGCCCCCTAGAATTGTGAGTTTATCATAGAGAAATCTGACCAGGCTAGAATAATTTTCAATTCAGATTCTACAGTATCCCACTAAACCAAGGAATATCCCAAGTTCTTGGGCATTCTTGGGAGGTGGGATCTGTAGAATACCACGTATCCTCTCTGGACTTATTTTCCTAGTTCCCTGACTTACCAGATGACCCAAGTATTTAACTTCTGATTGAACAAATTGTAATTTGGATTCGCTCACCCTGAGACCCTTATTCTCCAGAAAATTCAAAAGTTCAACAGTATACTGTTTAACTAATTCGTACGTTTTTCCCGTAATAAACAAATCATCAACATATTGTATCAACTGGCAATTCTCTCTCCGAGGAGCCTCATCTAGTATTTGTTCTAAGACCTGGCCGAATAAATTTGGTGATTCTGTAAAGCCCTGAGGAAGGTATTGATTCTTGCGTCCAGTAAAAGGATTTTCCCATTCAAAGGCAAACATGTCTCTGCTCTCTGTTGCTAACGGACAGGTCCAAAAAGCATCTTTGAGGTTAATCACACTAAACCATTTACTATGGGGATCGATTTTACCCATTATTGTATAGGGATTAGGTACAACCGGGTGACGGGTGAGAATAATTTTGTTCAGCTCCCTCAAGTCCTGCACTAATCGATAGGTACCGTCTGGTTTTTGGACAGACAAAATTGGAGTATTACAAGGTTCGAGTATACCATCTTTCACCAACTGGTCAATTACTGGCTGCAGCCCCTTTCGGCCAGCCATAGGAATTGGATACTGTTTTCGTCTAATTACTTGTTCAGAATCTTTTAAAGTAACTTGCAGGGGAGGAATATCTAACACTCCTCTATTGCCTCTTTCTACCCATACTCCAGGATTTATTAGTTCTCGATTTTCCTCGCTTAATACATACAATTGAACCCCGATACCTGATTCCTGTGGTCTGGTGCCGATAGCCAATTGGTCCTGTAAATTTCGTCCTAACAAACAAACTCCAGCTTGGGGAACTAGTAAAATATCCTCTGTTATTACCTTTTCTCCCATTTGTATTCTTACATTTCTTAATACAGGGACTGTAAAATCTCTTCCTCCTACTCCCAAAATCATCACTGTCCCCTCTATCCTAACACCCTCGGGTGGTTGTAAAATACTAGACCGGGCTGCCCCAGAATCTACTAAAAAGGTCATCTTGTCACTGTGGGGTCCTATGCTTAAATTTACCAATGGTTCTCCATGCAGCCCCATGGTGTGTATTGACTGAGAACCGTGACCCTCCTATTCATAATCTGCTTCCATCTGTCGGACTCTGGCTTTACCCTACCCTTAATTTAGTCTATGTGTCGTCTGAGTCCAGCATGTTTGTTAAATGAAGTGATAGGAGAATCAGTTTATTACACAGCATAAGAATAAAGCTTAACAGAGCTTCCTTTGCTAGATTTCATTATCATACAGAACAAAAGTTGGCTTTCTTTGCTAGATTTCTTGCATAAGATTTATCACAAGTAATTTCCTGCTCTGCAGTTATCTGGGGTGTAGAGCTTCCATCTTTTTTAATCCTCAAGGTCAGAATATCCTGTTGTTTTGATCAGAAATCAACCCATACCCCAGATATTTCTAATTATTTCTTTGTTCTCATCTGGCCATATTCTTCTGTTCTACTAAACACCTCCTTCTGTCTTAGCTTCTTCCATTCTCTTTGTTTCTGACAGTCTCTGTCAGGATTCTTTTTGTTTGTGCTAATCAACACCTCCTTTTGCCTTAACATTCCTACTAAATTGTTTCATATATATCCTCTCTTTTGTATTTTGGAAGCAGACAATTCTAAACCTACTGTAATCAACCAACTTTGCTACATACTGTGGCTGCCCCTTACTTACATTACTCTTTCCCTTCACCATGAGGTAAATATTAAATTGTTACATAGTACTGAATTCATGTATACAAACTGAATAGTACATAAGCATATATTCTACATATTTTCTATGATTAATTAACCCTTATATTCCAACACATCAGTGCGTAAGGTCACGTCTCCCTGGCTTGCATTGGGTATTCTCTCTTAAAATGTCCCTCCTTTTACAATAGTAGCAAACTAATGCTCCTGTTTCCCAATTCCTACCAGGATTACCACGAGGTCCCGGGAACAGTCGTCGTCCCCGGAATTCCCCTCTACCTTTGCCCCTGCTCTGGTCTCTACTCTACCACTCCTGGAGCTCCTCCCAATGTCCAGGAGCTGGCACACAGTCCCTACCCTTTCCTTGCTGTCCCTCCACGACTTCCTTGACTGCCTGCATCAAAATCTTAGCCTTTCCTTTCTGTTTATTGGGCATTCTCTCTTAAAATTACGCTCCTCCGTACTAGTCAGGGGCACATTTACAAAACCAAGACCCCCCTCCCATGGGAACTTCCCGTAAAGGTCTCATCCAGTTAATTTCTGGCTTATCCTCTCCTTTATAATGTCTAGATTCCTGCTCTCCGGGAAATGAATCAAAGGGTTCTGCCCTTCCCTCCCGGAGGATCTCACACTGTTTTGAATCAAAGTCTCTTCCCTCTCTTGTCAATTGAGGTGGTAATCTAGTACTTTGTGAAGAGGTCATCATACCACCCCTACTTTCTTCTCCTTTCTTTAGCTGTGGGGGAGGAGGGGAAGGTGCAGAAGGGTAGAGCATAGGAGAGAGGGGAAAGATAGGAGCCGGCATAGGAGGAGCATAAGGTGGAGGAAGGGAATGTAACACATCCCATCCTTGTGTTTCAGGGACAAAAGGTTCCTTATCTTTTTTGTCCTTGCATTCCTTTTCATTCAAAACCAGTTGATCAAACGATCCCCTGAGCCAGCAGGCTGCATATTCCCTGCTCTCAAGATTATCTCTTTGGTTTTGATAGAGCCAGATGTTCAATGCCTGACACATCCAGTCATCCTCGGATCCGAGCTTTGGCCAATATACTGAACTCCCTTTAATCGGACTTTTAACCCATTCCAAACAGCAATACCTGCCCATGGTCAGTTTGTCTTTCCCACGGGTTCTCCCCGCACCCCAATCAGATAACATTAATCCTAACGGACTTTGCTTGGTTATCTGATTTTCCCATCCTTCCTTAGGACTCTCTTCCTTACTACTCACACCTCCCATACTAACAGGTAAGTAAAATTTCTCTTACCGAGATCCAGTAGCTAGCTCTAGCGCACTTCCTTAACATCCTCTCGTTATTTGTTCTCAATGCCTCTTCTCGGATATCACCCACTTCATCCACTTACCAGTCACCCTTCATCCGTGAGTCCAGCTGAATCAGCTGGGGTGCACCTACCCCCGTCGTCGTCAGTGGAGGGAGTGGGATCCCGGACGAGCCCCCATTTGTTAGAAACAGAAGTACCTTCACAGAAATTGCTCGAGACAAAAATTGAGAACAAAGAACATTTCTTATACAACAATGCAAAGTTGGGTGCTTCCCCTTACCCTGGGAATACACACATATACTGGGGCTCACCCAACTTTTATACAGTTTATTTCAGTATAGAAGTATCCTCCCCTTTATGTTCTTCTGCCTCCTGGAGAGGTTTGGCATTAGGCAATCCTGCCTGCCTACGTGCTGTTTCTGTGCACTTGGAGGACCAGGGGGTATCCTGTCGGTGTCTCATCATGTCATTATCCTCATTGTCCTTATTCACAAACCTGTCTTTGTTCTAATTTACACCTTCCCAACTCAGGGCTACAGCCTCTTCATATGCAGAACTTGCTAATACTGTCTAGGGCTAGAAGACCCTTATCTCATTCAGACTAACTCTACTTCCTACATTCTATTATCTATTGTCTATCCTTATCTCATTCATATGGTGAACTTGCTGATTCTGCTGATTCTGTCTAAAGGCTAGAAGATTCTTATCTTACTCAGACTTGTGAGAGTTGAGAAAAACTGACATTGCAATATGAACATGAAGAAATTAAGAAAATAAAATTGATACATAAGTAAATGAATGAAGCCAGTGCAAACAACATGAGACATGGATATTAGAAGGCAGGAAGCTGACACTGTCTGAGTAAGATAAGAATCTCCTACAGCAGCAAGTTCACTGAATGAAGGAGAATAGAAGTAGAGTTAGTCTGAATGAGATAAGGGTCGCCAAGCCCCAGATAGAATTAGCAAGGCTTGCATAAATAATTAGAAGACCTTAGACAGTATTAGCAAGTTATACATATATAATTAGTAAGCCATACACAGATTTTTCAAGTATGCGTATTTAACTAGTAAACCCTAGACAAGATTAACGAACCCTGCAGATGAAGGGACTGTAGCCCTGAGAGTCGGGAAGGTGTGAATGGGGACAAGGGCTAGGATGTGAATAAGGACAATGGGAATAATGGCATAAGAAGACACCGACAGGATACCCCCTGGTCCTCCAAGTATACTGAAACTGCATGTAGGCAGGAAGGATTGCCTCTGCCAAACCCATCCAGGGGGCAGAAGAATGTAAGGGGGAGGGTATTATGATACTGAAATTTACTGTATAAAAGTTGGGTGAGCCCCAGTGTATGTGTGTATTCCCAGGGTAAGGGGAAGCACCCAACTTTACATTGTTGTTGTAATAAATGTTCTTTGTTCTCAATATTTGTCTCGAGCAATTTCTTTAAAGGTACTTCTATTTCTAACAGACTGAACTCTGCTTCCTACATTCTAATATCCATTTCTTATCCTGTTCATACTGGCTTTATTCATTTACCCATATATCTATATTAGTTTCCTCATCTTCATATTTTTATATCAGTTTTACTCATCTCTCACAGTAATATTGCTTTCCAACACATAGGACTCCAGCAAGGTTTTTATGATCAATTTAAGGAAGCAGATTAACACAGATCTCAAGTGGTTGGAAGAACCCCACTACAGCCTTGAAATTTTCAATGCCTTTCAAAATGCTTTTGTTCCACAGGAAAGGCCACAGATCTGCATTTCCAGTAAGTCAGGTGTTGCATTTTCTCCAAGGGAACTATGCATGAATCTTTCCCTTTGCATACCTAGTAATCACTTTCTGTGACAAAGTTTCCCAGTGAATACAGAGTCTGCTTCAGGAGTCTGCTGTCTGCTATGCAAAGAATGTAGCTTGTACCCAATGGAGTGATTGTTATAGTTTTACATATGGAGACTTGAGTTTCACCTTTCAGAATGTTTACTTATTTGCTTCAAGCTAGATGATTTTTGCTCACACACCCATTAAAGGGATCAACCAAAATGCTGCCTACCAAAGATTAAAATGGAGACAGAAGATTATCTACCTAAAACCACTTGGAGAATAACTATATACATAACACTACTACATTTCATCATTCATTTCTCATTATATTTTACTTAACAAAAGCTATGAAAATCTCTGGACATTTCTCCTTGATGAAGAGTGTCTGATCTCAAAGGATTTGTGAATATAGATACATAATACCCTGAAAGGGGCGTCAAAAGTAATAAGGTTGTAAAGAAAGCTTTTGGCACATTGGCTTTCATAAATCAAAGTATTGAGTACATGAGTTGGGATGGTATGTTAAAGTTGTAGTGGTGACTTCTGTCTTCCTCATGGTAAACAAAGTTAAAGAATTTCATGTATGTATTATGTGAAAATAATGGAATCTTTACCTTTACCTTTTATAATTCCTTTTATGAGGCCAAATTCAGAGTATTGTGTGCATTTTGGTCACCTATCTACAGGAAAGACATCATTAAGATGAAAAGAGTGCAGAGAAAATTTACTAGGATGTTGCCTGGAGTTCAGGAACTGAGTTTCAGGGAAAGGTTAAACAGGTTAGAACTTTATTCCATGGACCATAGAAAAATGACAGGAGATTTGATAGAGGTATTTAAAATTATGAGAGGGATAGACAGAGTAAATGTAACTAAGCTTTTTCCACTGAGTGCAGGTGAGATGCAAACCAGAGGACATGGGTTAAGAGTGAAAGGGAAAATATTTAGGGGGAACATGAGGGGGAATCTTCTTCACACAGAGAGTGGTGGGAGTGTGGAATGGGCTGTCAGCTGAGGTGGTCAATGTGGGTTCAATGTTAACATTTAAGAAGAATTTGGATGGAAGAGGAATTGAGGGCTATTGACTAGGTGCAGGGCAGTGGGACTAGGCAAAAAAATGGGTTGGCACAGAGTAGAAGGGCCAAAGAGGCCTGTTTCTGTATTGTAATGTTTTATGGTTCTATGGTACAGAAGGTTGTTTCTCAGACCTCTTGTTTACAGTGGAGACCTCTGACCCAGCCACATGGGAAGATGTTATGAGTAGTTCCTCAAAACAACTTCCTAATGGTGCTTAAATGCCCAAAGACACTTCAGGGATGTAAATAACCATGAGTTATGTGAGAGATGGGAAAATTGATCTAAAATTATGAACATGGAAGAAACTAAAGTTCATCAGTAAAATGGCTGTAACCAGTTCAAACAGGATAAGCTTGGGGCTTAGGATGCAGGAAAGCAGAGTCAGCACGATTAACATAAGAATCTTCTAGTCTTTGTGACAAGACCATAGGACTAAGATAAGGAATGGTAAGGTACAATAGAATGTAGGAAGTTGAGGTAGTCTGGATCAGATAAGGGTCTCCTAGCCCTGGACAGAAGTACCAAGTCATACATTTCTAATTAGCTAACCATACACAGATTTATACATATGAAATTAGCCAACCCTAGATAGAATGAGTCAACTCTGCATATCAAGAGACTGTAGCCCCGAGAATCAGGAAGGTATGAATAAGGACAATGACATGAAGGGACACCGACAGGATACCCCCCCCTGGTTCTCCAAGTATACTGAAATTGCACGTAGGCAGGCAGGATTGCCTAATGCCAAACCTCTCCAGCAGGAGGCAGAAGAATGTAAGGGGGAGGGTATTCCTACACTGAAATCAACTGTATAAAAGTTGGGTGAGCCCCAGTGTCTGTGTGTATTCCCAGGGTAAGGGGAAGCACCCAACTTTGCATTGTTGTAGTAATAAATGTTCTTTGTTCTCAATTTTTGTCTCGAGCAATTTCTTTAAAGGTACTTTAATTCCTAACAGTTATGTTTGGCCTGTGACTATCAGTGACCTTTGAATTATTTTTTTTTGCATTCTTCTCAAACACAGCAGGAACCCACTTTGATTCAAAACTGAACTCACAACCTAATACTAAATCTCCAGGTACAAAACTCCTTAGTTTTTCATTTTTATCAGGACAAATCTCATCTTTCTAATGATCATCCAATATGTCAACTCTCAATCATCAACCAAGAGTTTGAAGCTGGCACTATCGACCTGCACTTTCTCATTAGTAACCTGAGTAATGCCTAATGCCCAGTTTGGGATTTGTTAGGCCACTTGAATCCAAACTTCATTAAAGGTGTGGTCCAATCATGAACAGCAGAGTTTATTTCTAGAGGTAGTTCCTGTCCTTGAGATTAATCTTTTCTTTTTACTTGGAATAAATGACAATGGTAGAGATAATAAGTTCTTGTATAGAGTAATACTCCAAGTGGACTGCTTCAGGAAGATTGGTACAGAAGGAAAATAAGCAAAGAAGTTAACAAAAGGAAGGCAACATAATGTTGCATGCTCATTATTAAAACATTACAGCACGGGAACATGCCTCTTTGGCCCTTCTGCTCTATGCCAAACCATTTTTTTTTGCTTAGTCTCAGTGACCTGCACCTAGAACATAGCCCATCCATGTACCTGTCTAAATTCTTCTTAAATGTTAAATTTGAGCCCTCATTCGCCACTCCAGCTGGCAGATTGTTCTATACTCCCACTTCTCTCTGTGTGAATAAGTTCCCCTCACATTCCCCCAAACTTTTCCCCTTTCACTCTTAACCCATGTCCTCTGGTTTGTATTTCACCTACCCTCAGTGGGAAAGCCTATCTACATTTACTCTGTCTATCCCCCTCATAATTTTAACTACTTCTATCAAATCTCCTCTCATTCTTCTACACTCCAGGGAATAAAATCCTAACTTGTTTAACCTTTCCCTGAAACTCAGTACCTGAAGTCTGGATAACATCCTAATAAATCTTCTCTGCACTCTTTCCATCCTATTTTTATCCTTCCTGTAGTTAGGTGACCAAAACTGCACACAGTACTCCAAATTTGGCCTCATCAATGTCTTATAAAAGGTTCCATTATCATCATGTAATACTACATTTAGAATGTAACATACATGTAATTCTTTAACTCATTATTAGAAAGGTTGTAGCAACAGGACCGATCTCTTAAGATTAATTTTATATTTAAAACATCCTGCCTCAAGAAAAATGTTGCAGATGCCATAAATAACCTTTTTTTTTTAAACAAAGGGAAATGCTGGAGATACTCAAGAATGTCTGTTATGAGAGAAGTGAGTTTACATTTAAGGACAAATGCCTCTCATTAGAGCACTCAGCTGCCAAGATCATTGACCTCAATTGGTGGGCTAAGTCTGAACACCATATTTACTCTTCATCCCTGTTCAGTTTAAAAAAAACTCATATCCTGACTAGCCATGATGGAATGTGTTTAGATAAACTCAATGTTTTTGAGGGGATAGGGTCAGTAAAATAAAACACAGGCATTATAAACAATTAAATAAGTACCACGACTGTAGTCGCAAAGTATACGATGACATTAATAACGTGCCTGACAAATTGCATTATAGTGCATTTTTGGCCACCTCCATTTGGAATCTCAATGAGATCACCATAAACATTGTGGTCTATTAATTTACAGCTGCATATAAATATTAATATAAGCGAGAGCAAACTTATTGGTGTGGTGTGCTTTGGCATTAAATATTTTAAAATGATTTTGTTAAAAGGTCATGTGGCAGGGATATCCTTAGTGCTGTGATTTCACAGCTGGACTAGAACAACATGCAGGAACGAAAAGTGGAATTCAGAGATCTGATGCTTAATTCTCAATGTCAGCAGTGCAGCAGGACAACAGTTTTTAATGGTAATAATTGGTATGCCAAGTAAATTCAAACATTGACTTTCAAGAAAGCAATTTTCAAACATTGGTTCAGGAAAGTTATTAATACCTACAGCCAAACCTGCCAAACCAAGGTACCATTTATAAATCCTCATTTGAATGTCTACTCCTTCTCTTCTCCCAGTGTAATGATCCCATGAAACTTCCGGCTGTGCAGCAGTTAAAAGCAACACATTCATCCACGCCGTAGGTGAATGGTTACCTTTTTGTTTTGAGGAAAAATAAGTATGAAACTCAAAATATAAATTGTTGACCCTGTTTAAATGCAAGTCACTAGATGCCTGATACTTTTTCTTCATTAATCTTCATTAACAACAGAAAAATTTCCCAGCAGAAAAATTATGGGGTGCAATTTACATAATAAATTCCATTTCAACATTTTTACACTGACATCAGAGCAGAAAATTCCCTGCTCTTCAGCGGCTGTTTAAAAGCACTTATCGTTATTTATTAAACTCTTTGGCATAATTTGGTGGGAAAATATTTCTGCACCTGTCACATTCCTGCAACTATCACATTCCTCCAGATCCATTTGCTGATAGGGCTCACCATTATTCAATGTGAAATGAGATTAGGCTGCACTTGGAGAATGAATTAGCAAAAGTCAACACCTACAGCCAGCTCAAGTTTTGAGACTGGAAATCCCAGGGTCATTGTTTGGATAAAAGATCAAAGGTGATGCAACTGTGACTGTTCTTCAATGAAACCTTTCTTCTGTATCTCAGCCACATTGACATTTATTTGCAGAAAGATTTAAGCCTTTTCTCTCTTCTATTAAGTACCTCGATTAAATCAGTTTGTTTTATGAAATTACTCAAGATGTTCAAACATGCACATACAACTAATTCCACTAAAGTACAAATCTATGAGTGGAATCAAATTCTCCTATTTCGTGACACATGTTCATCACAATAAACCAGAATCTGGTAGTAAAAGTACAAACTTTTTCACTCATTAATAATGTTGATTTTTTTTGGTCAAATACCAAAACAAAACGAGGGATTTCATTCTCTGTACTTCTTTCAGACTGCTCTGGATACATAATAATTCTGCTACATATTTGTTGAATGCCGACTTAGAGGGCTTAGACTTTTGAAAAAGCTGTGTGCATCAACCAGGAGTTGTTACATACTTTAAGTTACAACATAATGGACAAAATCAGTATGATTGAGAATATGTGTTCATTGGGAAAGTCTCTAAGTTGGGCAAAGTCTCTAAGTTGGGCAAAGTCTCTAAGTTGGGCAAAGTCTCTAAGTTGGGCAAAGTCTCTAAGTTAGGGAAAACCTGGTTCTTTTGTACTTTTTTAATTCCAGATCATAGAAAGATCAACAATCATAGACAAGACATTCTTTACCCTGTCTGTAATTGTAGCTGAAGCAATGAGCTAATTCAATGAAAACTTCATTGCTATAGCAAAGGCATCCTATGCGTTACTCCAGAAGATTTGAAAATACATTTATCCCCTCAATATCCACCTGGTAGATACTCCTGATGACTTGTTTTGCTCTTGTATGGAAAATTCCCTTGAATATTTTTGATGGCGGCATATAAAATTAACATCAAATCCACAACACATCCAGAAATTAAGCAAAAACGATAAATCATCAACTTAAAATGATAAACTGCCCCTTTGAATATAAGAATTGAAAGGGCCAGATCCAAAACTTTGGTTACCCTTTTCTTCTTAAGGATGCTGCATGACATGCTGAGTTTTTCAGTACTTTGGGTATTACAGACTTTCTTGTTTGACAGGAATTCTTGTTTATCTTTATTGTCTTGTGTCCCAAGGTGCAGTGGAAAGTTTATTTGTTTCATCCAGTTGGCACTTAGATGTTATTAACATTGACTTCTCTGGTTTCTGTTAGCCCCTCTTTTCCCCTCCCCCACCCCATCTTTCCCTTTCCCTATCCCTTCCTTTGCTCAAGCTCTGCCTCTCTTTCTTCCCCTTTCCCTCTGTCTCCTTTCCTTCAGCTCTGCATTCACAGAGCCACCCCATTACTCCGATCAATTTTCACCTTTCTTTTCCTGACTTTCTATCCATGTCCAATTATCGCTTTTTGGCTGTTGGCCTGTGCTTCTCCCCCTTCCCTTTCTTCCCTCCTCCCCCAGCCTTTCTATGTAGGTTCCTGCCAAATTTTTGCTCATATCTTGAAATAGGTCTCAGGCCTGTAATGTTGGTCATATGTCTTTATCTCCTATGGACGCTGCAGGACCAGTGCTGAGGACCTCAAGCATTTTTGTGTATTTAGCTTGAGAAACAGCACATAAAGCATTTGAACATCAACAATAGTCCCTGGGAGAGGGTTGTGTTCAAGAATAAGGTTGAGAATGTTGGAATCTAGGGGTTAAAACATTATGAAAGAAATGATTAATTAATAAGTTTATATGTACTGCATGGGTCAGGGAAAAAGAGGAATGTGATTAAGTGGCAATCACAGCATGGAGCAAAGTTGGCCGAGCAAAATGGTCTGCTCCCACAATACAGGGAGAGGAAATGCATAAAACGATTTAGGAGGAATGCTCAAACTGAAGGAGGTGGTGAGTAGCACAGGAGACACAGGCCAGACCAGAACAAAGAATTGCCTGCAAGAAACAAAGGGAATGGAAAACCAGTCTAGGAGGAAGATTAAGGCAGGAGGAGGTGTTAAAGAGAACAGCAGAAATTGGCCAGACAGGAACAGAATGGTGATTAGAAATATCTGGGGATGAATTAATTTCTGATCCAATCAACAGGATAGTCTGGCTTGGAGGATTAAGATGGGAGTGCTACACCCCAGATATCTGCAAAACAGGAGATGACTTGTGATAACCCTTATGCAAAAAGATCTAGCAAAGGAAGCCAACTTTTGTTCTGTATGATAAGGTTGATCTATATAAACCGAGCCAACTGTACAATAGGGTTCAGTCTTGGGGAGTAGCTCACTGTGCTGGTGACCTATGAACTAACGATTGACCCAGAGCTCTGTTAAGTTTTATTCTTGTGCTGTGTAATAAATTGACTGTTGAACCGAATACCTTCTCCTATCACTTCATTCAAAGAACACGCTGGACTCAGACTACACATAGACTAAATTAAGAGTAATGTAAAGCCAGAGTCCGACAACTTGGTGACCCCGACGTGATGAAGATGGAGAAGTGACGGAAGAAAAAGATACGAAACACCGGTCGATTGTGGTGTGGTGATAACAACAAGTGACCATTCTACAAAGGGAGGTAAGCAGACGCCTGTTTTAACGAAGTTCTGCTATTGGCAACGATAAATTGTGTGTTGTCACTACTCTGCAAAAGCCCTCGTTAAAGCCAAAGAATAAAACAAAAGGGGATTGGAGTCCCCCTAGTAGAACGGGGTTGGTGTCCCCTGTAGTAAAAAGGGGGTTGGAGTCCCCCTAGTAGAACGGGGTTGGAGTCCCCTGTAGTAAAAATGGGGTTGGAGTGCCCCTAGTAGAACGGGGTTGGAGTCCCCTGTAGTAAAAAGGGGGTTGGAGTCCCCCTAGTAGAACAGGGTTGGAGTGCCCTGTAGTAAAAAGGGGGTTGGAGTCCCCCTAGTAGAACAAGGTTGGAGTCCCCTCGTAGCGATCTCGAGAGATAGGTTTAGACATTTGGCCAATTAGGATAAGGTGTATTGTGATAGTTATTTGTTTCTATAGTGTGTAATAAGTATTTGATTAAGGATCGTGTACCATAGTAGTGTATAATAAGTATCTGTATAAGGTGTATTGTGTTATAGTTATTTGCTTCTATAGTGTATAAGTATCTGTTTAGGAATCGTATAGTGTATCATAATAGTTTATAATAAGTATTTGTTTAAGGATTGTGTACAGTGTGCCGCTGGTGTTTATAATAACGTGGGAAGGGTCGAAGTAGATTGCAGGGTGGCAAAATCCTACCAGGGGAGAGACCCAGTGAAGTACGAAGTCTAAAGGGTTAAAAATCGGAACAGAGATGGAAGGAGTAAATAGGGATGTAGGGCAAGAGCTCGGGGAAGACAGAGGGGTTCCCCCATCTGTAAACTGACAGTGGGAAAAAACAAGGAATCAATTACTGGGAGGATTACCGAAGGGAGAGGAGGTACAGGCTATGGCACGGTACGAACAGATATGGAAAGAGCTGCAGAATCAGGGGAAGGTACCACGAGGGTTTGAAAAAATCCGGCTGGTACTGTACTTAGGAGAAGCAGAGAGGGAAGCAGCCAAGGAGGTACAGGAACATGAGGCAAAGAGACAAGGATCTATCTGGAATAGAAGAAGGCTTAAACAACAGAAAGAAGTGAAGGAACAGAGAAGGGCAGATTTACACAATATGACATTGGCTTGCATGGCTGTGGAAGCGAACCTTCAACATGATATGATATTAAAAAGGGATCCCCTTTTATAAAGGAGAAAACGGGGGAGGTTAAGCCATCAGCCCCGTTATATCCAAAGTTACCGGAGACATTGCCACCACCTTATCTATCCTATTCCCCAAATGCCAGCGATGCAGATAAATGAGGGAATAGTGAATGTCACTGAATTAGCAGGTCATGAACTCCAGGAGGCGAAGGAGAGACTTAAGAGAGTTATGCAGGAAAGGGTGGAGGAAATGAAGGAGTTAACAAAGGAAATACAGAATGATGTATGTAAAGTGAGGGAAACTAGTATGCGACTGGAAAAAACAAATGAGAGAGAGCAAGAACAGACACTTGAGAATGCCTTCTCGGTAGGAATGTCAGAGGATCACACCACCCCCACTCCTCACAATAGACAAAAGGAGTCAGAGGATGAGGAGATCTTGACTTTTTTGAGTCAGTGTAAGGAGAGTTGGACGGATAAAGCAGGAGTACACCCAGCCACAGATCCCTTGCAGACTACACTCTTTAGGGCTGCAGTAACGAGTGGACTGCCAGCTGTAGTTAGGGAAGCGTTAGAGAATAACCTGATATTCCTAGCTGCTCGAATGAGCAATGGGAAAAACATTTGACCCATCACATGAAACGTTACAGGGCTAAGCAAAAGGAGGACAAACAAACTACGGAGTTGGCACAAGTGCAACTCCTTAAGCTTCGATTGGAAGAGGCTAGGAAAAAGGCAAACGAGGCAAAAAAGATTTCCTCAAAGGGTGTGAACCAGATGATTCAGCAGCCACCGCAGCCACCACAAGGGAATAATATGAGCTGGCACCCGGCCCCGTATTGGGCACCGGGTCCCACCTATGTGGCCAGAATGGGAGGTCCAATGGGGGGATTCCGAGTAAGAGGGAGAGGTCGGGGTGCTCCACGAATGCAACCAGCCGTATGTTTTGTATGCGGTCAGCCAGGACACTGGAAGAGAGACTGCCCCCTGGCTTGGGATCCTCGGGACACTGGGGGAAGGGGATATGGACCACCACAAAATGAGCATTGGGTCCAGCCCCAGAGATCGTCTATGCCACCCCCGGTACATCAGGCACCCCATGCGGCTCTAGCTCCGAAGAGACAATTCCCTTTGCTGACAGAGGAGGAGCAATATTGCCCACAGTGACGGAGCCCGAGCACCCACGAGCAGGCTAGGTTGGCAGACCCTTTCCTGCAGATTAAAGTAATAGACATGGAAGTATCCTTTTTAGTGGATACGGGAGCCAGATTTTCAACACTCATTGGCACTGAGTTTCAAGATAAAACATCATCCTCTTGCGTCCAGCTAATAGGGTTCTCGGGTACACCAGAAAATCTGCCGTTTTCTACACCACTAGTCACTTCTGTGGCGGGACAGACTTTTACACATCAATACATTTTGTCAGCCAGGTGCCCTACCAATCTCTTGGGCAGAGACCTGTTGGTCAAGTGCGGAGCATCGATCCTTTGTGGACCCAGCGGAATAGAGATCACCTTTCCAAATGGATATTCTATGAACTGTTCAGTAACTACACTGCATTCCAGTTCTCAGATGTTGTTGGCGGCAGCTGGAGGATCCGCGTCTGAGGGACAATGGGCTGACATTTACTGGGGGCTGTTGGAACCAGAGGACCCACAGAAGGGAGGGCTGCTAAATCTTTATAATCAATGGAAGCCGTGGATCCAGACTTTACACCCGTATACCCCTCCCTCGGACCCTCCCCATATGACCCTCTTTTACGATAGGGATGGGGATGAAATGTATCAGCATGCCTTTTATGAAGAGGTAGAGGGCATGCTATGGGAAATTAATTCGGACTACATAGTGGTAGGAAAGGAGGGAGTGGCCGCTACGGTGGCACTGACATCTGAACAGCTGGAATAATATGAGATGGCAGGTGAGGCCATTCCTCATGTCACCCTTGCAATTGGCACTACTCACCAGGCAAAAGATTTGGGACCGATGTGTCGGAACTTGATGTCCCTTAGTGACTGGTCTGACACCCAAATACCGACAGTGCAGTTTTCCTCATCTGGTCAGGCATACAGAATTTTGTCTCCAACATATGATCAAGTCCTCCTTGAGCATAGACAGATTGAACGCTTTCATGGTAGAAGAAGATGGATCACCCCGACTTGGCCCCTATGCTAGATTCTCTCCCTGAGAACCTGTGGTCAGTGGGATCAGCAGATGTGGGTTTTTGTCAGCAGGTTGATCCCATAACCTTCGAACTGTCAGATTACACCCCTCTTTGGCAGATGCAGTATCCCCACAAACCTGAAGCTGAGGAAGGTTTGGCAGATACCATTGATGGCCTTATGTATTCAGGGGTGTTGGAACATTCGTGTTCTAGTTGGAATACACCCATCTTACCTGTTCCTAAACAAGACACGGGCAAATATCGGATGGCCCATGACTTAAGGTACATCAATGGCATTGTGAGAACACCCACAGTTCCAGTACCAAACCCATATACTGCCATGACTGCTTTAACCCCTAACCACAAGTGGTTCTCTTGCATAGATTTAGCGAATGCTTTCTTTTGCTTGCCGCTGGCAGAACCATTAAGAGATGTGTTTTCATTCACGTATAGAGGTAGAAAGTTGCGGTATACTAGGCTTCCGCAGGGCTTTATCTTATCTCCAGGGATTTTCAATCAGGTGTTGAAAGAACAGCTGGGGGGGCTAGCACTGCCAGGTGGGGTAGTTCTGATCCAGTATGCAGATGACATCCTATTAGCAGCACCTGATCATACTTCCTGTTTGGAGGCCACCTGTCTCCTGCTAGTGCAGCTGTTCAAGGCAGGCTTTAAAGTCTCTCGCTCAAAGCTGCAATGCTGCAGGCAGGTGGTCACCTTTTTAGGGAGAATGGTCTCAGCGAAAGGCACAGGGATTTCCCCTGCACATTGAGCAACGATACTACATCATCCAAAACCAAAGACAGTAAAGGAACATCAACAATAGTCCCTGGGAGAGGGTTGTGTTCAAGAATAAGGTTGAGAATGTTGGAATCTAGGGGTTAAAACATTATGAAAGAAATGATTAATTAATAAGTTTATATGTACTGCATGGGTCAGGGAAAAAGAGGAATGTGATTAAGTGGCAATCACAGCATGGAGCAAAGTTGGCCGAGCAAAATGGTCTGCTCCCACAATACAGGGAGAGGAAATGCATAAAATGATTTAGGAGGAATGCTCAAACTGAAGGAGGTGGTGAGTAGCACAGGAGACACAGGCCAGACCAGAACAAAGAATTGCCTGCAAGAAACAAAGGGAATGGAAAACCAGTCTAGGAGGAAGATTAAGGCAGGAGGAGGTTAAAGAGAACAGCAGAAATTGGCCAGACAGGAACAGAATGGTGATTAGAAATATCTGGGGATGAATTAATTTCTGATCCAATTAACAGGATAGTCTGGCTTGGAGGATTAAGATGGGAGTGCTACACCCCAGATATCTGCAAAACAGGAGATGACTTGTGATAACCCTTATGCAAAAAGATCTAGCAAAGGAAGCCAACTTTTGTTCTGTATGATAAGGTTGATCTATATAAACCGAGCCAACTGTACAATAGGGTTCAGTCTTGGGGAGTAGCTCACTGTGCAGGTGACCTATGAACTAACGATTGACCCAGAGCTCTGTTAAGTTTTATTCTTGTGCTGTGTAATAAATTGACTGTTGAACCGAATACCTTCTCCTATCACTTCATTCAAAGAACACGCTGGACTCAGACTACACATAGACTAAATTAAGAGTAAGGTAAAGCCAGAGTCCGACAAGAATCAAGGCTGGATACGTGTTATTTACACACGGGAATTCAGAAAGGAGCACACACTCATGCAGATCAACCCGGACTAATACATAAATAACTACACATTAGGTGCAAATAAATCACTGCTAAACATTCTCAACTCACGATTGGGAACGTGAGGTTTAAACACACAGTACCATGAAGTCTTTCTATTTCTAGCAGGCACAGCACACTAACAAATAGTAAATTAATTACAGCTAACAACTATATCAAATGAACCTGGTCTCCAGTATGGCCCCATTGCATTCGGCTGTCTGGAGCAGCCTGGGGTTCAATAATGGTGTCCATGCAGGAGCAGACAAAGAGAGAGAGAGAGGACAGAGACTGCATGTGGTTGGCTTTTTCAATGCAAGATCCATCCACGTAACCTGCGAGGACTAATTGTGCATCAGCCTCACCCGCAGGCCAACCTTACCCTTGACTGGCGGGTGAGGTGATTTCCGACTAGATTCCAGATGGAGAGGCCACATGACCCTCCACAATCCTCACTACAAAGAGGAGCAGACCACAATTCAGATTTTAAAAAAACTTTCCACCCTTTAAATGATCTAATGCACCTCTGTTCCCAGTACATTTAACAGAATCAGAATCAGAATTTATTGTCATGAACAAGTCATGAAGTTCGGAGTTTGCAACCACATCATAGTGTAAACATTCATATTATAAACCATCTTACAACATTACAGTAAATAAAAAAATTAGTAGTGTACTAAAATTAAAGTAGTGCCTTTGGTTCATTGATTATTTTGGAATCTGATGGCAGCGGGTAAGAAGCTGTCCTTGTGCCGTTGAGTGCTCATCTTTAGGCTCCTGCTCTTTTTTCCCCCCGATGGGAACAGAGTGAAGAGAGTGTGGCCTGGGTGGTGGGGGTCTTTGAAGATAGAGGCTGTTTTTTGAAGACACCACCTCATGTAAATGTCCTCAATGGAGTGAAGTCTGGTGCCTGAGATGTCGCAGGCCTAGTTAACAACCCTCTGGAGTTTATTCTTGTCCTGAGTGTTGGTGCCTCCATACCAGGGAGTGATGCAACCAGCCCGAATGCTCTCCATGGTACACGTAGAAGTTTACAAGTTTTCAGTGACATACCGAATCTCCTCAGACACCTGACAAAATTAATCTTCTGGCAATCCTTCTTTGCGATTGCTTCAACATGGAGGCTTCAGAACAGATCCTCGAAGATATTGACACCCTGGAATTTGACGTTCCTGATCGTCTCCACTACTGAGCCCTTGATGAGGTCTGGATCGTGTTCCCCTGACTTCCTTCTGAAGTCCACAATCATCTCCTTGGTTTTGCTGACATTGAGTGCAACGCTGTTGTCATTACACCACTCAACGAACTGATCTCTCTCCCTCCTGTACACTTCCTCATCGCTGGTTGTGGTTCTGCCAAAAACTGTGGTGTCATCAGCAAACGTTGATAGCATTGGAATTGTGCCTGACCACACAATCAGAGAGCAATGTGCTAAATATGAATTCTTAAGGGCGCCTATGTTGATAACTAGTGAGGAGGAGATATTGTTTCCAATTTGTACTGACTGTGGTCTTCTGATGAGAAAATCAAGGATCTAGTTGCAGGGTAGGGCACAGAAGCCTAGAGTCTGAAGCTTTTTGACCTGCACTGAGAGAATAATGGTATTGAAATCCGAACTATTGTTGTTGAAGAGCACCATATGTATGAATTGCTGTTTTCGAGGTGGTGCAGAGCTGAGTGGAGAGCCAACATATTGCATCAGCTGTGGAGAGATTATGACGATAAACAAATTGCAGCGGGTCCAGATCTTTGCTTATGTACGTGTTAATTCTGGCCATGACCAGCCTCTCAAAGCATTTCATCACAGTAGAAGTAAGTGCTACTGGGCGGTAGTTGTTGATGCAGCTCACACTACTCTTCTTGGCCACAGGGATAATTGATGCCCCTTTGAAGCAGGTGGGAAACTCTAACTGCAACAATGAGAAGTTGAAAATGTCCGTTACAGTAGTCCCTGCCAGGTATGACATCAGAGCCAGATGCCTTGCGAGGGTTCACCCTCTTGAATGATTGTCTGACGTTGCCCTCAGAGAGATATGACATGGTATTCAGCCTTTTCAGGGATTCTAGTAGGCACTGTTTAGTTATTCTTTTCAAAGCAGGCATAGAAGGTATTCAGCTCATTGGGTAATGAAGTATCACAACCATCTATAGAGTTTGCCCACTCTTTGTAGGATGTAATATCCTGCACTCCCTGCCAGAGCTAGCATATATCTGTCTCTAGCTACCTCTGGAATTCCCACTTTGCTTCAGAGATGCCCTTCCACAGGTTATACCTGGATTCTTGTAAAGATCCCGATGCCCTGCCTTAATCACCTTTTTCTTGGCCTCAGCAGGTTACAAATTCTCTGATTTATCCAGGCTTCTGATTAGGGAAGACCCAGCACACACTCATCCATGCAGATCCTGTGAAGTCAGTGACATTTGTTGCCTATGAATATGTTCCAGTCCTGCAGACACTCCTCCACCTCTTTGACCACACTTCATCATCTTCACAACTGGTGCTGTGGTCTTCAGTTTCTGCTTGTACACTGGGCGTAGAAGTCAAGTCATCTTTATTTATCTTTCATACCATGGAGCATAGTTACATAAATACAAGTTAGAACAGAAGTTAAGCACATTGAAATATTAAAATATACATATAAAATATACATATATAAGACATATACAATAAAAGTCTGGGGGCCGCCGCCTCCCCCTTGCTCCTGCCCGTATCGGGGCCGCCGCCGTCTACCCTTCGCCCGGACCGGGGCCGGGGCCGCCGCTGCTCTCCCTGTGCCCGGACTGGGGCCGCCGCCTCCCCCTTGCTCCTGCCCGTATCGGGGCCGCCGCCGTCTACCCTTCGCCCGGACCGGGGCTGGGGCCGCCGCTGCTCTCCCTGTGCCTGGACTGGGGCCGCCGTCTCCCCCTTGCTCTGCATGCCAAACTGCATGAGTTTTTCAAGCTTTGTTGGGACCAAGGTAAACTGCCTCAGGATCTTCGTGATGCCACCATCATCACCCTGTACAAAAACAAAGGCGAGAAATCAGACTGCTCAAACTACAGGGGAATCACGTTGCTCTCCATTGCAGGCAAAATCTTCGCTAGGATTCTACTAAATAGAATAATACCTAGTGTCGCTGAGAATATTCTCCCAGAATCACAGTGCGGCTTTCGCGCTAACAGAGGAACCACTGACATGGTCTTTGCCCTCAGACAGCTCCAAGAAAAGTGTAGAGAACAAAACAAAGGACTCTACATCACCTTTGTTGACCTCACCAAAGCCTTCGACACCGTGAGCAGGAAAGGGCTTTGGCAAATACTAGAGCGCATCGGATGTCCCCCAAAGTTCCTCAACATGATTATCCAACTGCACGAAAACCAACAAGGTCGGGTCAGATACAGCAATGAGCTCTCTGAACCCTTCTCCATTAACAATGGCGTGAAGCAAGGCTGTGTTCTCGCACCAACCCTCTTTTCAATCTTCTTCAGCATGATGCTGAACCAAGCCATGAAAGACCCCAACAATGAAGACGCTGTTTACATCCGGTACCGCACGGATGGCAGTCTCTTCAATCTGAGGCGCCTGCAAGCTCACACCAAGACACAAGAGAAACTTGTCCGTGAACTACTCTTTGCAGATGATGCCGCTTTAGTTGCCCATTCAGAGCCAGCTCTTCAGCGCTTGACGTCCTGCTTTGCGGAAACTGCCAAAATGTTTGGCCTGGAAGTCAGCCTGAAGAAAACTGAGGTCCTCCATCAGCCAGCTCCCCACCATGACTACCAGCCCCCCCACATCTCCATCGGGCACACAAAACTCAAAACGGTCAACCAGTTTACCTATCTCGGCTGCACCATTTCATCAGATGCAAGGATCGACAATGAGATAGACAACAGACTCGCCAAGGCAAATAGCGCCTTTGGAAGACTACACAAAAGAGTCTGGAAAAACAACCAACTGAAAAACCTCACAAAGATAAGCGTATACAGAGCCGTTGTCATACCCACACTCCTGTTCGGCTCCGAATCATGGGTCCTCTACCGGCACCACCTACGGCTCCTAGAACGCTTCCACCAGCGTTGTCTCCGCTCCATCCTTAACATCCATTGGAGCGCTCACACCCCTAACGTCGAGGTACTCGAGATGGCAGAGGTCGACAGCATCGAGTCCACGCTGCTGAAGATCCAGCTGCGCTGGATGGGTCACGTCTCCAGAATGGAGGACCATCGCCTTCCCAAGATCGTATTATATGGCGAGCTCTCCACTGGCCACCGTGACAGAGGTGCACCAAAGAAAAGGTACAAGGACTGCCTAAAGAAATCTCTTGGTGCCTGCCACATTGACCACCGCCAGTGGGCTGATAACGCCTCAAACCGTGCATCTTGGCGCCTCACAGTTTGGCGGGCAGCAGCCTCCTTTGAAGAAGACCGCAGAGCCCACCTCACTGACAAAAGGCAAAGGAGGAAAAACCCAACACCCAACCCCAACCAACCAATTTTCCCTTGCAACCGCTGCAATCGTGTCTGCCTGTCCCGCATCGGACTGGCCAGCCACAAACGAGCCTGCAGCTGACGTGGACTTTTTACCCCCTCCATAAATCTTCGTCCGCGAAGCCAAGCCAAAGAAGACAATAAAAGTCCATGGTACACTATCCACATATGTTCTGGGAATTCAGGAGCCTGATGGCTTGGGGAAAAAAACTGTTGGTCAATCTGGACATAACGGCCTGAGTGCCATGGTACCTCCTATCAGATGGCAGAAGGGAGAACAGTTTACGTGAGGGGTGTGTGGGGTCCTTCACAATGTTTATTGCTCTTCATCTGCATTGAGTATTGCAGATGTCCTTCCTTGGAAGAGAGCCCCCAATAATCTTTTCCACTGACTTCACTATCCTCTGCAGGGTCTTGCAGTCTGAGGAGCCAGGTGATCAGATGTGCCAAAGTGAAGTCATGATATAACTTGATATGCTTCTTTATGGTGGTGTAGCAGTGGTCGAATGTGTTGGTTCCCATGGTGACTTGTTGGTGGTAGTTTGTCAGTCTTCCTCAGGTTGGCCCAATTGAAGTCCCCTATAATGACTGGAAAGGCATCAGGATGTGCTATCTCATGGCTGTAATCACAGAGTTCAGTCCCTCCAGTGCCAGCCTGATGTTAGCCTGGGGCAGAATGTACACTGCCACCGGGATGATGGCGGTGAACTCTTTTGGCAGGTAGAATGGTGACGCTTGATCGCCAGAGGTTCCAGGTTGGGGGAGCTGGACTGGAACATGACCATCACATCTGTGCATCACAGTGAATTGATGATGTTTCAAATGCCGCCTCTCCTGGTTTTTCCAAACACCAGCAATGGATGAATACTTTTTGGCTTCCAACTTGGGAGTTTAGTAAGCCAACTATCCCTGATGGGATTTGTCGGTCATGCTTTGTGTAGCAACAATTTCAAATACCATCAGACTAGAAAAATCATAATGGAACCATGCATATAAAACAGGATCTATTACACTTTAGAGCATACTTTACATCTCATTATGGAAGAGTTGCACATTTCTAGAAATCCAAATTTCTGTAACATGACCCTTGACAAAAAAAAAACAAAATTTATTATTTCTGTTGCATTTTGTGTTCAGCTATTTTTTCTTATTTAAATTCCATATGGCTGAATTTTTATGTTATATCTCAAATTTTAGAAATGATTTGTAAATTCCCCAGTGCTGTACACTCTAAATCAGATTTAATTTAAGATACTGTAGCCACGTGCAACTCGAAAGAAAAACACACACATGAGTGCAGTCAGGTTAAGATCTGTCTTTTATTGGGGACTCAGGCCTGACTTTTATATCTCTCGCATTCCTGCCATTTCCCCCATTTTACTGATGCAACAACCTGCATAACAAAACCGAGTTTCCTGCGCGGGTTCTCCGTGCACTGTCCCTGTCTGTTGGCTGTCCATCAGGGCCCATGCCATTTTGGGGTCGCTGGCCCTTAAACTGCCCTTGCCATTTATCTGCCAGTTTGCTTGCTAAAGCCAGTGCCACTGCGTGGTGTGCTGGCTTTTAGATGCGCTCACTGCCCAGAGCGCCAGGTTGATCGCTGCAGCATTGGGCTGGCACAATACAAAACAATTTCTAGAACTGCCTTTTTGTTTTTTTTTAATTGTATTTCTTAATCATAATAAATCATACAATAAAGTTACATACAAGTACATAATGTTTTACCACTTACAACCCCCCACCCCCTACCCTAACCCACCTAACCCTCCCAACCCCTCTCTAAACTACTCCAAAAAGAAAGAAAGAGAAGAAAGAAAGAAGGAAGAGGAGATCAAATAATGTAACACCCATCAATTATTTGTCATGGTTTGAGGCAACACCATCAATGTGTGGGAAAAAATTAATCATTCAACCCCATATACTCCATATATGGGCTCCAGGTTTTAACAAAAAAGGATAATTATTATGTAAATTATATGTTATCTTTTCCAATGGAATACAAGATCTCATTTACAAATGCCATTGCTGAATACTCAAATTAGTCTAATTTTTCCAAGTAATTGCCAAACATTTTCTAGCCACAGCTAGAGCTAATCTCAGAAAAGCAATTTGAAATTTATCTAATTTTAACTCCAAACTCAATTTCTTAATATAACCCAATAAAAATACCATAGGATCAAGGGAAATTTTAAATTTGAAAATAGCTTCTGAAAGTTCCTTAATTCGGTTCCAAAAGGACTTTGCCTTTTCATGTTGAAACAGCATTCAGAGCCACACCAGTCGCTGATGCAAAAGTGCTGGCAGATGAAAGCCTTGCTGCAAGACTGAAGTTCCTTCCTGTTTAAGGAGGAAACAGGAACTAAATGTTCCAAACTGTTGCTAAACAACAATTTATTTTTTACTTTAGAGAAGTGAAATGACAAACAAGTCTAACTAACAAATTCAAACCTTGTCATTAAAATGAATATTTATAAATAATTTATAGGTTGCAAGTAATAATCCTCCATCCATTTTCATATGGAATACAACTGAAGATATGCAAGACAGTATGCTTAAGCAGCTTATCCATTTGTTGACTGACTCCAATTAAATTGAGAATGTGAGTAGGTTACGATGGTTTTAAATAATTCATACTCACGTCAGCAGGTGGACATATCATCTTATCCATTGAAATAAATAAATATACTTTGAAAATAATTGCACAGTTAACTAATAATAAGAGGAATTTAGAATAGGGAAGGCATGTCAATTTTCGAGAATGTTCGTGATTTCTCATATCACAGGGTTTTAGGTTACATTGGAAAACAAAGAATTTTCTTCCTGAACACTTTTGGGTGTATTTTATGGATTTTGAACAGCTGACCTTCAGTTTTTCCCATCATGTATCACTTTTTAGATATAACCTATTTTTGTAATTTCCTGTCATATTTTAAGTCTACTAATGAGTTTCGATTACACTGAGTATCAGCAAACAAGCTCGTTTAAGAAGCTGCTGAATGGTTTAAAATATCTTGGAATAACTGGAAGTAATGACCTTAAAAATTGTTCAAACTTAATTACCTCCTGTTGCTCAGTAGAATTGAAAATGATCTACGTAGATGGATGAGTTTGCCCGTAACTCTAATTGGCAGAGTCAACTGTGTGAAAATGAATACTACCAAGGTTACAGTATCTTCTCCAGTCCTTGCCCATTCCCCTACCCCAAACTTTCTTTAAATCCCTCAATAAGCATATTAGACAATTTATATGGAATTGTAAAGTGCCCGGAGTATCTGTGGAAAAATTTTTTTTTTCAATATTTTTATTGGTTTCATCAAATAAATGTTACATGACAATAAAATAAAATATTAACAAATCTTAAATAGTAATAAAAATGGTATTGAAACCAACATTATATTGAAAGGAAGTTAAAATAAAACACTACACTAATTATCTAATTATGGATCGCCTCCTTTCGGAGGCTACTGGCTTAATACAAACCATCCACTACTAATAAAAAAAATCAAGGTAAATGATGGAAAAATTAACATGGGATTATAGATTAGGGAGCCTTTGATTACCCAGTTTTAAAAAATATTAATTGGCACCTCAAATTCTATTTATTTCACCCTTTGTTGAGGGTGATGGTATCCCCTCCTGGATACAAATTGGATTGCACTGCCTAAAAGAAAAGGTTTTCACTGATTTCATTTATAAATGGAACTCCAGGATTATATCCAAAAGGACAGACACTCCTATTTTAAAGAATTTGATTAAAATATGGTGTGAGGCTCATAGAGGTTTTGGACTGAAAATGGGCCTGTCACCAAAAAACACCTCTGAGACAAAATGAACTCATACCCACGACTCTAAACAACAAGATTCTGGAGACTTGGCATCATAAAGGGATGCAACATTTGAAAATCTGCTACGAGAAAGGACTTATCATGTCCTTTGAACAATGGAAAAGGAAATACAACTTGTCCAGCAAGAAATTCTTCTGTTATCTTCAGTTAAGATCTTTTCTTAAAACCAACCTGGGCACTGAAATGATTTTTCCTATACTTACTGACATGGAGAAACTGCTTCATGAGGGAAATGTATGCAAATTTATATCTAAAATGTATTCCTTACTGCTGAACAAAGGCCCTAAAGCCAGGTTGGCACAAATCTAGAGCAAGATGGTGTTACATACCACACACTACCAATAGAAATCAGCCCAGTGTTATATTTAAAATAATATAATTAATAAACAAAAATATAACACTTTATATTATTTGACTAAGCTTATCTACTGGTGTGTGTGTGTGTGTGTGTGTGTGTGTGTGTGTGTGTGTGTGTGTGTGTGTGTGTGTGTGTGTGTGTGTGTGTGTGTGTGTGTGTGTGTGTGTGTGTGTGTGTGTGTGTGTGCTGGAATTCAAGAGCCTGATTGCTTGGGGGGAAAATCTGTTGCCCGATCTGAACATAAGGGTCCAAGATGGCAGAAGGGAGAAAAGTTTACATGAGGGGTGTGTGAAGTCCGTCACAATGTTTATTGCTTTCTGCATGCATCGTGTGTTGTAGATGTCCATCACGGTAGGAAGAGAGTCCCCAGTGATCTTTTCTGCTGTCTTCTCTATCCTCTGCAGGGTCTTACTGTCTGAGGTGGTACAGCTTCCAAGCCAGGAACTGATGGACTCAGTACCTCCACTAGTTTATGTAAGTACTGAATCTAAAATATAATGTTTTTTTCCCCAGTTTATAGAAATCATCTTCCTAACCAATACCTCAGCTTGCAACCCTTTTTGACATCTTGTTGCTGGCAGATTCGTGACATAATTACTTTGAAATCAAAATTAATTAAGTGTTTGTGATAGTACAGATTCTATTACCAATGTGTATATGTACATATGTACAGATGGTAGTGTAGGATGACTGTGATTGGCTGAGAGTGTAGCCACACCTACTGGTAGGTCTTAAAGGATTGCTCCTAGCCAGACCAGGTCATTCTGGACTGTTCAACCTACTTGTGATATGCTCCAGTCTTTTAGTTCATAAAAGCCTTGGTTTGGATCAACAAGTCTTTGGTTCTTTCGACGCGCACTGCAATGTTAAAGGGAATAACATGACGATAGAGTGCTTTGACTTGTTCAGAGGGATTAACCGGAGTATACAAGTTCTTTCCCATTTACCAAGAAGTGTACCAGACCAGGTGAAATTCAATTTTGGCAGCAGTACAAATTGCTGAAGGTACAAAGCCAAGTGGCAGTACGTGCTACCTCAAGGATGAAGGGAGGCTCACAGGGAATGTAGACAGGATAAGTAAATGGAAAAGATGTGGCAGATGGACAATAATGTGAAAAATTATGAGGTCATCCACTTTGGTTTAAATACATGTACAGTGGATTGTTTTTTTTAGTGGTGATAGAAGAAAGGTTTTGGTGTTCAGAGGAAGGTGAGTGTTGTACACAAATTACTGAAAGTTAAGATGCAGATTTCAGCAAGGAATTAAGAAAGCAAGTGGTATGTTGGTCTTGATCAGCAGTCGGTTTAAGAACAAGCACAGTGATGTCTTGCTCCAAATATAAAGGATCCTGGTTAGATGGAATATGGAATATAATATCCAAGTTTGAGGGAAAATACAATTAAGGAAGATATAGAGAGAGCGCAACAAAGCTTTACTAAATCATTTCCTGGCTTGGGGGTAGTGGTGTTTGTTGTATGAGGAGAGATTAAGAACACTGGATCTATACTCTTCAGAGTGTAGAATGAAAGATGACATTGTAATGTATACAATTCGTAATGGATAGATGTGGAGTTGGTGTCTTTTGTTGCTGGGATATCTAGAACAAGGTGTCATACTCTTTAAGTAAGGTGTAGACCATTCATGAAAGAGATAGGAAGAAGTTTCTTAAAGCAGAGGGTAGTGAATATTTGGGATTCTCCATCCAGGTTTACTTGGTTTCTTCATTTATTCAAGGGAAGAAGTTGATTAATTATTATCAATTAAGGAAATCTATTACCTAATGCAAATTAGTGACACTGAGAGAAACAGTCAGTCATTTTTTTTAATGGCAGAACGGACATAACAAGCTGAATGGTCCCCTCCTACTTATAATTGTATGGGCTTTTTTCCATAATATTTCAAATTGATTCTTCTGAAGACTTCTTGGTTTTAGGTTTGAACTAGAATTATGTTGAATCATATAAATCATTGAGAAAAAACTCATGGCTTTACCTTTTTTTTGAACCTATTCCTCCCTTTCCTTCCTCAAACTCTCCTCATAGCTAGGACAGTCTAGAGATCAGTCCGTTTGAGCATTTAGTAGTGATATCTTGGATAGTGACAGTGGTTCCTCAAGATCTCTGCACTTCTTAGTCTTTTCCCTATCCCCAATATTCATTGCTCCTTGATGCCTTGTGTCATAGACCCTGAGAATTTAGCTCCAGCAATTGCAGTGGTTGGTATCCCACAGTGCCAACATTTTTTCCTCTTTTCTCTGTTCTGATTTATTTCCTCCAAGAGTATTTAAGTTTCTCTGGAGAGATCAGCTACGATACACCATCTTTCATCGACCTCTTGGAGCTGACACCACTGTATCTTGAGTAATTTAGTCTCCCTTGGATTATCACAACATTCCTTTGGTTTCCCAACCCCTTTCTCTAGAATTCAAAGCATGTTCTCATTTCTTGCTCTTTTCAGTTCTGATGAAAGATCATTGACTGAAACGTTAATTCTGCATCAAAGATTAAATGACAATATTTTGAATGAAGCTGTCTGATTCTATGCTTCTCCCTTTGCTGATTGAGATGCAATGTTAAAGGGAATAACATGACGATAGAGTGCTTTGACTTGTTCAGAGGAATTAACCGGAGTATACAAGTTCTTTCCCATTTACCAAGAAGTGTACCAGACCAGGTGAAATTCAATTTTGGCAGCAGTACAAATTGCTGAAGGTACAAAGCCATTGGCTGATGCAATCTGCACACCAGACCATGTGATGGATAGTCATAACCTGTTGCCATTGCATTCATCTGCAAATTAGCAACATGTTGGATGCAGATTGAATGTCATTGGGTAATGGATGAGAAATGAAAGCATCTTGATTGGAGCCTCCAATTCCTTTTGTTTTCTTGCCATCGCCTTTTCAGTGATTTCCTGTACTCTAAGCAGTAAGCAGTTAAGCATCTTATTATAAATTGGAGGGCAATGAGCAAGTCAAGAGTATTATATCTTGTTCAAGGAACTATTCATAGCGAGGGCCTACAGGAACTACTTGGATTGCTGCATTTTATGCTCCTTATATATTTTAATTCTATCCATGACATGGGTAACACTGTAAAGGCCTGTGATGTTCTGCCATTCATGATTAAAATGGCCTCTTCTCTCTGCAAAAGTGCACAATACAGTGCAATGATGCTTCTTTTCCCAACAGTCTTTACATCATCCATGCACAGTTTGATGAGAAGAATAGGATGACACCAAAGAAAGCTTCATGTACTCCTGATGAATAGACCCCTCCCCTCCACAGAGCCTTTTCCAAGATGAGGAGAGCCCTATCCAAGGTGAACCGACACCAGATGGTGGGACCAGACAACATACCTGGTTGGGTACTGAAGGGCTGCATTTGACAGAGGTCTTCATGGACATCTTCAACACCTCACTGCAGCAGTCCATCATTCCCACAGGGTTCAAGACAGCCACCGTCAATAACCATCAAGAAGGTGGAGGGTTATGGTCATTGTGCAGGTAGGTGGGACTAGAGAGGAGTGTTTGGTTCGGTGCAGACTAGAAGGGCCTAATGGCCTGTTTCCGTGCTGTAATTGTTATATTATATGTTGTGTTATGTTAAGCATCTAATGATAGAACACATCAAAACACACCTCCCAGAGATGCTGGACCCATTTCAATTCACTTATAGAAGAAACTGTTCTACAGATAATGCTATAGCCTTGACATTTCACTCCATCCTGACCTACCTCGAGAACATTGCCTCATATGCCGGGCTGGTTTCATTAATTTCAGTTCAGCGTTTAACACTATCATTTCCCAGAGGCTGGTGGAGAAGCTGTCCTTGATAGGGCTCAACTCTCCTTTATGTAACTGGATCCTAGACTTCTTAATAGAAAGACCACAGTCTGTCCAGGTCGGTAGCAGAACGTCAAGCACTGTCATGCTGAACACTGATGTACCTCAGGGCTGTGTGCTCAGTCTGCTCCTGTTCACTCTACTGACCCACGACTGCATCACCAGATCCAGCTTCCAAAAGTGTCATCAAGTTTGCAGATGACATCTTATATTACTTAGAAGGAAGATCTCTGGATTTTTTGGTATATTGCTTTTTGTGATTTTATTTAATATTTGGTTTAGATCTTCCCAAAATTTTTTCACTTTCTCACATGTCCAAATTGCATGTATTGTTGTTCCTGTTTCCTTTTTACAGCAAAAACATCTATCTGATACTGTTGGGTCCCATTTACTTAACTTTTGGGGTGTGATGTATAGCCTGTTGTATCATGCACAACCTCGTGTTTATTGTATTTCTCATTGTTCCGGAGCATAGCTTTTCCCATGTTTCATTCTTTATCTTTATGTTTAGATCTTGTTCCCATTTTTGTTTAGGTTTACAGTTTGTTTCCTCGTTCTCCTTTTCTTGCAATTTTATGTACATGTTCGTTATAAATCTTTTAATTATCATTGTGTCTGTAATCACATATTCAAAACTGCTTCCTTCTGGTAACCTCAGATTGTTTCCCAATTTGTCCTTCAAGTAGGTTTTCAGTTGGTGGTATGCAAACCTTGTATCGTGAGTTATATTATATTTGTCCTTCATTTGTTCAAAAGATAATAATTTATTTCCCGAGAAACAATTTTCTATTGGATGGAGCACAAAAAAGATTTATTATGATAGCTCTAGCTGTAGCAAAACAATGTATTATGTCAACCTGGAAATTAGAAGACAACTTGAGAATACAACAATGGTACATAGAAATAAATAAATGTATTCCATTAGAAAAAATAACATATAATTTAAGAAAAAACATCACAATATTCGAACAAATATGGGAACCATACATGAAATACAATAGAGAAATCCTACCGTGGACCTCCACCACCTAAAATGACAGAAGGAGAAGACAACGAAATGAACTGACTCAGTATATGAAAGTATAAGACAAAAATTTCTTGTTTATTTTTATTAAGTGACAACATTGTTTAACGGGTTTAATGTATCTTATCGATTGAACTTTGAATAAATGGGAAGGGGGAGAGGGAGGGAGGGAAGGGAGGGGGGAAAAGGGGAGAAAAAGACACTGTATATATTCAAGAGAAAAATGTCTGTATGTATTTTGGTCAGTATGGTTTATAGTGTGAAAAATAAAAAAATTTAAAAAAAAGTTTGCAGACTACAACAGTAGTTGGCCTCATCAGCAACAATGATGAGTCGCACTACAGAGAAGAGGTGGAAAATTTCATGAAATGATGAGAGAGTAACAACCTGAGTCTCAAAGTGGACAAGATGGAGGTGATTGTGGACTTCAGGAGGACCAGGAATGACCACCCTCCACTGCACATCAACAATTCTATAGTAGAGAGAGTGGAGAACACCATGTTCCTTGGAGTTTGCATAATGAGTGACCTATCATGGAGACACATCTCCTCACATGTCAGGAAGGCGCAACACCAACTCCACATCCTGAGAAGTATGAAGTGGGTAAGGCTACCGGTCACCATTATGTCAACCTTCTATTGGAGCTCTATTGAGAGCATTGTGGCTGGCTGCATCACCGTGTGGCATGGTTGCTGCAGAGAAATGGATCAGAGGTCAATCCACAGGACCATAAGAGTGGCAGAGAAGATCACTGGAATCTCCCTCTCTCCACCCCCCACCAATCAACATGATCTACTGAGATCATTGTCTGAAATACTTGAGGACCCCTTCTTTTCCCATAAGGGAAGAGATACAGGAGTATCAGAGCCATCACACCAGGTTGAGGAGCAGGTTCTTCCCACTGGCATTGAGAGTGCTGAACAACCAAAAGAACTACTCACACTAACCAGCCAAGACTCTCCTGTTCATGAAAGCAATATTTATTCATTCATTTATTTATTTACTTACTTACTTATTTATCCTGCACATGTATTATTTGTTTTTATGTCTGGTTGTAGGTCTGCGTGTTTTTGCACCGAGGATCGGAGAACACTGTTTCATTGTGTTGTACTTGTACAATCTGATGATCATAAACTTGACTTGATTTGACTTGGCAATGCCTGGCAGTCCATTCCAACATCCACTCCTACTGTATGAACAGAAAATCCTGGAAAGGCTCAGCAGGTCAAGCAGCAGAGAAACAGAGTTAATATTTCAGGTTGAAGAAGCTTCATTCGAACCAATATGGGTTTCACTAGTTCTGGTGATTGATCCTGACATAAAACACTCACTCTTTCTCTATCCACAGACCTTGCCTGGCCTGTTGAGTGTTTCTGACATTTTCATTTTTATTGCAGATTTCCATCATTTGTAATTTTTTATTTAGTTCTTTGTTGCAGGTTTGTCCTCTTGTCTCTGTGCCAAATCACCATTCGTGATACAAGAGCAAAATAAGCCAAACCAAAAGAAAGTAGAAACACACTGAAATGCTGGAAGAACTCAGTCAATCTTTTCAGCATTTATAGGAGACAAAAATATATTGCTGATGTTTCAGGCCTGAGCCCTTCTTCAAGGAAGGAAGCAAAAGTAAGACTCACTATTCTTTTTTTGTATATTTTATTTTCATTTTTTAATTTATTTAATAATTATACAGAACACAATTTCAGAACACAATTATACAGAACCCCATTTCCCTACCATTTCTATATAAACTCAATTAAACAAAGAAAAAGAAAAAGAATAAATGGTTAAACACATTGAGACACTGTACTAACACCATGTTATATCCTTTAAAGAGACCTTCTGGCTAACCAGAAATGATTACATCCTTATAGAGGTGTCAGTGAAGTGCCTATATATTCTAGATAAGTGTGCCAAATTATCAGAAAGGTGTTGTATCCTTTATCTAAGATTTGTAATGATCCAGACAGCAGCGACAAAAATGAGCCCAGTGTTATATTTAAAATAATATTTTTAATTGTTAATTAAGGGTTAGGGTTAGTGTTGCCTCATCTAATTTATTCACTTTTATCTAAAATTAACTAAATTTATCTACATTTATCTAACTTAAACTCCAACTATGCATGAATATATTGGTGTAGGTGTGAAATATCACAAGCCACTACAGCTCAAGGCTCAATTCTCGGAAGGCAGTTCAAAGTTCAATTTCTGAAATTCAGTGATGACATGTGGGTTTAAAATTGATGTGGCATGCAGGCTTTAAATTGTTGAGACATTCAGGCCATATAAGAAATGAGCAGAGGGTGAAAGAAACCTGGGGTGGGGGGGGGGGGGGGGGAGAGAGCAGAAGTTAATTAACTCAAGAAACCCTTGTTAAGATGCATCAGAGAAATTTCCTTTTTAGATGAGTGCCAGCCAAAACTCCTCTCATCTTTGGCATAAGGGACATAAAGCAGGTGATGCTCACAAAATTTCCAGATTCCTTTTAGTGACTCTCACTCAGGTCACCATCCAAGCGCAATATTTCTTCTGCAACTAGAATCTTTTTTGTGGGTCATTCGACAAGAGGAAATCTGACAGTTGTCTATAACCACACAATGAGGCCAAGTGGGTTTTTCAATCCCACATTAGAGGTAGTATAGTTCTTTACTCTTGTGCCACCTTCTTAAAATAGTCTCCTGAGCAAACAATTTCAATAAGCTAGTCACATGATCTCTGTCCCTGGCTTCTCCAGAACTGCTTCCCTTCACTCTGCAAATGTATCAACTTTTGGAATATACTTTCTTCAAAATCTGCTGCCAGTTCACAGTCACTTTCCAAAACTCGCAGGTTTTTGTTAAATCTATTCTCTTAAAGGGACAGTCCCACACAAAGAAAATGGACTGAATAATGGGAGAACTTCACAGATAATATGTGATATTTTCAAGAGGAATACGACTGTTTATTTCAAAAGATTATTTATCAATTAGGACAGCTTCATTCAAAGTGTTGTCATTTAATCTTTTTTTGATTTTTTTGATTTTTCACACTATGAACCATACTGACCAAAATACACACAAACATTTCCCTCTTGAATATACACAGTGTCATTTTCTCCCCTTTTTCTCCCTCCCTTCCCTCCCTCCTTCACCCCCCCCTCCCCACTCACTCAGCATTCAACATATGATACATTAAATCCATTAAACAATGTCATCACACAATGAAAATAAACAAGAAATTTGTGTCCTCTACTTTTACATACTTCTTCATTTCATCTTCTTCTCCTTCTGTCATTTTAGGTGGTGGAGGTCTGTGATAGGACTTCTTTGTTGTGTTCCATGTACGGTTCCCAAATCTGTTCAAATACTGTGATGTTATTTCTTAAATTATATGTTATTTTTTCGAATGGAATTTCTATGTACCATTGCTGTACTCTCAGGCTATCTTCTAATTTCCAGGTTGACATAATACATTTTTTTGCTACAGCTAAGGCTATCATAATAAATCTTTTTTGTACTCCATCCAAATCAAGTTCAAGTTCTTTACTTCTTATATTACTTAGAAGAAATTATTATCTTTTGAACAAATGAAGGACAAATATGGTATAACTCACAGTACAATGTTTGCATATCACCAACAGAAAACCTATTTGAAGGACAAATTGGGAAGCAGGCTGAGGTTACCAGAAGGAAGCAGTTTTGAATATGTGATTACAGACACAATGATAATTAAAAGATTTATAACGAACATGTACATCAAACTGCAAGAGAAAGAGAATGAGGAAACAAGCTGTAAACCCAAACAAAAATGGGAACAAGATCTAAACATAAAGATAAAGAATGAAACATGGGAAAAGCTATGCTCCGGAACTATGAGAAATACAATGAACACGAGGTTACACATGATACAATATAATTGGTTACACAGGCTATACACCACGCCCCAAAAGTTAAATAAATGTGACCCAACAATATCAGACATATGTTTTTGCTGTAAGAAGGAAATGGGAACAACAGTACATGCAATTTGGGCATGTGAGAAAGTGGAAAAGTTTTGGGAAGATCTAAACCAGATATTAAATAAAATCACAAAAAGCAACATACCAAAAAACCCAGAGATCTTTCTTCTAAATAAGATAAGAAGTAATTTAATCTTTGATGCAGAATTAACGTTTCAGTCAATGATCTTTCATCAGAACTGAAAAGAGCAAGAAATGAGAACATGCTTTGAATTCTAGAGAAAGGGGAACGTTTTGGGAAACCAAAGGAATGTTGTGATAATCCAAGGGAGACTAAATTACTCAAGATACAGTGGTGTCAGCTCCAAGAGGTCGATGAAAGATGGTGTATCGTAGCTGATCTCTCCAGAGAAACTTAAATACTATTGGAGGAAATAAATCAGAACAGAGAAAAGAGGAAAAAATGTTGGCACTGTGGGATACCAACCACTGCAATTGCTGGAGCTAAATTCTCAGGGTCTATGACACAAGGCATCAAGGAGCAATGAATATTGGGGATAGGGAAAAGACTAAGAAGTGCAGAGATCTTGAGGAACCACTGTCACTATCCAAGATATCACTACTAAATGCTCAGACGGACTGATCTCTAGACTGTCCTAGCTATGAGGAGAGTTTGAGGAAGGAAAGGGAGGAATAGGTTCAAAAAAAAAGGTATAGCCATGAGTTTTTTCTCAATGATTTATATGATTCAACATAATTCTAGTTCAAACCTAAAACCAAGAAGTCTTCAGAAGAATCAATTTGAAATATTATGGAAAAAATCCCATACAATTATAAGTAGGAGGGGACCATTCAGCTTGTTATGTCCGTTCTGCCATTAAAAAAAAATGACTGACTGTTTCTCTCAGTGTCACTAATCTGCATTAGGTAATAGATTTCTTTAATTGATAATAATTAATCAACTTCTTCCCTTGAATAAATGAAGAAACCAAGTAAACCTGGATGGAGAATCCCAAATATTCACTACCCTCTGCTTTAAGAAACTTCTTCCTATCTCTCACTTAATTGTATTTTCCCTCAAACTTGGATATTATATTCCATATTCCATCTCACCAGGATCCTTTATATTTGGAGCAAGACATCACTGTGCTTGTTCTTAAACCGACTGCTGATCAAGACCAACATACCACTTGCTTTCTTAATTCCTTGCTGAAATCTGCATCTTAACTTTCAGTAATTTGTGTACAACACTCACCTTCCTCTGAACACCAAAACCTTTCTTCTATCACCACTAAAAAAAACAATCCACTGTACATGTATTTAAACCAAAGTGGATGACCTCATAATTTTTCACATTATTGTCCATCTGCCACATCTTTTCCATTTACTTATCCTGTCTACATTCCCTGTGAGCCTCCCTTCATCCTTGGGGCAGCACGTACTGCCACTTGGCTTTGTACCTTCAGCAATTTGTACTGCTGCCAAAATTGAATTTCACCTGGTCTGGTACACTTCTTGGTAAATGGGAAAGAACTTGTATACTCCGGTTAATCCCTCTGAACAAGTCAAAGCACTCTATCGTCATGTTATTCCCTTTAACATTGCAGTGCGCATCGAAAGAACCAAAGACTTGTTGATCCAAACCAAGGCTTTTATGAACTAAAAGACTGGAGCATATCACAAGTAGGTTGAACAGTCCAGAATGACCTGGTCTGGCTAGGAGCAATCCTTTAAGACCTACCAGTAGGTGTGGCTACACTCTCAGCCAATCACAGTCATCCTACACTACCATCTGTACATATGTACATATACACATTGGTAATAGAATCTGTATTATCACAAACACTTAATTAATTTTGATTTCAAAGTAATTATGTCACCATTCTGCCAGCAACAAGATGCCACAAAGGGTTGCAAGCTGAGGTATTGGTTAGGAAGATGATTTCTATAAATTGGGAAAAAAAAAACATATTTTAGTACTTACATAAACTATTGGAGGGGTTTCTCTTTATTGAAAGGGGTGTTCAGTGGGGAATGGGGTAACAATGGCAGCTGTATACAGGTGACTTCATAATTTGATTGCTCATTGTTTGCATCCTGTGTGTTGAAGACGTTTTCTTAATTTGACTTCTTCCTCATATATCGATTCTTCAGATGATACTTTGGTTTTAGATTTAACTGTAAAAGCAAAGGAATTATAAATATTCTGAATAATAGGACAGTTGAGGAAATGTGTCTCTTCAGGCATCAATTAGGCTTTTTGCAGTTTAAAGAGATATCCCATTTAAAACAAAGTGAGGTGAACAAAAATAGCCCTATCAAATATATTTCACATTGAGGCGGTGACCGCACTGCTCCTGCAATAACACACGCAACCATAAGTGTTGAGCTCAGTTAGCAGACTAGCTTATTGCAGGCTGCTGTGCTGCATTTATACTCCCAGCCCGGACCTGGCTGAGAACCGCACTGGAGGGCGCTGACGTCACCCGGGCATCACCTGGTCCCAAAGTGCGGATTTCTGAACTCAGAGCTGGAAGGAAGGGAAACCCCTGATGGTGCCGTTTTGGCCGGCTGCCCCGCCATGTGGCTTACAAGCGGGGCCGGTTCGCCTGCCTTGTGGTGAGCCACCACACAGCTCCCCCCACACCCCAGAACCGGCGTCAATGTCATTTTTTCCCAGACGGCCTCACTTCTTGGGGTGGGCAACCACCACGAGCTCGGTGGGATCGAGGTGCGCTGACTTCAGCCTGTCCACGGTAAACTACTCATGCTCATGCCTGCCGCCCAGGTTCAGCGTGAACGTCGAGCCAGAACGCTGTATAACCCTGTACAGCCCCTCGTACGGTCGCTGCAGTGGTGCCGCGGTCGGGCCCCGCCGAACGAAAATTAACTCCGCGGAAAGCAGCTCGCCAGGAACGTGAGATGGGTGGGTGCCATGCCTGGGCAGTGGTGGTGGTTCGAAGGAGTCCAAGCTTGCCCTGAGGTGGGGAAGTAGTTCATGCGACAACCGCTGGGGATTGTGAGGTGTGTTGACGAACTTACCAGGTAGTGCCAGCGGTGCACCGTAGACCAGCTCAGCTGATGACGCCTGCAGATCTTCCTTGGGAGCAGAGCAGATGCCCAGGAGCACCCAAGGTAGTTCATCCACCCAGTTGGGACCGGTGAGGTGGGCCATGAGCACCGACTTAAGGTGGCGGTGCAGACATTCGACCAGTCCATTGGCCTGCAGGTGGTAGGCTGTGGTGCAGTGTAGCTGTATCCCCAGTCTGTTGGCGAGCTGTGCCCAGAGCGCAGATGTGAACTGGGTGCCCCGATCGCTGTTGAGGTGAGCCAGGGCGCCGAACTGGGCAACCCAACCATGCAACAGGGCTTGGGAGCAGGAGTCGGTGGAGGGTCTGACATCGGGATCGCCTCGGGCCAGCGAGTGGTGTGGTCCACCACTGTAAATAGGTAATGATTGCCCCGGGAAATGGGTAAGGGCCCGACTATGTCCACGTGAATGTGGCTGAACCATTCTTGTACGTGCTTGAACTCCTGTACGGGTGCCCTGGTGCGCCTGTTCACCTTGGGCGTCTGGCAATGGGTGCATGTTCTGGCCCAGCCCACGATCTGCTTCCGCAGCCCATGCCATACGAACCGTCCTGCCACCACCCGGACCGTGGACCTGATGGACGGGTGCGAAAGATCGTGGATGTGACAGAAGACCTGCCTGCGCCACTTCTGTGGAACCACTGGCCGCGGGGTGCCCAAGGAGAATTCACACAGGATGGTGCATTCGCCGCTCAGAGTCGGGATGTCTCGGAACCGCAGGCCGGTGATGGCGGTCTTGAAGGCCCTCGTCTCCTCATCAGCTTCCTGGTCCCGGGCAAGCTGGTCAAAGTCGAGGCCGATATCAGCGCGCAGATGGCCGGTCGCAAGAGTGCATCGGCAACAACATTGTCCTTCCCCGCCTTGTGCTGAATATCGGTGGTAAACTCCAACACGAAGGAGAGGTGACGCTGCTGGCGGGTCGACCAGGGATCCTTTGCCATCGCAAGCGCCTTGGTGAGGGGTTTGTGGTCGGTGAATATGGTAAAAGTCCTCCCCTTTAAAAAATAGCAGAAATGCCACACCGTCAGGTACATGGCCAGTAACTCGCGGTCGAAGGCACTATACATGCATTCCAGCGGGTGGTGCAGGTGGCTGAAGAATGCCAGCAGCTTCCAATGCCCATTCACCTGCTGCTCCAGGATGGCACTGATGGCTGTGGCAGAGGCATCGATAGAGAGTGCCATATATAGGTCGGTGTACGGGTGGATGAGTATGGCGGCCTTCACGAGGGCGTCCTTGGTGGCCTCGAATGCGGTGCAGTCTTCTAGGTTCCAAGCGAGCGTTTTGTGCTTGGTCGTGATGAGGGTGAACAGCGGCTGCATGATGCGCGCAGCTCCCAGGATGAAGCGGTTGTAAACGTTGACCATACCCGCGAACTCCTGCAGCTCCTTGAGGCTGTTTGGCAACCTTGTGGCAACCTTCACAACAGCAGGCATGGATCCTTCGGCCATGATGGTATGTATGGCCCAGGAACTGCATGGACTCTTTTCCAAACTGGCACTTGACTGGGTTGATGGTAAGGCCGAAGTCGGTGGGCCTTGTGTTGCGCCTGATCCCTGCTGGCAATGAGGTTGTCATCCAAGTAAATGAAGACAAAATCCAGGTCCCTGCCCACTGAGTCCATGAGGCGCTGGACGTTCTTGAGCCCGAATGGCATGCACAGGAATTTGAACAGGCCAAAGGGGGTGATGATGGCTGTCTTGGGTATGTCCTCAGGGTGCACCGGGATCTGGTGATATCCGCGCACCAGGTCAATCTTGGAGAAGACCCTCGCGCCATGCAGGTTGGCCATAAAGTCCTAAATGTGAGGGATGGGGTAACGGTCAGGAACGGTTGCCTCATTGAGCCATGGATAGTCTCCACAGGGACGCCAGCCGCCGGAGGTTTTGGGACCAGGTGGAGCAGCGAGGCCCATGGGTTGTCAGACCGCCAAATGATCCTCAGCTCCAACAGGTGAGAAAACTCCTCCTTCACTACCTGGAGCTTGTCAGGAGGGAGCCGGCGTGCCTTGGCGTGAACCGACAGGCCCTGGGTAGGGATGTGGTGGAACACTCCGTGGTGTGGCGAGACAGCGGAGAACCATGGCTTGAGGAGGGTCAGGAACTCGTCCAGGATCTGCTGGAACTCGTCTCTAGCATGTTGATCATGGCCATCTGCGGTTGCTCCGAGCGGGAGGCGTCGAGGTGAACATCCTGGAATGTACGGGCATCCACCAGGCGCCCTTGTGCGAGGAGGAAGTCTGCACCCAGGATGGCAGTCAGGAGGGACAAGACGGTGAACCTCCAAGTGAAATTCCGTTGGCCGATCTGGAAGTGGACTGTCTTGTCACCATATGTCTGGATTGTAATAATTTTAGCTTGGTGTTTATGATTGAGCGTCCTTACCCAATTAAAAAATGGTTGTCCCAATCCAAATCTTTCCAGTACTTTGAATAAGAAATCTCACTCCAGTCTATCAAAGGTCTTCTCCGCATCCAGAGCTATGGCCACACCTGGATCCACCCCTGACTGTGCCAGATGCATTACACTGAGTAATCTACATACATTTTCAGCTGATTGTCTCCTTTGTACAAATCTAGCTTGAACAAGTTCAAGATTTTCCAAGAGGGAAGTTATTCTTATATCATCTATCATGTCAAGCTCCCTCAAAATTGTATACTTTTCAATGTTTTATTTGTTGAAACTTGAAATGAATATAGATTCAAACTTTCCCCACAAATTTCAGGAACAAACCTAGTGAGCAATCACTGAATTATTTTCATTGCAAGCACATCCTTCTTTGACTAGATACAGTTCACCAGGTGCTGTCTCACTAATGCAGTTGTAGCAAGACACCTTCATCATTATAAAATTTTATCATATTGTGATTATCTTTCCCAGGAGAATCTCATACTTTGAGATTGGTGTTCATTAATCAAGGTACAGTTTAAAGTTTGAGTTGATTCCATGTCGATTTGCCTCAGGAAACTGTTCTGAGTACATTTTATTCCATTTATTTTTTCCACTACATTTTGCAATTTAATTTCACTATCAGAAGAATAAAAATGTTAAAATAACTCCCACTGGTTTTTGTTCCTTATTTTTCTCCATTCATAATTGACCTATTTCCTTTTGAATGGGCCTTAAGTCTCGCTTTGATATCAGCGAGTTGCTGCTTCCATTTCTTTATTTTTGTCTGCCCTCCCTAAATATACAACCATAACTCTTAGTTAATTTAAAATACTAAATCATCATTGTAGCTATTAGGGCAAACCAAACCCAAAAAATGCAGCAAAGTTGCATACATCGGGAATCCCTTAGACATCCAAAAGCATCATCCACTCAAAACTGATCAGCAAACTCCAAGACTGGGCCTCAATACCCAAATGTGTAATTCAAACCTGGATTTTCTCACTCAAGACCACAATTAGTGAGGACTGGTAAGAACATCTCCTCCACAATCTCCCTCAGTACCAGAGCAACACAGGGCTGCGTTCTTAGCCCCCTGCTCTACTCACTACACAGCTACGACTATGTGGCTTGGTACAACAATAGTACCATCTACAAATTTGCTGACAATACCACATTAATTGGCTGTATAAAAAGAGGTGATGAGTCAGCATGCAGGAGGGAGATTGAAAACTTGGCTGAATGGTGTATTAACAACAACCTCACACTCAATGCTTCTAAAACCAAGGAGATGATTGTGGACTTTAGGAAGGAATAACCAGAGGCATAGATTCCAGTGATCATAGGGGGATTGGAGGTGGAGAGGGTGAACAAATTTAAATTCATGTGTATCTCAGAGGACCTTTCCTGGATCCAACACACAAATGTTATCATGAAGAAAGCACGTCAGGGTCACTACTTTCTCAGGATATTGCATAGGTTTGGTATGACACTGAAAACTTTGGCAAACTTCTACAGATTTGTAGTAGAAAGAGCGCTGACTAGCTGTTATGTGAAATTTAAATCCGGTTCAGTGGGTTCATAAAGAAGTAAGTACAGAGCCACCGAGACAGAGGTGCACCAAAGAAGAGGTACAAGGACTGCTTAAAGAAATCTCTTGGTGCCTGCCACATTGACTACCGCCAGTGGGCTGATATCACCTCCAACCGTGCATCTTGGCGCCTCACAGTTCGGCGGGCAGCAACCTCCTTTGAAGAAGACCGCAGAGCCCACCTCACTGACAAAAGACAAAGGAGGAAAAACCCAACACCCAACCCCAACCAACCAATTTTCCCTTGCAACCGCTGCAACCATGCCTGCCTGTCCCGCATCAGACTTGTCAGTCACCAACGAGCCTGCAGCAGACGTGGACATATCCCTCCATAAATCTTCGTCCGCGAAGCCAAGCCAAAGAAAGAAGAAAAGAAAAAGTACAGACACAGGTCAACAAAGGAGGATCATTATTGCATACGGGGAAATCATACCAGAGAAGACACAAAACAATATGAATCTAAAACTATATAGGGACTTGCATTCGATGCAGCAATCTCCAATACCTGTGGCTGCCTACTCTCTTTCTCTCTCTCTCTCTTTATTACACACATGCAGTAATATTCAGTAACTTGCACATTCTTACAAGACAGGGATTCCAATACACATACACCTGATTCCCTGCAACAAAGGGGTGCGGTTCTGTGCTAAGTATTCCCACACTATACTATGGTCCTGCTCTTAGTGTAGTGCACACCTTACCAATGACTCCTCCAGTGATGTCCACAGTTCATGACCAGGCACAAAGCAGCATTCATAATCAGAACCAAGGAGCAAAGAGAATGACCAGTTGCATGCAATAGGCTTTTAAAGTGCAGTAAGCTGCCCCAGAGTCCAGCCCAGGTAATCAGTATGGTCAGGTGTGCACTAGTTGGTGGGCAGAGTCCAACCTTGAACTAGCAGGTGATGCAACTTCTGACTAAGTTCCAGATGGAGAGGTCACGTGACCCTCCACAATCCACATTCCCACCAAGTACCAGACAGAGAGGTCACAATCTACACTACATAACACTGGCTGCATCATGGCAAATATTGAAGGCACTTATATCTTTGAGCAGAAACCCCTGCAATTGGTCATGGACACAGCCCAGTACATCACTGGCGAAGCTCTCCCCACCATTGAGAAAATCTAAATGGATTGTTGTTGTCCAAGAGCAACAGCAATTATCAAGGATTCACACCACCTTGCACATTCTCCTCTCTCATTGCTGCCATCAGGAAAGAGGTATATGTGCCACAAGACCCATGCCATCAGGTTCAGGAACAGTTGCTACCCCTCCACCGTTAGAGGGATAGCAATTGTTCCTAAACAACAAAATAAATCAGAGACTCATTCAAGGACTCTTATTTTGCATATTTATTATTGAATATTTATTTTCTGCATTGTTTGTTTGCACTTCCTTCTTGTTTACCTTTCTCTCGTTTATATACATCTTTTTTTGAGTATAGTTTTTTTTCACTACTGATATGTAGAAATTCTGCCTGACCCACAGGAAAATCATTTCAGTGTTGAAAGTGATATCACGTATGTGCTCTGACAATTAATATGAATTTTGAACCTTGAAGCCCATTTATTTTTTGAAGAGCTATTAGTTTGCCCTTTGCCTTTACTTTTTTTCCATTTTTCTTTAATTTGAATTTGCTCATTATTCTGATTAAAAGTTCATTTTATAAAATTGCACACTCTACTTATCATTATCCAAATGACGGAGGCTTTGATCTTCCCATTAATGGAATTATCTCCCTCCACTCATGCATTTTTACCCATGAAAAGCCTTCTCTAGTTATCCAGATGCTCATAACATCAGTACCTACCTAACTTGATTGCAGCACTGTTGTGCATGGAGGAAATGTGGCCTCCCTGGCTATGTGGAATGTGTGTATAGGGTAGTCACATGTCCTCCCCGTCTGGAACTTATTCAGAAGTCACATCACCTGTCAATCAAGCTGGACTCCGGCCACCCATTCATGAGCACCTTGTCTTTGGCTAATTTGGGTCACCTGGAGGTCATTGTTGGTTAGAAATACAGATTAGCACTGTATAAAACACTGATGCATGGTACATTCTTTTTCTCTGCCTTATGGACCAAGCCCTGGACACCACTCCATGCCAGGTTGCTACTGTGGACATTGCTGGAAGTGTCGAACGTAAACTGTGCCCTACATGAAGCTGAGCTGTTAGTACTGTGATAGGTCGGTACTCAGAGAGCTGCAACCCTGTTGGTCATGGAACCAGGTGTGTGTGTAAGAGTTTCTGTTTCTAGTGTGTGAACAAGTCAAGTACAAGTTTATCATTGTTGGAGTCTAACTGAAGTCAGAGGTGAATGTCTATTTCATCACATAAGTGAAATAGTGATTGAGTACCATTTAACGTTCTCCCCTGTTTGTTTCCCATATATTAATAAAAGTTAATTGTGATTGTAACACTTGTGTCCAGTCTCATCTCTCTGTGAACCCATCAAACCTGATACTCTTCTCAACACAACAAGCACATCTCAGCAAAAAACCATGCTTTACCCAGAAACTACTCATTTTTTTCTCATCAATAAAAAATTACTTTTGTGTATTCAACATGTCCAAACAGTTTGGCATGACAGTTTGGCATGAAAAGTTAAATTCAGAATCATGCAAATATGTTGCTTGAAATGGACTGTCAGGTGTTGGTTTGGATATAATTTGGGTGTTTTTCCATGCACATTACAGTCAGAGTGAAATCATGATGATAAAAGGCGGGATCTAACATAGGCGTGCAACCCTCATTTAACAAAAGAAAAAAATATTTTCATATATCCCTGTTTCCAGAATTCATTGGGTCTGTCAATGGCAGAATATAGTCCCACATTTGAAATGAAACTACATTTTTTTGGCTGATGGACTTGTAATCACAAGCTTCAGTTGTGTTCTGAACCATGTTAATCCTTAAGGGTGGATATGTTTCCCAGACCAGATGGATTACACCCTTGGCTTCTGAAAATAGAGGTATAAATTGTGGAGGGAATGGAAATAATCTCGGAATCAATAGATTCTGGTATGGTGCCAGAGAACTGAAAAATCTCAAATGTTACCCCACTATTCAAGATGGAAGGGAGGCAGCAGAAAGGAAGGAATAGACCAGATAGCCTGAGGTCAGTGGTTGGGAAAATGTTGGAGTCAATTGTCAAGGATGAGGTTATTCAGTACTTGGAGTCACATGACAAGATAGGCCAAAGCTAGTATGGTTTTCTTAAGGGAAAATCTTGCTTGACAAACCTATTGGAGTCCTTTGAAGAAGTGACATGCAGGCTAGATAAAGGAGGTGCAGTAGATGTTGTGTATTTGGATTTTCAGAAGGCTTTGATGAGGTGCCACACATAAGAGTTCATCGTGGATAGAGCATTGACTGATTGGCAGGAGCAGAGAGTTTAATGCAGGAATCATATTCTCATTAAAACAGAAATTCTGAAGGAACTCAGCAGGTCTCGTAGCATCCATAGGAGGTAAAGATGTATCACCAAGGTTTTGGGCCTGCGTCCTTCCTCATAGTATAAGTGAAAAAGAGAGGTGTCTCTTAAAAGACTGGTGAAAAGGTAACAATGGCAGGGTGAAGAGTACCAACCAACAGAGAAAAGGTGTTGATTGGATATAATAAGAGGACAGGAGAGAGGAAAATTGAGAATTGATTGGGGGAGGGGGAGTTTTAGGTTCTGTGAAATGAAACAGAGGGAAGGAACGGGGGAAAGAGAGAGAGAGTGAAGGCAGAGAACAATGAGGAAGGGATGGGGCTAATGGAAACTGGAGAAATCAATGTTAATGCCATCTGGTTGGAGGGTGCCCACTGGAAGATAAAGTGTCATTTCTCTAATTTGCAGGTGGTCTAAGTCTGGCAGTGCATGCGAACCTGGGCAGATTTGTTTGCAAGGGAATGGGGTGGGGAAATAGAAAATGGGAGAGCCTGGCAATGCATCGGACTGTGCCAAGGTGCTCAATTAAGCGATTTACAATCACAGTGTCTACAGATTTTTGTGCTTCACATCATATTCTGGTTGGCTGCCAATTGCTAGTGGTGTTCCACAGGAGTCTGTTTCCCTCTGTGAATGCTGTCTGACCTGTTGAGTTCTTCCAGTGATTTGCTTTTTGCTTTACATTTTTTTACTTACTGTTTTGTAATGTTTACAATGGACTGGAAAATACTCTCTTTGCAGAGTCCTTAGAACCTTCAGTGCTGTGTTCCTTATGACATTATTTCTATTGCCGCTATTGTTGGAAATAGAAGGAAAGATTTGACAGTGATCAGTCTAGTACCAGTTATACTTGCAGTGTGCCAACCAGAGAAAGACATAATTTAGCACAGGCAGTGGGGTAGCCATGAGGTTTTGAGCTTGTCCCTTGGGTAAATACAACTCTTGGCACTCACCTGCTCTAAGGAGAAGTGTTTGGCATGGCATTGAGAACCATGAGTTAGAACACCAATGTAAGTTGCACAATCACCTAGATTTCCATGGAAAAAGGGAGAAAGAGAGAGAAGAGAGAGAGAAAATTGGTTAATTGGACAAAATTCTACATGATCAAAGATCCCTGGTGGGTTTACTAGGAATTTTACATTTAATGAAAAGTTATGGAGAATGTAAAATAAGAACCTTATTTACCTTACTAGTTATTGGGTTGGGCCATTGGGTGAAGAATATTCCTTTCGTAAGAGAACAGGACGCACACAATATATTGTATTATGAGCCATTGATCATATCAACTTGGACTTAGTGTTCTCTTCTGTTTCCACTATAACAAGTTAATGCAGTGTTCCATTACTTATTTTTTTAAGGTGTGGAGACTACTTTAACAATCTTCAATGTTTAAGCAACAATTAAGCACAAAGAAAAGCTCACAAAAGAGGACAAATCATGGGTAAAGAGTATTCAGAAACTTGTGGCAAAGGCCAAACTGTTAGTCTCTGGCCTGCTGCATAACTAGGCCAGGCTCTGGATGATGCTTCAGAATATGAACAGTGTGTGTGGGTAAACATGTTCTATATAAAAGAACAGGGTTTGCTGGGTTTAATGGCCTGTTTTCATTTGAATTTATTCAAGGGAGAACAAGATCTGACTCTGGCTGTGCCAAATTCTCTCAAGGCAAAAGGAAGGTATTACGTGACACTAATCAGGTTCAGACAGGCTTCTGATTTGAATTTTGATCAGGCTGAAGAGGAATTCCCGTCTTTGTTTCTCAATCAGCTTGCCTTTCATCTGGTATTTCATCTCTCCCAGGTAGCACGGTGTGTTCTTCCTGGTGCTGGGAATACATATGCAGTAATTTGAAATACAAAGAATTACAGTTTTAGGATAGACTTGAAAGAAAAAGATATTTTTTGCCCAAACTCAGTTTGCATCTTCGAATACTTTCCTATTTTTTATATATATCTATGTTTTTGTTCAGTATTTTGAGCACGTAACATGCCAACTATGTTTTTCATTACTTTGAACCAATAATCATTCCCCCACAGTTGTAGTTTAACTTTATGTATTGATCCAGAAATACCCGACATTTTTGCCTTCTTTAACTTGTAGCGAGGTCACTTTGGCTATAACCCTAAGGCTGTAGCTCGAATCTGGAGGAGAAGAAAGACACACACACCAATAGAGTCTATTCGACACTATGTCTATTCAGTGGCAGCTCTGGCTTTTATAGTCTGCACAGCTGCATCACAACTGGAGTGTGGCTTGAGCGGGCCGGCTGCTGATTGGTTACCTCGAATGCCCGGGACCAGATTGGGCAACCTGCAATTATCCAGCGGTGATTGGCCAGTTTCACTGCTCTGCTGGTGGCCTATGGAAATAGGCATTTCAGCCCACACAGTGCTTTGCTGGTTGCCATGTTTGACAGTCATTTCCTGTGTCAGCCCGAGGCGAGGCTGCTACATGATCCCATGGGGTTGGGTGAGTGATGGGCTGATCGAAGTCCAAATAGGCCGGTTTCAACCTGTCAAGTGTGAAAGTCTCTTCCCTGCTGCCAATGTCCAAAACACAGGTGGAGCCGTTGTGTCTGAGGACATGGTATGGTCCCTCGTAGGGCCACTGTAGAAGTGGCCGGTGAGACCCACACCAAACAAACATGTATTTACAGTCAGTAAAGTTCTTTGGGATGTAAATGCAAGGTTGGTTCTGAGGTCTAGGTTTAACGGGGGCCAGGGTGCCTAGGTGCTTGTGTAGTTACTGGGGGTTTCCCCAAGTCCTCAGGGACCGTCACAAATTCGCTAGAATTGATCGCAGGTTGCTCTTCCATCTTCGGGTCCAAAGAACCGTTTGGACTAGTCGGGGTCACCACTGTAGCCAGGTTGCTATGGCTACAACTAGGTTATAGCTCTTAGTTATAGTCCTAAGGCTGTAGCTTGAAACTGCAGGAGAAGAAAGATACACACACCAGAAGAGTGTATTCAACACTGAGCTTATTCAGTGACAGCTCTGCCTTTTATAGTCAGCTCAGTCGCATCACAACTGGAGCATGGCATGAGCGGGCCGGCAGCTAATTAGTTACCTCGGATGCCTGGGCCCCGATTGTGCCCCCTATGATCCACCGGCAGTGAATGGCCAATTTCACTGCTCTACCGGCAGCCTATGGAAACAGATATTTCAGCCCACACAATGTTTTGCCTTTTTCCGCATTCGATGGCCATTTCCTGTGTTGGCCTGAGGTGCGGGCCGCTACCAACTATTACTATGAAAGTACATTGATTAGGACTTTTCTCCTCAAGGTGAAATACTTCCTTTATAATTCAGTTATTTTTAAATCAAAGATTAGTATTCATGGTGGAGTAGTAAACTGGATTGGACATTGGCTGATTGAGTTCCTGATAAGCTCACTATCAGAATACACATATAGCTTCAAAAAGGTAATTTCTGCAGACTTATTTTAAACACAACTCAAAATTAAACTCTGAGTGGGCTCTCTCAACATATTTGGGAACTAGTCAGGCTTGCGTCTTACAGAGTTTTTCAGGAGCTTAACCTGGAAAGTGGATGAAGGAAAGGCTATGGATGTTGTCTACATGGGCGTTAATAAGGTCTTTGAGAAAATTCCACATGGGAGGTTAGTCAAGAAGGTTGTAAACTGGATTTGACATTGGCATACTGGAGAAGCCAGAGAGTAATAGTGGATAATTGCTTCTCAGACTGGAGGCCTGTGACTAGTGGTGTGTCTCAGGGATGGGAGCTGGGACCATTGTTGTTTGTCACCTGTATCAATGATCTGGATGATAATATGGAAAATTGGATCAACAAGTTTGCAAATGACACAAAGATTGGAGGTGTTATGGACAGTGAGGAAGGTTTTCAAAGCTTACAGAGGGATCTGGACCATTTGGAAAAAAATGGCTGATAAATGGCAGATGGAATTTAATGCGGACAAGTATGAGATATTACATTTTGGAAAGAGAAACCAAGGTAGGACATACATGGTAAATGGTAGGGCACTGAAGAGTGGGTAGAACAGTGGGATCTGTGAATACACATACATTATTCCCTGAAAGTGGTGTCACAGGTAGATAGGGTTGTAAAGAGAGTTTTTGGGATATTGGCCTTCATAAATCATAGTATTGAGTATCAGAGATGGGATATTACATTAAAGTTGATAAGACATTGATGAGGCTAAATTTGGAGTTCTGTGTGCTGTTTTGGTCACCTAACTACAGGAAAGATATCAATAAGATAGAAAGAGTGCAGAGAAGATTTACTAAATTGGTGCCCAGACTTTGAAAACTGAGTTAAAGGGAAAGGTTAAACAGGTTAGGATTTATTCCCTGGAGTATAGAAAAATGAAGAGAGATTTGATAGAGGTATTTAAAATTATGAGGTGTAAAGACAGAGTAAATGTAGGTAGGCTTTTTGGCACTGAGGGTAGGTGAGATGCAAACCAGAGGACATGGGTTAAGGGTTAAAAGGGGAATATTAGGGAGGACATCTTCACACAGAGAGTGGTTGGAGTATGGAATGAGCTGCCAGCTGAAGTAGTGATTGCCGGTTCAATTTTAATATTTAAGAAGAATTTGAACAGGTACATGAATGGGAGGGGCATGACATGCTATAGACTAGGTGCAGATTAGTGGGGATTGACAGAAAAATAGTTCAGCACAGACCAGAATGGCCAAAGGGCCTCTTTCTGTGATATAATGTTCTATGGTTCTATCATTCTGCAACTCTCGTTGTCAGCAGTCTATGCTTCTGATATCTGCATTACCATCTGAAGGCACCTCGAAGTGTAAGAAGAGAAGCATCAATGATCCTCCTTTGGAAGATAAGTGAACCAAGCCTCTCCCAGACCAATATCTAGTAAGCCTAGTTACATTCAGTAAACTACACTGGGCAGGCCATGATGTTCACATGCCCTACACTGGACCACTGACAGATATTCTCTTCTGAGCATTTTTACTAGGAGAGATTATCAATTGAAAGAGGAAAGTTATTCAAGTGGGTGGTCAAAGCCTCCTTGAGAAAATACAACATCCCACCAACTCTTGGGAACCTCTGATTCATGAACACACAAATGGAATAAGAACATTTAGGATAGTTTGAGAATCTTATGTTCACACACCAGGAACACTGTGATGGCACATGGAAGCAGTGGAAAGGCACACTCCCTCATTAATTTCCCATCCAATTACCCTGCCAGGTACCCACTGCCCAATCAGTGGGAGAGAAAAGTTCCCAAATTGACCTCATTATTTAAGTCATCACCTGTTTGAAAAGCACTGCCATTATTGCAGGTGGGAAACAAGTCATCCTCATCCCAAAGAAATGCTAATTAGAAGAAGATAAATTACAAATTGTAATTGTTTGTGAAGATTCTCATCATTTTTGTCTTGCTGGCTTAAATTTAACAATTTCATAATGTCCAGGATGTAAAAATTATGTCGCCCATCTGAGAGGTTATTTATTTTACTCTTGGTCAAAAAAATTCTTTGTAATCTTACAAGTCCATATATATTTTTGGGTAATAATCAGTATTTATATCCACAATACGCTTTTGATTATGTTATGCCCACTATCAAACTGAAGAAACCAACCAAAACTGGTAATTGTGTTATTTATTTGTTTTGTTTCTATTATCATCAGTTATTATCTCCTCTTTTATTAATTTTAAATCAATATTTGTTAATTTGATGGTAAATAACGTAAAATGGGACTCTAGGCACGTTCAGTTTGAAATGATTTCAAACACATTTGTTATCATTAAAGATAATGATTCCAAACCCAAACAGTGAACATCGTCTGTTAATTCATAATATTATCTACATTCCTGAAAGTACAGGAAAGGAGAGCAGCTTCATGACTGTCTGGAATCAGTGGACTGAGCAATATTCAATGACTCAGTGGTGATCTGAATGAACGTGCCACAGTCAACACAGACTTTATCAGTAAATGATACTACTCATATTAATCAAGTTCATCTTAACTAGAAGCCATTGAGATATGTAAACTGTTGAAGATCAGATCTGTGGTGTTTAGGTCAAGAGATTCAGAGATATACAGTAAGTGCAGGTACAACCTCTGGAAAGTCTTTGCCGATGCAGAGAGACAATTCTGGATCAGGCTGGAGCCTCAGACAGACACTTGACAGCGATGGTAGGACTTGCAGGCCATTACATCTTATAAGGGAGGATCACTAATTGTGATACTTCTCTTCCAGATGAGCTCAATACCTTCTATGCTCACATTGAAAAGTTTAGCAATGAAGAATCCATTGTGAGCCTCCACTGCCCCAGTGACTCTATGCTCTCAGTTTCTGAAGCTGACATGAAAAGAACCTTCAGGAAGGTGAATCCTCCAAAAGCATCTGACTCAGACAGCATACCTGGCTGGGTCCTTACAACCTGTGCGAACCAGTTGGCTGGAGGTTTTTGCAGAGATCTTCAACGTCTCGCTACAATGGTCAGAGGTCATCACCTGTTTGAAAAGCACTGCCATTATTGCAGTGCACAACAGAAGTCACGTGACATACCTCAATGACACTGGCATCTACCATGATGGGTGCTTTGAGAAGTTGGCTATAGCATGCATCAACTTCTATCTCAGGAAGGGCCTTGACCTACTTTGATTCATCTATTGTTACAACAGGTCACTACAGGTCTCTGGCCCTCCACTCTGTGCTTGATCACTGAGACATGAGAAAACCTTCTTCAGGCTGTTGTTCTGACCACAACTCAGTGTTCTATACCATCATACCTACAAAATACATGACCAAACTAAAGGGTCTGGGACTCTGTCTCTCTGCAACTGGATCCTCAATTTCCTCACCAATCAGTGAGAATCAGTAACTTCACATCCACTTTTCTCACCATCACCACAGGGGCACCCTAAGGCTGTGTGGTCAGTTCCCTGTTCTATTCCCTCTAAACTCATGACTATGCAGTCAGGTTTGGCTCCCACTTGATCTATAAATTCATGGACAACACCAGTGCTGTTGGCAAAATTACTGGAAATGATGGGCCAGAGTATAGAATGGAGATTGAATCCAGTTTAGTGGTTCCAGAACAACCTTGCTCTCAGTGCCATGAAGACCAAGGATGTTATTGTTAATTAGGATTAGGATTTTAGCTGAAGGACCACACTACGATCCACCTTGGTGGAATTGAGGAAGAGATGGTTAGAACAAACGAACCTTGGACAATGACACCTCCCTTCTGGACAGACTGAACATCATCTATGCCCGGTTTGATGAGAAGAACAAGCTGATGCTGAGGAAAGCTCTGTGTCCACCTGATGAACAGGCCCCCAGTATAGTTGCCGCCAAGGTGAGGAGAGGAAAAAAATAAGTAGGCTTTAGGAATTATTTGGCAACTGCCTGAAAGGCAGAGAAGAAAATTAAGTAGGTTTTAGGAATTATTCGGCAACTGCTTGTAAGGCTTATAAGGAGAAATTTTATAAGTAGCACAAGTGTAGGAAAAGATTTGGCAACTGTAGAAACACAGAGGAAAAAGATTTGTAGGTGTAAGGAATAAAGAAATGGGACAAGGTCTGGACAAAAGTGAAAAATGGATCAGCTGTTCAAGCAATGTGTAATATGTACCTAGGAGATAAGAAAATCTACAGAAATTATGTTATGCATTAAACAAACATTTGAGTGAAGAATGTTGGCCAATAGGGGGAACATAGGATGTTGAACAGTGTGAAAAGGCAGTGCAATTGTTATGGAGAAAAGATGGGATCCAAGTGGAAGAAGTTGATAAATTTGTAAGACTATGAGGCAAAAAGCAGGTGGAATGATAAAATGCTGGTGTGTTGGAGGGGCAATGCATGTAAGAAAGGGATAATGGTATGTCTGGCTGACAGGAAACCCAAATCATGGGAAATCCTTAAGGCTGAATGTGAATGGTGGAAAGAAACAAGAGAGGAAGAGGAAGGAGAAAACGATGGTTAAACAAGTGATCGTTCATGATAAAAAAAGATTTTGGGCTCATTTGATATGTCTGGAATCCTTCACATTGCAGAATCAGTGAAAATGCAGCCAGAAGTAAGGAAAAATGCCAACCCAGTGGGAGGGACAAAAATATTTGAGAGGGAGCGGTCTCAGAGGATCTGTAGGGACCAGTCAAACATAATTTCCCTTTACAAACTGTAGCCAACCCTTATGCAGGAGCCATTTGCCAAAATGAAACAATGCAAGTCTAAACACTTTGGAAACACCAAAAAATATTCATTATCACCAACCAAGCCCCAGATAGGAAAAAGGACTTATTGATGGCAGAGGGTATACCTATCAAAAATTCCATTTTTGTCCATCAGCTTCTCAAAGCAATTAAACTTCCAAGCAAATTGACCATTGAAAATGTCAGATGACATTAAACTTGACTTGACTTGAATCTTCAAGAGTCTTGGAGCCCAGCACATGAAGGCATCTGTGATGAAGGCATACCAGTGCTTCTACTTTCGAAGGAGTCTCAGGAGATTTGGCATGTCATTGAATTTTCTATCAAACTTTAACAGGTGCACTGTGTAAAGTATGCTGTCAGGTTACATCAGAGCCTATTTTGGGAGTTAGATTGTCCAGGAATGTAGAAGACTCCAGAGGGTAACAAACAAAGCTAGGTCCATCTCAGACTCTGACCCCTACCCCAGTCTATTGAATGCATCTATGTGAAGTGATGTCTTAAGAAACCAGCCAACATCATAAAGGACCCCTTCCCCTGATCACCTCTTCTCACTGCTAATTTTGGGCAGTAGATATAAAAGCCTGAAGACCAGCAGCTCTAGGTTCAAAACAGTCGATTTTCAACACCTCTTGAACCTCCCCTTATTGCATATCCACCACTCACTTCACATTCACCATGTGATCTATATGGGTTGTCTCTGGGGTGTCTGGTTTCATCCCATCCTCCAGAAACATATGGTGCTAATGGGTTAACTGGGTGTAATCAGGTTGTATGGGTTTTCTGGACCAGAAGGGTCTTCAACAACAGTGCTGTATCATTAAAATTTAAAAAAAAAATTTATATGGGACTGCTTTGAAACAACAAAAGTCTGTCTGCACTACTACAATGCCCCCTTTTTTGCACCAGGGTAACTAAATATTTATTATCTACTTGTATTTGACATCAGTTTTTAATTCAGTGTGCACTTGTTTCTTTTAAAGTACCTTTTCAGCTGTAGAATGTAAAAATTTGCTGTTTTTGTACATTGTACAGTGTCTATGGCAATACACCCAATATCATACATTGTAAAGGTTAAAACCTTGTGTTTTTTAAATTCTTAGTTAATTTTGTGCCTCTCTCTTTAAGAGACTATTGTTTGTAATGTTACCATAGTGACAATGATGTAATATGTCATAATATCCGCTCATTATTTGACAACATGTGAAGGAAGCATGAGCACTTTTTTATTCATCGTTATAAGTCTTAATGCAAAGTTATGCAAAATGTTTCTCTGTTTTATCAATGAATTAAAGCTACATAAAATAGCATCCACAGATTTGGATTTATTGAATTAAAGAGATCGAAATTCGGAATATCGTAGCTCATGCTTTTGGAAGATGATACTTTGAAATAAGGATATAATAGAATAAGGAAAGTGACATTATATTTTGATTCAAAGAAAAATTTAATTGTGAACTTTGTTTGGAAGAAAGATTCATAAAATTTGTCTCATCTATGCTATAATAATAGAATATTCCAGAAACCATGAGAACCTGTCTGTGAATTGTGCAGTTTGAAATTGAGCCAAAAGCTGGCTAAACACCTGTGACCTTGATAAAGATAAGCCACTGCCTGCAGTAGTATTGGCAGGAAGCCCAGAAGACATTATTATAAACAATACTAGATAAAAAAAAGTTTGTGTGCATATCCACAGCTTCAGCCAGCAGCAGTTCTGTTAAAGGGACCACCAAGTTACAATTTTTTTTTATAGTACCCAGGAACCAGGAGAAGCCATGGAAGCCAGGTTGCAATGTGAAGAAACCAAGATAGATAAGAAGAAGTCTCATTGGGCTAAAGACCTTGAATAAACATCTCCTCTCAAATAACTGTTTGCTTGTGAGTTAAGCCAGCAAGGCGGACCGAGGTTGGAGTCAGTAGCAAAAGAAGAAATGGCTTCAGCTACCAAGCAAGGAAAGGACCCTGTCAAGGCCCTGCAGACCTCATTAGCTGGCTTAAAGTTTAGTGATGAATGTATGTTGCAAAGCCCAGTCTTTAGGAGATGAGTATGACACTGTGAGAGATGAGTAAAACTAATATGAAAATATAAGAGATAATAAAGCAAGTATGAAAGGATAGATAATAGATAATAGAATATAGGAAGTAAAGTTAGTCTGAATAAGATAAGGGTCTTCTAGCCTTTTAGACAGAATTAGCAAGTTCTGCATATAAGAAGTTAGTAAGCCCTGAGGGTCGGGAAGGTGTGAATAAGGACAGGTTTGTGAATAACGACAATGACATGACACCTACAGGATACCCCTTGGTCCTCCAAGTTCACAGAAACAGCAGGTAGGCAGACAGGATTGACTAATGCCAAACTCATCCAGGAGGCAGAAGAATGTAAGGGGGAGGATATTTCTATACTGAAATAAACTGTATAAAAGTTGGGTGAGCCCCAGTGTGTGTGTGTGTATTCCCAGGGTAAGGGGAAGCACCCAACTTTGCATTGTTGTATAATAATAAATGTTCTTTGTTCTCAATTTTTGTCTCGAGCAAATTCTGTGAAGGTACTTCTGTTTCTCACAAATGGGGGCTCGTCCGGGATCCCACTCCCTCCACTGACAGAGTGCCTGAAGGCGAGGGTAGGTGTACCCCTGCTGATTCAGCTGGACTCACGGACGGCGGGTGACTTGTCATGGATGAAGCGAGTGATATCCGAGAAGAGGCATTGAGAACAAACGACGGGAGAACGTTAAGGAAGCGCGCTAGGAATAGCTACTGGATCCCGGTAAGAGGAATTTTACTTACCTGTTAGTATGGGAGGTGTGAGTAGCAAAGGAAATAGTCCTAAGGAAGGACGGGGTGATCAGATAACTAAGCAAAGTCCGTTAGGATTAATGCTATCTGATTGGGGTGCGGGGAGAACCCGCGGGAAAGACAAACAGACCATGGTCAGGTATTGCTGTCTGGAACGGGTTAAAAACCCGATAAAAGGGAATTCGGTATATTGGCCAAAGTTCGGATCCGATGAGGACTGGATGTGTCAGGCATTGAACATCTGGCTCTATCAAAATCAAAGAGATAATATTGAGAGCAGAGAATATGCAGCCTGCTGGCTCAGTGGATCGGTTGATCAACTGGTTTTGAATGAAAAGGAATGTAAGGACAAGAAAGATGAGGAACCTTTTGTCCCTGAAACACAAGGATGGGATGTGTTACATTTCCTTCTTCCACCTTATGCTCCTCCTATGCCGGCTCCTATCTTTCCCCTTTCTCCTATGCTCTACCCTTCTTCACCTTCCCCTCCTCCCCCACAGCTAAAGAAAGGAGAAGAAAGTAGGGGTGGTATGATGACCCGTTCACAAAGTACTAGATTACCACCTCAATTGACAAGAGAGGGAGGAGACTTTGATTCAGAACAGTGTGAGACCCTCCAGGAGGTAAGGGCAGAACCCTTTGATTCATTTCCCAGAGAGCAGGAACCTAGACATTATAAAGGAGAGGATAAGCCAGAAATTAACTGGATGAGACCTTTACGGGAAGTTCCCGTGGGAGGGGGTCTCAGTTTCGTAAATGTGCCCCTGACTAGTACGGAGGTGCGTAACTTTAAGAGAGAAATGACCTCCCTGATAAAGGATCCTCAGGGATGTGCCGAACAATTAGATCAATTTTTGGGACCAAATATATATACATGGGATGAGTTAACATCGATCTTTAGGGCTCTGTTCACTTTGGATGAATGTGAAATGATTCGCCAGGCAGGGATTAGAGTCTGGGATAGGGAACACCAAGGGGGACCAGAGGTGATACCTGGGGAACTTAAATCCCCCCTGGCAAAACCAAATTGGGATAAGAATAATAATGATGGTCGCACATTAATGGAGGAATATAGGGTTAATCTGATAAAACGAATCAGGGAATCTGTTCCAAAGAGACAGAATTTTAAGAAAGCATTTGAGGTTCCCCAAGGTCCCGAGGAGACCCCCTCTGCATTTCTGAATATATTGCGTACGGCCATACAGCAATATGGGGGTCTGGATATAGAATCCCCAGCGGGTGAACAATTGGTATTAATGGGCTTCGTTACAAACTCAGCCCCAGACATCAGGAGAAAATTGCAGAAGACTGAGAATTGGCATGAACAGGGAATAACACAGCTTTTACAGATCGCACAAAGGGTATACGTCCAGAGGTCTGAGGATAAACAGAAAGGAAAGGCTAAGATTTTGATGCAGGCAGTCAAGGAAGTTGTGGAGGGACAGCAGGGAAATGTTAGGGGCTATGTGCCAGCTCCTGGACGTTGGGAGAAGCGCCGGGAGTGGGAGAATAGAGACCAGAGATAATTTCATAATTCACGACTTCTCACTTTAGTCACTGACCAATATTAATTAAAATTCATGCTAAAATGTAAATGTCATAAATGATCGTTTATCAATACTGTAGAATGAGCGAATTTAACTACCAGTTAATTTCATTTTATGAAATAAATTGTATTCAAACATTATTTTGCACAGGGAGTACGTGAGAGTTGAGTGATGTTATAACATTTGCAGGGAGAAATATTTGCGCAAATAGGGTGAGTTCTATACGTCTTATTTTTTAAGTGTATGTATGTAAGATAAAGAAAGGATCTGATGTGTAAAGTGGCTGGATCAGCCAGTTGAAGGGGGAGTGTGCATGTCCCTTTAAGCGCGTTGTGGCACTAATGAATTTTATGCTGTTCACTTGAAACTGTAGGCTCCAGGCTCCTGTCTTGCAGTTAGTGGTATGGAGCCCTCTCAATAGATTTAGTACATTTGTTCTACACATTCAGCAGTCAAGGTCCGTGAGCTTAAAGATCGCCCACCTCTGGAGAATAAAGAAACCCCTGGGGAATCCAATAAGTTTAATGATTGATTTCTCTGGTGCATTTTCCTCTGGAGTGAAACTCATGCCTCAGCACAATTTCTCTGTATTGCCGTTGTAATTTAGTTCATGATAACTTCCCCCATTCATCAGGTTTATATTTAAATCCGGTCGTGCAGAAGTTACATTGTAAATAATCACGGAGATAAACCCTACGCGAATGGATTTAGCTTAATGGAGAAATGGTGGTGTGTGAGTACTGCAATAGCTGGAATATGATTTAATTAGTGGCATAGTTCAGAAAAATTGGGTGCATAGGCATAACAATATCATTAATACTCACAGATCTTGTACCAGATGCTATTCAGTACATCTCGGCTTAAGGACTGGAAAAATTGGCATGTTAGAGAGAGATTGGCATGGCACCAATATTTCTTGATTCAATAATGACTCCACAAGCTCCAGGATTCATGCAGCAGAACTTTAAGTGGAATATAATAGAAACTAGCCGGTACTTAAATGATTGTGTGTGCAATCTTCATAAGAACATATTTTAAATGTTTTTCGGTGCCGGTTTTACAGATTGCTTTAAATAAGGCCAGCTCCTGTGGGCTGTGGAGCAAGGCATTTAATGTTTAAATTACAATAGCGACGTTAAATAATCGTCAAATTCGTTGCCGTCTGCAGTGACAAAGACATGTCTTATTCCCACTCGGCTATCTTTAAAATAAATTCATTTTAGAATACAGTTAATATCACTCGCTGAATCATTATGGCTAATTGTGTACTTAAGGCAGAACTAAAGGTTGAATATGTTTCAAGTTCTCTCGCAGGGGCTCTTGTGTTGCAATGTCTGTTATGTACTCACTCTAACAAATTGCAGGTTGGTTGCCCCAGACAGACAAGCAGCTTCAACTGTGTTTTAATAAGGTCTAATATATTCAAAACCCATGGAAATATGGTTTGTGTTTCTTTTTACAATAATTCTAAATATAACATTTACACTAACACAAAAAAAAGTCAGATTGTTATGGTAAACGGTGTCTTGCCCCACAACGATTTTGGAAACTATTGTAAAAACAGATAAGGCATTAAATTGCAGCTATTCACTTTTAATTAGCGATTCACCAAGTAAACAGGATCGTGAACTAATAAATCCTGGGAATACATTGGCAGTTAATTAAGACAGAAGGGTTTATTAGTTCAAAACCCACCCCTGGAGCATCCTATTCATTTTATTAAATCTGGTGATTGGGTATATGTAAAACCATGGCAAGATCACCAACAAAAACCTGTCTGGGACAGCCGCTATTGTGTACTTTTGATTACAGACACTGCAGTGCGAACGAAAGAAAAGGGGTGGACTCACATATAACGAATTAAACAAGCTGCTGATCCACGGACTAAAGACATTGATAATCTACCCTCCACCTGGCGTGCAGCCTTCATCCTTCTGATCTGAAAATTACACTACGCCGGGAAAAAGTGCTGTAAAGTTGTTTTTACCATTTACTGTTTTGTTTACTTGTTGGTTCCCAATTTTTGGGAAATCACCAAATTACTCACAATGTATTAAGTCCTCCTGGAACAGGGGCACCAGAGGTGACAATTATTTACCTTTAGAATGTAGACAGGGCGCAGGTATGGAGTATAGTCATAGTGGGGTATGGGTTAATATAGGATCCCAACATGGACCAGGGGAACAGAACGGCCCTAGGGGAGTAGACTTGATTTGTATTTCAGCTTCTACAGGTATTAAAAAGAGGAGTTTTAAAGAGATAGCACAAAGAAGATGGTGGGACAATGACAGACAGAATGTTAGTCAGAATTATACATGTGGCAGAGATAGAGTGAATATAGATGCTAATGTTCACAGACAGGCTGCAACTCACAGGTTCAGTGACAAGAAACACCCCTCCCCAACTTGGTCTCCTGTAAATCATCCTTTGGGTCACACAGACATTCGGGATGTTAAGAACCACCACTGTAAGGGGAGTTCCAGTTGTAAATGATGTAAGCTGCTCCAGAACACCACAGCTGCTTGGCATTTAAATCGTTTAATCAGACTCCAGGCAGCCTTGGAGATCATCACCGAACAGACAGTGATAGCTCTGAACTTATGGGCTGAAGAAAGACGACAGATACAAGCCACAGTTCAACAAAACCGTCTGGCTCTCAATTACTCATTGCCTGCTGAAGGCAGCGTTTGTGAAAGACTGGTTAATGACAATGCTCACAACGGTCAGGCAGTTAAAGACACTTCTTCAGGAGTTTGAAAATCTTCCCATGCCCAGGTTCAGACTTGGCAACCTTGGTCCGGTGTGGGATGGACTAGACTTTTTATTGGTAACTGGAGTCTGATACCCACAGCCCTTATAGCAGCTGGACTCGCTATTCTGGCCATTATGGTGCTCCCCTGCCTAAAGACTTGTGTGCAGTATTTAATTCAAAGGACCCCTCGTCAGATCACTATAACCCAAAGGATGTATGTTTCCCAAATTCTGTCGGATGATGCTGAGACTGCAGTTCGTTTACTGACTCGCTGGGAAAAAGACCAAGTTTACAAGTAATACATTCCAGTTGAGAATTCATGAAGCGTAGCTAAAAGAAAAGTGAGGATTGTGAGAGATGAGTAAAACTAATATGAAAATATGAGAGATGAAGAAAGCTAGTATGGATATATGTGTAATGAATAAAGCCAGTATGAATAGGATAAGGCTAGATAATAGAGTGTAGGAAGTAAAGTTTGTCTGAATAAGATAAGGGTCTTCTTAGACAGAGTCAGCAAGTTCCACATATGTAATTAATTAGTAAGCCTTAGACAGAATTAGCAAGTTCTGTATATGAGTTACCTGAGGGTTGGGAAGGTGTTAATAAGGTCAAAGGCAGGTTTCAATAAGGACAATAAAGACAATGACATGATGGAACACAGACAGGACACCCCCTAGTCCTCCAAGTTCACAGAAAACAGCACGTAGCCAGACAGGATTGCCTAATGCCAAACTCATCCAGGAGGCAGAAGAATGTAAGGGGGAGGGTACTTCTATACTGAAATAAACTGTATAAACGTTGGGTGAGCCCCAGTGTGTGTGTGTATTCCCAGGGTAAGGGGAAGCACCCAACTTTGCATTGTTGTATAATAATAAATGTTCTTTGTTCTCAATTTTTGTCTCGAGCAAATTCTGTGAAGGTACTTCTGTTTCTCACAACACCGAGTACTATTAGATGGAAGGACATACCAGACTTGCTCCCTATTCATGAATCAGGTAAATCCACACAATTTATCTGACGCCACTGTGTGCATCAAAATTAATGATGTGAGGGTAAATTGCTTAATAGATAGTGGAAGCACTGAAAGTTTTATTGACCAGGGGTTAGTCAACCGCCTTGCCCTTCCCACACGCCCAAATGAGCACCAGATCCTGTTAGCTGCCAGCAGCCTTTGCAGCTGAGGTAAAACAGTTTTGCAAGGTTACTCTAGAAATTCAGGGCAAAGAATACGAAGGGTTCAAATTACTAGTACTCCCTCACCTCTGCGCCCCGGTACTATTGGGATTAGATTTTCAGTGATATTTAGAAAGCATTACAATAGTGCACAACGGGCCTCACCCCCCCACTATTCCTTACGAAGAAACAACACTGCAGCCTGTCTGTCCTGAACATAGAACCCCCTCCGCTGTTCACACACCTGACCCCAGAATGCACACCAATAGCCACAAAGAGCAGGAGGTAAAGCCCGAGGGACAGAGCCTTCATTAGGACAGAGGTCCGCAGGCTACTACAGGAGGGCATCATAGAGCAGAGCACTACCCCCTGGAGAGCCCAGGTGGTTGTAGTAAAGTCAGGAGAAAAACTGTGCATGGTAGTGGATTACAGCCAGACAATCAACAAATTTACACAACTAAATGCCTAACCCCTGCCATGCATAGCAGACATGGTCAACAACATTGCGCAGTATAAGGTCTTCTCCAACATAGATCTGAAGGCAGCATACCACCAACTGCCCATTAGAAACAGCGATCGCATTTACACGGCATTTGAAGCAGACGGCAGGCTGTATCAATTTCTGAACTTCCCTTCGGTGTCACCAATGGAGTGTCCCTGTTTCAGAGAGAAATAGACCGAATAGTAGATGAGTTCCAACTGAAAGCAGTGTTCCCCTACTTAGACAATGTGACAATCTGTGGCCACATTCAGGAGGATCATGACATGAATTTAAAACTATTCTTCCAGGCAGCTGAGGAAAGGAACCTAATGTACAACAGAGACAAATGCATCTTTAGCACCAGGAAGTTGTCATTCCTGGGCTACATAGTTCAGAATGGGGAAATCAGCCCAGACCCAGCTCGTATGCGCCCTCTCCTAGTGCCATACATGCGCCCTCTCCTAGTGCCACACATGCTGAAAGCACTAAAAAGGTGTTTGGGGCTGTTCGCTTACTACGCCCAATGGGTCCCCAACTACGTCGACAGGGCCCGACCACTTATAAAAGCCTCAGTTTTCCCACCAGAGCATTCAGGGACATTAGGGACCATATTGCTAAAGCTACCATGCAGTCCATAGATGATTCGATCCTGTTTCAAATAGAAACGGATGCATCCGATGTGGCTCTGGCAGCCACCCTAAACCAAGACGGATGACCGGTGGCCCTTTTCTCGCAAACCCTACAGGGGTCAGAGGTAAGACACTCAGCAGTAGAGAAGGAGGCCCTAGCTATTGTGGAAGCAGTAAGGCACTGGCGACATTATCTGGCATGCAAACACTTCAACCTCGTCATGGACCAACGGTCTGTGGCTGTTATGTTCGATAGCCAGAAGAATTAAGAATGACAAAATCCTGCGCTGGCGGATAGAATTGTCTACATTTAACTACAACATTCTATACCGCCTCGGGAGACTCAATAAGCCCCCAGACGCGCTGTCCAAAGGCACTTGTGACATCCGTAACCACACGCCCAGTTGCAGAACTTGCACAATGAGCTAGGCCACCCGGGGGTTGCTCGACTGTTTCACTTCATTAAAACCCAAAACCTCCCATTTTCAGTAGAGGAAGTGAGGTCAGTGAACAAGAGCTGCCCCATCTGTGCGGAATGCAAACCGCAATTTTACTGGCCAGACAAAGCCACCCTGATAAAAGCTACCAAACCTTTTGTGCACCTCAGCCTCAATTTTAAAGGCCTGCTCCCATCCAATAATAGAAATGTCTATTTCCTAAACGTAATAGATGAATATTCCCATTTCGCCTCCACAATCTGATGCATCAGCAGTCACTGTTATAAAATGCCTCCAACCCATCTTCAGCATATTTGGGTACTCGAACTATATACACACAGACAGGGGTGCTGCATTCATGAGCGCAGAAGTACAGCAGTACCTGCACGAGAGAGGGATTGCTACCAGCCGCACTACAAGTTACAATCCCAGGGGGAATGGACAAATCGAAAGGGAAAATGCCACTATCTGGAAAATGGTCCTTTTGACTTTAAAAGCAAAAGACCTGCCTGTTACTAGATGGCAAGAAGTGTTGCCAGAAGCCCTACACGCTATACATTCTTTGTTGTGTACTGCCACTAGCATGACCCCACATGACCGTATCTTTTCTTTCACAAGGAAAGCCACGAAGGGCACAGTGCTGCCTAAATGGATGATGACACCAGGACGTGTTCTCCTCCGGAAGCACTGCAGACCCCACAAAGCGGACCCCTGGTGGATCAAGTGGAGTTCAGGCATGCGAACACTCAGTACGCCTTCGTCACATTTCCAGATGGAAGAGAAGACTCGGTGTCCACCAGGGATCTCGCACTGGCCGGATGTGTGAATAACGTGGAGGAAACACAGATGTCTATGGATCAACATGGACTGCAGCAGCAGTCACTAGAACATTCATCCATAAAAGGGTGGAGGTACAGAGTTCCCTGAACATGGTGACATGAACAGACAGATTGGCTCGCTTGCCTTCAATGGTCAGGGTATTGAGTATAGGAGTTGAGATGTCATGTTGCAACTAAACAAGATTGGGTGAGACCACATTTAGAGTATTGTTTATTTTTCTGGTCAGCCAGCTACAGGAACAATATCCTTTAGCTGGAAAGGATGCTGAAAAGATTAACTGAAATGTTACTGCTACTGGTGGGCTTGAATTAAAAGGGAAGTTGGTTAGAACATAGAAATCTGCAACACAGTATAGGCTCTTCAGCCCACAGTGTTGTGCCAACCTAAAACCTAGCTTAATAACTACCTAAAATTTCCCTATTACATAACACTCCATTTTTCTCAGTTCAATTTTACTACCTAATAGTCTCTTAATAGGACCCATTGCTGGTAGCCCATTCCATGCATCCACCACTCTCTGTAAAATTTATCTTACACCTCTCCCCCCACCCACCCCGTACTTATTCCCCCGAAGTACGATAGGCTGAGACTTATCTCTGTGGCTGAGGGGGAACCTCATAGAGATTAAAATAAAATATAAGGAGCACACATTAGATAAATAGTCATAGTCTTTTCCTGGGTAAGGGAATCTAAAAACAGATAGCATGGATTTAACTTGAGATGGGGAAAGATTAAAAGAGACCCGAGGAGAACCTTTTCCTCACAGTATATTTATAATGACCTGTGAGAAGCGGTGGTAGACGTGGGTACAAATGTCATGTTTAAAAGAGATTTAGAAAGATACATGGATAAGAAATTCAGAAATTGATGGATACCTGAATACAGAGCATTAGATTTCAGATTTATTGTCAGAGAGCATACATGACATCAGATATATCTCCAAGATTCCTTTTTCCTCTGGGCGCAGCAGAATTACCACTAATTGGTAGTGCAAAAATTAACTGCACACAGTGTGAATATGTAAACAATCAAAAGAACTGTAAACAAACACTGTCCAATACAGAGAGAGCAAAGAAAATCAATAAAGTCCACTAGTAAGAGTCCTTAAATTAGTCCCTGATTGAGTTTGTCGTTGATGGTGGAAGGGTAGTAGTTGTTCCTGAACCTGGTGGTGTGAGTCTTGTGCCACCTATCCTCTTTCCTGATGGCAGCAGTGAGAACAGAGTATGTGCTGGGTGGTGTAGGTCTTTGATGATTGCTGTTGCCCTCTGATGGCATCATCCCCTATAGATCTATTCAATAGTGGGGAGGGTTATGTCTGTGATATCTTGGGCTGTGTCCACTAACTTTGGAGGGCTTTACGCTCAGGGGTATTTGAATCCCCATACCTGACCGGTATGAAGCCCGATGAAGCCGGTCAGCATACTTTCCATCACACATCTGTAGAAATTTGCCAGGATTTCTGATGTCATATCAAACCTCCACAAACTCCTAAGTTTCTTTCTTCATGATGCCATTGGTGTGTTGGGTTCAGGAGAGATCTTCCGAGGTAGTGACGCCCAAGAACCCAAATTTTCTCACCCTCTCCTCCTTTGATCACCCAATGATCGCTGGATTGTATACCACTGGGCTTTCCTTTCTCACTGATTGTGGTCTGGAGATGAGGAAATCTATGATCCATATACGCAGTGGGATGTTAATTCCCAGGTCTTGGAGTTAGCTGATTAGTTTTGAGGGGATGATGCTGAACTATATCAAAGGTTATGGGGAGAATGCAAAGAAGTGGGGCTGAGAGGGAGAACAGATCAGCTCATGATGGAATGGTGGAGCAGACTTGATGGGCCAAATGGACTACTTCTGCTCCTATATCTATGGTCTTATGGTCAGCAAAAATGTTTAGAGGAATATGGACCAAATGCAGGCAATTGAGTCTAGCTTTGTCTAAAAGTTGCTTGTTATGGGCATGCTGTAATTTTTTTTGACTAATAATAACTCAAACAATCCTCATTTATTATTGGATAAAATAATTCTTCTGATTTGCTTCTTCCATAGAATCCTTTAGCTGTGATTAACTGAATATGAATGAACAGGAATTTCTCTATTACGTGACAGAAAGCAGTTCACTACATCACCAAAACTTTGTCTTTGTGTATTCTAGTCACGATCATCAGATCTTTATTACTTTTGATAAATTCTGAGTCACCCAACAAGCTTGTTTTACTCAGTAAAACTTCATTCTTTCAAGAGGAAATAAGCAAATTTTGCTTTTTGCTCAATCCCTGAATTTCCTTGGGAAAAGGAAATGTCTGAAGGAGATGACGCCAAGACTAAAATTTCAAATTGAACTTGACCCAACTTAATACGTCATTTGAAATACGTACACAAATGAGGAGACTCGTCAGTACAATAAATTGTTTTGGTCAGTGCATCTGGCCAAACTGGCATGTGTTCAATCAGAGCTCAGACTTCTCGTTGTGTAATAACATTAACACACTTGAAATCACAGTCTTTTGAAAATACCTGGTCAAGTTTAGAAGATGCCAATAACTGTGAGACACACACAGGTCAATCACTGCTGAGTCACCAGATTGACTTGACCTTTGAACACTTTTCAAAATGATTTCATTTAGTTATGATGAATTAATGGTGAGTGTGGAAAGGAGTGCTGCTGCACAGTTCAGCTCGAGTTTGAAAGGAGAGGAGTGTCCCATTACTCCCTTGTGGCCTTTTTAAAATAACCACATAGTTTTTTTTACTCTCTTAAGCCAGTTTCCCCAGTAAGATGCCAAGACAGTAGAGCAAGCTGAGTAATAAAACATACACTGGAAATGAAAATATTTGTTTGTGCGAATCACACAAAACTTCCATTACAAAATAAAGGAGACAAAGATAATTACAGTAACAAGGCAACTAATCAGGAAGTAAACAACTAACAAAAGACAACAGGAACCTAAATAACCTCTTTAATTTAGTTTTTGTTAGATGAAAGTACTCTTTTGCTTCCACATTTCTGCATGTCAAAGACAAGCAATTCAAAAACCTCACAAAGGATCACATACAGACAGTGCATGGGCATTTGAGGACTCTTTGGTTAAGGGGGGCCAGAGGGGTTGATTTGACTGAAATTTTACACGGGGCCCGCACTGTATCCAGGCCACCTTGCATCTCCTCTCCAGACCCGGACATAGGCCATTGCCTTCTCTGCGAACCGGCTGCCGGCGCAGGCACCGGGTGCAGGAGGGCTGTCTCTGACCACTCCAACCCCACTCCGTCCGAGGGGGAGACTCACATCCATCGAAGGCTCAGGCCACTTTATTGCCTGTTGCTGTGGGAACTACGCTGGGTGACGCTACACAGATCCTCTGACATCATCATGCAGAAATGCGGGAAGTTCACATCAAGTCATTCCGGCAGTCCTGCTCCCAGGCTGCAACCTCCCTGTCACTTGATGGCCAGCCCCAGCATATGCGCGCTGATGTCACAGGTCCTGAACACTGACGCTGAGTGCCGTTGCCCCAGCTATGAGCCAGTTCCCAGAGGAGACCTTGGGTTGGGGGTGAAATGTGCGGCGCCCCGGGCGTGAAGGTCTGAAATTGGGAGGGCAGTGGCACCCCTATTCCACTCCTCCTTGGGGTTTTACGCCTACGGGACATTGTGATGTGATATCAATAACTCCAAAGACTAGAAGAACCTGACTGATATGCTTTTATTACCATAAACACAAGGTCTAATTAGATGGCGGGACCTGGTGCTGTTGTTGATCGTGGGAAGTGGCGGCGGTGGCCCCCAATGCCTGTTCACAGTGCTGCTTATGTTAGAAGGTTGCCTGGATTTGCATACTTTCCCATAGTGTCCCTTCTTCTTGTAGCCAGAACAGGCCACATCTTCACCAAGCAGTGCTTCCTGGGGTGCTTCTGTTGGCTGCAGAAGTAACACTTCAAGTGCTCACTGGCAGTGGTGGCCGTAGCCAGATCAGGACGTGGGGCAGCCTGTGACCCCACTTCCCAAGAATGGCGGTGCTCATGTTCCCCACATGGCACCCTCATTATCAGTCAAGGAAGAGTCCATGTTGTGGAGGGCTTGTTCCAGAGTTTTCGTTGGTTCGATGACTTTCTGCAGCTTCAGCTCACCCTGTTCTAGCAGTCGCTGATGAATGTAATTCGATCTGCTGCCTGCTACATAGGCATCTCAGATCAGCTCCTCCATGTACTCTTCTGCTGATGTGGCTAGCCGTAAGCCCATCTGAAGTCTCACAGGACCCAATGGTAATCATCATTCGACTCCCTGGGTTGTTGCTTATATGTGTCTAGGACTTGCCTGGCATAGACTCCATTCATCTGGGCCAACTACTGGCCTTTCAGAATGTCCAATGTTTTGGTACATGCCTGACCCTTAAGAACAGTAAATGCAGCTTGTCTCCTTTGAATTGGACGATCTTGGTGGAGACCTCAAGAAGCATGTTGAAGCATCAGAGGGCAGATAATAAGTTATGTAACTAAGATGAAGAAGGACTACAATCGGGAAGTAGAACAGCTGGAAAGGGAAATAGCAAGTACAGAAAAAGAATTAGCAACAAGGGAAGATACAACAAAAATAAGAGAATTGGCAGACAAAAAAAAAATATGAAACACTACAAACATACAAGGTGGAGAACATAATGAAGACAAAACAGAAGTATTATGAGCTAGGAGAAAAAAATGCACAAAATACTAGCTTGGCAGCTTAAGACAGAACAAACTAAAAGAACGGTACTGGCATCAAGGAAAAAGGACAAACAAATTAGAAAAACAAAATAGAGAGAGTGTAGAGAAGGTTCACGAGAATGTTGACAGGATTTCAAGGTTTGAGTTACAGGGAAAGGTTGTGCAGACTGGGGCTTTTTTCTCTGGAGCGTAGAAGATTGAGAGGGGACTTGATAGAGGTGTTTAAGATTTTAAAAGGGACAGACAGAGTAAACGTGGATAGGCTTTTTCAATTAAGAGTGGGGGAGATTCAAACTAGAGAGCATGGTTTAAGATTGAAGGGGGAAAATTATAAGGGGAACATGAGGGGAAATTTCTTTACTCAAAGGGTGGTAGGGATGTGGAATGAGCTTCCGACAGACGTGGTCAAGGCAGGATCATTGGTTACATTTAAGGAAAGACTGGATAGTTACATGGATAGGAGAGGACTGGAGGGGTATGGACCGGGTGCTGGTCAGTGGGACTAGGAGGGTGGGGATTTGTTACGGCATGGACTAGTAGGGCCGAACTAGCCTGTTCTGTGTTGTAAGTGGTTATATGGTTATATGGTTATGGTTAAATTACATATAACCCAACGGAGATCAATGAAAACTTCAGGGAATTATATCGAACTGAGAACGAAGGGAAAGAAGACAAAATAGATGAGTTTCTAGCTAAAATTGAACCACCATAATTGCAAGAAGAGGAGTAAAACGAATTAATAAAATCATTTGTAATAGAGGAAATACAGGATATATTAAAAAAACTACCGGACAATAAAATGCCAGGAGAGGACGGACTCCCAATAGAATTCTATAAAACATTTAAAGACTTATTAATTCCTCCTCTCCTGGAAGTAATGAACCAGATTGAAGAAACACAAAACATGCCATATTCATGCAAAACAGCAATAATTACAGTAATACCAAAGACGAGGAAAGATCCACTAAAACCAGCATCATATAGACCAATATCCCTACTCAACACAGATTATAAGATAATAGCTAAACTATTAGCAAACAGATTGGCCAACTGTGTTTCAAAAATAGTAAAACTAGATCAAACTGGATTTATTAAGAAAAGATGAACAACGAACAATATCTGTAAGTTCATTAACTTAATCCATGCAGTACAAGGAAATAAGACGCCAACAGTGGCGGTTGCTTTAGACGCAGAGAAAGCTTTTGACAGAGTAGAATGGAATTATTTATTCAAAGTACTTCAGAGGTTCAACCTACCAGAGAAATATATTAATTGGATTAAAGCATTATATAAGGTACCATTGGCGAAGGTGACAGTAAATGGATATATATCAAACCAATTTAAATTAAGCAGGTCAACTAGGCAGGGATGTCCACTATCTCCCTCACTGTTTGCGTTAGCTATAGAACCATTGGCAGAATTGATAAGAACAGAAAATAAAATAAGAGGGATAAAAATAAAAGAGAAGGAATATAAAATGAGTCTATTTGCAGATGACATCATAGTATACCTAACAGAACCAGAATTATCAATAAAAGAATTACATAAGAAATTGAAGGAATATGGAGAAGTATCGGGGTATAAGATCAACGCAAATAAAAGTGCAGCGATGCCAATGAATAATGCAGATTTCACAAAGTTTAAGAAAGAATGACCATTTAAATGGCAAACACAAGCAATCAGATACCTAGGTATTCAACTAGATAATAATCTAGGCCATCTATACAAATTAAATTATCAGCCATTAATGAAAACATTACAAGATGACTTAGAAGATTGGAAAGATTTACCACTAACACTGATAGGAAGGGTAAATTGCATTAAAATGAATATCTTCCCAAGGATACAATACCTATTCCAATCATTACCAATTCACCTTACAGAGAAATTCTTCAATGAGCTAAAGAAAATAATAAGGAAATTCTTATGGAAAAGGGGGAAACCGAGGATAGCACTAGATAAATTAACAGATTGGTACAAACAAGGGGGCTTACAGCTACCAAACTTTAAGAATTATTATAGAGAAGCACAATTAAGATATCTATCAGATTTTTATTAAACAAGGGAAAAACCAGATTGGACCAGATTAGAGCTAGATAAAATAGGGGAGAAGGTACCTGAACATATACTATATAAGTGGGATTAAAAACTGGTGCAACATGGGAATTCACCAGTACTGCACTATCTGCTCAACATTTGGAAGATTTATGTAGAAAGGAAAAAAACAAATTATCAACTACCAAAATTAATATTGATTCAAAATCAACTAATCCCCTTCACAATAGATAACCTTTCCTTTAGAGAATGGGAGAGAAAAGGGATCAAAAGAATAGAAAATTGTTTTTCGGAAAATAAATTATTATCTTTTGAACAAATGAAGGACAAATATGGTATAACTCACGGCACAATGTTTGCATACCACCAACTGAAAACCTACTTGAAGGACAAATTGGGAAGCAGACTGAGATTACTAGAAGGAAGCAATTTTGAATATGTGATTACAGACACAATGATAATTAAAAGATTTATAGCAAACATGTACATCAAACTGCAAGAGAAAGAGAACAAGGAAACAAAGTGTAAACCCAAACAAAAATGGGAACAAGATCTAAACTAAAGATAAAGAATGAAACATGGGAAAATCTATGCTCCGGAACTATGATAAATACAATAAACACGAGGTTACGCATGATACAATATAATTGGTTACACAGGCTATATACCATGCCCCAAAAGTTAAATCAATGGGACCTAACAGTATCAGATGGATGTTTTTGCTGTAAGAGGAAATGGGAACAACAGTACATGCAATTTGGGCATGTGAGAAAGTGGAAAAGTTTTGGGAAGATCTAAATCAGGTATTAACTAAAATCACAAAAAGCAACATACCAAAAAATCCAGAGATCTTTCTTCTAAGTAATATAAGTAAAGAACTTGGACTCGATTTGGATGGAGCACAAAAAAGATTTATTATGATAGCCTTAGCTGTAGCAAAAAAATATATTATGTCAACATGGAAATCAGAAGATAGCCTGAGAATACAGCAATGGTACATAGAAATGAATAAATGTATTTCATTGGAAAAGATAACATATATTTTAAGAAATAACATCACAGTATTCTAACAAATTTGGGAACTGTACATGGAACACAAAAGAGAAGTCCTACTGCAGACCTCCACCACATAAAATGACAGAATGAAGAAGACGAAATGAGCTGATCCAGTATGTAAAAGTAGATGACACAATTTTTTTGTTTATTTTCATTGTGTGATGACATTGTTTAATGGGTTTAATGTATCATATATGTTGAACGTTGAGTGGGTGGGGAGGGGTTGGTGAAGGAGGGAGGGAAGGGGAGAAAATGACACTGTATATATTAAAGAGGGAAATGTTTGTGTGTATTTTGGTCAGTATGGTTCATAGTGTGAAAAATAAAAAAAAATTTTTAAAAAAGAAGCATGTTGAAGCAACGTAGCAAAAGTTCGAATTAGTCGGATGCTTCCATGATTAAGGGTTGGTTTCCAGTGTTTTTGGTCTTTGCAACTTGTCTAATCCAAAAAAAATGGTAATAAAATTGATTTGTTCTCAATAATTCCAAAGACTAGAAGTTACCTGACTAATAGGATTTTATTACCTTTTACAGAAGGCACGTCTCATGTTGCTGACCCGAGACTTGAGCTTGTTCTGGGGGAAGCGTTATTGCATTGCTGCCTTTATTAGGGGAATCAAGGAGGAGGAGCCACAGGGCGGGCTAGCCATACACATACAAACAGTATTAACAGTGGTTTCCCTACACAGTTCAAGTTACTTTTTAAAATTTACTGAGTACTTTATTGAAAAATGATGTTCATTATAGTCCAGGTTTTAAATGGTCACTAATATTAAGGCCTTTCATTGTTTAAATAACCAGTTAACCTAAATACTATGGGTGGCAAGGTTATTTGAGTCACAAAGGTAGAACACAAATCTTCAAGTAGATAACCTCTTTCACCCCGTTAAGATGCAAGTTTGACTAATCAATCACCAAGAGTATTGGAGATTCTGCAGATCTGTTTGACTATTGATAAAGGGATAACTTGGCCCTATTCCTCCACCAATTTGGGTGTAACGCACAAAGGTGAATCTAGGGCATGGCAGGTGGGGCAGAGAACAGGGGTGCTACTTGCAGGTGGGCACCACTGTCCACACCTTATCTGCTCAATAAACTAGCCAAATAACTTCATCCTAGGGTTGCAGTGTTGCATTGCTGGGGCTCACGAGCACTCCGAAGTGCCAATCCAGGCCGGCATCTCATTGGGTCATTTCAAGGCCGCTCCAGCACAGTGGACACCTTGCTCAATGTGGGTTGAATGAGCAAAATAGTCATCCTCGACTTCTGTACTTACAATCCACACAACTGGAACCACTTTGCATTTCCCTGGAGCCTGACAGAACAGTGCCAGCTGCAAGGGGCATTATGGGTAAGGAAGATGAAGATGGCCATTTTGCTCATTCATCTCGAATTGAATGGAGCTGTGGTGAGTGGTAGCAATGCCAGCGCATGGGCACTGGATGGCAGAGACAGGCACAGAGCTCTCTACGGTGAATGCCCCCCCCTTGGCACCAACCCTGTTGCCAGCCTTAACCTCCCAACGGAGCACAACATTTTCTTTTCGGCCCTCATTAATTTTATCTAATTTTATCTGTGATCTATCATCTGATTTCTGAAAAGAACCATTGCAAAAGTAGATGGATAGAAACCCTCCAAGCTGATAAATTCAAATATAGCGAGACGTGTGAATGTTGTCGGGCTAGGGGGAATATTAATAAAACCTCATTCGCTCACATTCTATAACAATGTTTGACATTCCTCAATCAGACTGTCAGAATTTTACCACTAACACTAGGGTTTTAAAAAGAAAACAGTAAAGAATTTAATTCAGAGGGCATTTTTGTGCTTTTTTTTAAATAGGGGGCCAATGTCAGTGGCAGCCATAGGGCGTTACTTTACCTAGATATGCACTGGTAACACAAAACCATACGACCATAAAACATAGGAGCAGAAATAAGCTATTCAGCCCATCATGTCTGTCCTGCCATTTAATCATGAGCAAATCCATTCTCTCACTCAACCCCACTGCCTGTGTTTCTCCCCATAACCTTTGATGCTCTGGCTAATCAAGAACATATTAATGACTGCCTTAAATACACCCAATAACCTGGCCTTCACTCGTGGCAACAAATTCCACACATTTAGGATCCTCTGGGTAAAGAAATTCCTCCACATCTCTGTTCCAAGTGGATGCACTTCAATCCTGAAGTGGTGCCCTCTTGTCCTAGGCTCTCCCAGCATGGGAAGCCACTTTCCAAAATCTACTCTGTCTACGCCTTTCAACATTCAAAATGTTTCAATGAGATCTCCCCTCATTTTCCTAAATTCTACCGAGTACAGGTCAAGAGCTGTCTAACCCTCCTCATATGATAACCCTTTCATTCTCAGAACTCCTCTGAACCCTCACCAATGTCAGCACATCCTTTCTTACATGAGCTGCCCAAAACTACTCACAATACTCCAAGTGAGGACTCACCACAGCCTTATAAAGCCTCAACATCACATCTCTGCTGTTATATTTTACTCTTCTTAAAATGAATGTCACCTTTGTATTTGCCTTCTTCACCACTGACTCAACATGCAAATTTACTTTCAGTGTATGACCATACACTTTCTGACATTGTATTTGTCACTTCTCTGCCCACTCTCCTAATCTAAGTCCTTCTGTAGAGTGAATTGGAGTTCACTCGTGGTGTGTTGTGCTGATGGCCGGCTCCACCCCCATCTGCTCACATATAACCCCAGTTTCCCACCCAAACCCAGAACTCTTCTGAAGACTACTGTGAAATCTCACCCATTGTTATAAGCTAATAAAAGCATTTGTTCTCCCTCCAGTTGTGAGAGCTTTTATCCGGCTACATTCTGCAGCTTCCCTTTTTCCTCAACGCTACCTGCTCCTGCACCTACCTTCATATCATCTGGGTTAAATTTCATTAGTATTTGGTAATTGCTTTAAAGGCACTTTCAAATACAATGGCTCTCTATTGATTACACCAATGACAAAAATATGTTGAAAGGATTACCATCTGACTAAAAGAACACTTTGAATGAGTTGCCTGCCAACTGGGATTGCTCAGACAGGCCACAATAACAATATGCAGAATACCTTTAAGATAGCATGACCCATTCTATGCCGCTTCACAAAAGTATTTACAAAGAAGTTTGATGTTGACTATCAGGAGATGGAAAGCAGCAGGGCAAAGCTGTCAAGGTCAAAGGTTTAAAGCAGTGGTTTTCAAACTTTTTCTTTCCACTCACATACCACCTTAAGTAATCCCTATGCGATAGGTGCTCTATGATAAGAATCAGAATTTATTGTCATGAACAAGTCATGAAATTTGGTGTTTTGCTGCAGAATTATTGTGCAAACATTCATATTATAACCACCTTACAACATTATTATAAAAAAGTAACAATAATAGTGGATGAAAAGTAAGGCCGTGTCTGTGGTTCATTGATTATTCAGGAATCTGATGGCCTCAGGGAAGAAGTTGTCCTTGTGCCGCTGAGTGCTCGTCTTTAGGCTCCTGTTCCTTTTCCTAATGGTAGGAGAGTGAAGAGGGCATGGTTTGGGTGATGGGGGTCTTTTGAGGACAGAGGCTGCTTTTTTAAGACACTGCCTCATGTAGATGTCCTCGATGGAATGAAGTCTGGTGCCTGTGATGTTGCAGAATGAGTTAACAACCCTCTGGAGTTTATTTTGTCCTGAGAGTTGGCTTCTCCATACCAGGCAGTGATGCAACCTCTCCACAGCACATCTGTAGAATTTCGAGAGTCTTCAGTGACATATCAAATCTCCTCAAACGCCTCACAAAGTATAGCCTCTGGCGGACCTTCTTCGTGATTGCATCAACATAGAGGCTCCAGGACAGATCCTTGGAGATGTTGACACCCAGGAATTTGAAGTTCTTGACCCTCTCCACTACTGAGCCCTCGATGAGGACTGGGTCATGTTCCCTTGACTTTCTTCTGAAATCCACAATCATCTCCTTGGTTTTGCTGACATTGAGGACAAGGTGTATCATTTCACCATTCAATGAGCTGATCTATCTCCCTCCTGTATGCTCCCTCATTGCCATTTGTGATTCTGCTGACAACTGTGGAGTCATTGACAAATGTAAATAGCATTGGAATTGTGCCTGGCCACACAGTCATGGGTGTATAATGAGTAGAGCATGCATCCTTGAGGTGCACCTGTGTTGATAAACAGTGAGGAGGAGACATTGTTTCCAATTTGTACTGGCTGTAGTTTTACCATGAGAAAGTCAAGGATCCAATTGCAGAGGCCTAGAGTTTGTAGCTTCTTGATTAGCACTGAGGGAATAATAGTATTGAAATCCTAACGGAAGTCGATGAAGAGTAGCTGTATGTATAAATTGCTCTTTTCGAGGTGATCCAGAGTCAAGTGGAGAGCCAGCGATTGTGACAATAGGTGAATCGCAGTGGGTCCAGATCTTTACGTGTTAATTCTGGCCATGACCAGCCTTTCAAAACATTTCATCACAGTAGAAGTTTGTGCTACTGGTCAGTGATCTTTGATGCAGCTCTCACTACTCTTCTTGGGTACCGGGATATTTGATGCCCTTTTGAAGCAGATGGGAACCTCTGACTGCAGCAATGAGAGGTTGAAATTGTCCATTAACACTCTGGTTAGTTGGTTGGTGCAGATTTTCAGTACTCTGCCAGGTACGCCATCAGGGCCTGATGCCTTGCGAGGGTTCACCCTCTTGAATGATGTTCTGGCATTGCCCTCAGAGATAGATATGACAGGGTCCTTAGCCTTTTCAGGGATTCTAGTAGGCTTTGTTTGATTCTTCTTAAAGCAGGCATAGAAGGTGCTCAGCTCATCAGGTAATGAAGCATCACAGCCATCTATAGTGTTCGCCCTTGCTTTGTAGGCTGTAATGGCCTGCACTCCCTGCAATAGTTGGTGTGTATCTGTCTCTGTCTCTAGCTTCCTCTGGAATTGCCACTTTGCTTCAGAGATGGCCTTCTGTGGGTTGTACCTGGACTTTTTGTAAAGTTCCCGATCCCCAACCTTAAACGCCTTTGTTCTCACCTTCAGCATGTTGCAAATTCTTTGATTCATCCAGTGCTTCTGGTTGGGGAACACCTGGTATGTGTTGTCATGGGCACACACTCATCCATGCAGGTCTTGACAAAGTCAGTGACACCTGTTGCATATTCATTCAAGTCTATGAATGAGTTTTTGAATATGTTCCAGTCCACTGATTCAAAGTATACCTGCAGATGCTCCTCCACCTCCCTCAAACATACTTTTGCCATCTTCACCACTGGTGCTGCGGTCTTCCATCTCTGCTTGTATGCCGGGAGTAGAAGTACAGCCAGGTGATCAGACTTGCTCAAGTGCTGTCAAGGTATGACTCGGTATTTGTCCTTCATGGTGGTGTAGCAGTGGTCGAGGGTTTTGGTTCCCCATGTCTCAATTGTGACTTGTTCGTGGTAGTTTGTCAGAGTCTTCTTCAGGTTGGCCTGATTGCAGTCACCCACAATGATCGGGAAAGCATCAGGATGTGCTGTTTCATGGCTGTTAATCACAGTGCTCAGTCCCTCCAATGCCAGCCTGACATTAGCCTGGGGAAGAATGTACACTGCCACCACAGTGAACTCCCTCAGCAAGTAGAATGGGTGACACTTGATCGCCAGATGTTCCAAGTCAAGGGAGCAGGACTGGAATATGACCGTAACTTCTGTGCATCACGATGAATTAATGGTGACTCAAATGCCACCTCCCCTGGTTTTTCCAGATACTGGTGTTCAGTCAGAGTGATGGAGGGTGCAGCCCTTGGGCTGCAGCGCTGTGTCTGGAATGTCCAGGTGTCTGTAAAACACATCATGCAACATTCCCTGATGACTCTCTGATATTGAAGCCTGGCTTGGAGTTCATCAAATTTATTCTTCAAGGACTGTACATTGGCCAGGAGGATGGTAGGGAGTGTAAGGCCCCGGCATCTCAGCTTGACCTGTAGCTCCCCTGTGCAACCATGTGGTTGCATCTTCTTTACCTGGCTTGTGGATCCACTGTTGGTAGTAAGGGATTACTTAAAATGGTATGTGAGTGGAAAAAAAAAGTTCAAAACTACTGTTTTAATCTTACCTAATTAACTCGTTATGTGCATGGTTTCTTAACTCCAAAGGAAATGGGCCAATGATAATTTTTCGCAAGCAAAACATTTCAGTAACAATTGGGTCTAGAGCAGTGGTTCTTAACCTTCCTTTCCAACTCACATCCCACCTGAAGCAATCCCTTACTAATCATAGAGCACTGATGGCATAGGGCTTACTTCAGCTGGTATGTGAATGGAAAGAAAAAAAGTTGGAAAAATCAAAGGAATATCTTTAAGAAAGGCAAGAAGTTTAGGGAGTAAGGGCCAGAACCGAGAGTCCAAACTACTGAAGTCAACAGCAATGTTGAAGCAATCAAGAAGCCAATATTGGAGAAACCTGGACATTTCAGGGTCGCATGGTTGGAAATGTTTACGTGGGCATGAAGAATTTTCAAAATAAGTATCATAATTATGATATGGATATATTTTCAATTTAAATTAGGAGCAATGCAATTCAGCAAGCACAAGTGTGATGGGATTTTGGCCTTGCCAAAAATAGAGCAACAGTAGTTTGAATGACCGAGAGTGGATCGAAATTACTGCTTAGGAGACTGAACAGGAGTACTTTGGAAAGAAGTTTTTAGTTGGGATTTCAGGAAGAAGTAAGCTGAGTGGGGAAAGGTCAGTGAGGTTGCAGAGTGGAGAAACAAAAGCAAGCCTTCATGTTGTGTGGTCCGAGCTCAACTCAGGATTCAATCTTGGAGACAGACAGATGTCGGAGAGAGGGATGCAATCAGTGACCATGGAATACAGTTGCTGGAAGATGAAGATAATGCTTAAATCATACTTGAGAAGACCGGAGTTTGTTTTCCTTGGAGCATAGGATCAGGGGAAGGGAAAGGGGTGGGATGGGGCACATTAACAAAATGGTAAGAGATATACAGAGAAGGTGAATAGTAAAATTTTCCCCTGAAGTATCTAAATTTAAAAGATATGCAGGTTTAGAACATAGAGTAATACAGCATAAGGCTTGTGATGATGACCCATGATGTTGGTGTCAACCATGATGCCAATTTAAACTAATCCTATTTGCCTGTCTTACATCCCTAACGTCGAAGTACTCGAGATGGCAGAGGTCGACAGCATCGAGTCCACACTGCTGAAGATCCAGCTGCGCTGGATGGGTCACGTCTCCAGAATGGAGGACCATCGCCTTCCCAAGATCGTGTTATATGGTGAGCTCTCCACTGGCCACTGTGACAGAGGTGCACCAAAGAAAAGGTACAAGGACTGCCTAAAGAAATCTCTTGGTGCCTGCCACATTGACCACCGCCAGTGGGCTGATAACGCCTCAAACCGTGCATCTTGGCGTCTCACAGTTTGGCGGGCAGCAACCTCCTTTGAAGAAGACCGCAGAGCCCACCTCACTGACAAAAGGCAAAGGAGGAAAAACCCAACACCCAACCCCAACCAACCAATTTTCCCTTGCAACCGCTGCAATCGTGTCTGCCTGTCCCGCATCGGACTTGTCAGCCACAAACGAGCCTGCAGCTGACGTGGACTTTTTACCCCCTCCATAAATCTTCGTCCGCGAAGCCAAGCCAAAGAAAAAGAAAAAGAAAAGATTTGCCTGTACATAATCTGTGCAGCAAGGCCTTGAATAATGTAGTTTTGTTCAATATCATCTTGTTATAATGTTGCTGAGAAAAAAAATGTGGTATTTTACCACGATTTAAAATTGGTTTTATTTAACGATGTTTCACTCGAAGTAGTACTTTCCAAGAACATATCAACAATGTTAAGTAGGACCTGCTGCATTCCTCCATCATCTGCCTGTTCATATGACTGAATAAGCACCTCTTAAAAGTTACCATTGTAGCTCCTTTGGCAGTATATTCGAAGTGCCTACCATTTCAATGCAAAAACAAACGCTTCATAAATTTATTCTAAACATTCCCATTCTCATCTTAAATCTATGACCTGCAGTATTTGACATTTCCACCCTGGGAAAAGGACCCTCTCTTTGTATCTAATACTCGCTAATCCAGGCAACATTCTAATGAATCTCCTTTCCATCATATTCAAATTCTCCACTTCCATAATGCAGTGACTAGGATGCACACAATTCTCCAGATATGTTCTAAACAAAGTTTTATACATCTAAAACATGTCCTACCAACTTTTATATTCAATGTTTCACCTAATAGAGGCAAATATGTTTTACATCTAAACCACTCAATCTACCACTTTTAGGGAAGTATGGAATGGGAAGTAAGCAGTAAGAGGCTTAGATCCAGAGGGTGGGAGAAACCAGGAACACATTGACTTTATGGATCGTGGAGGCAGATATTCTAAAAACATTTAATTATCGAGATAAACACTGAGGCATAGAAGGCTTGAACAAAATGCTTGCAAATGAGATTAGTGTAGATTAGACCTTGATGGTCAGCAACATAGGCTGAACTGCCTGCAACTGTGCTGTTTGACTCTAAAGGTAAAATAATTAATCATCATAGACTCTTTTAATGAAGGTTAGTCAGACTATTTACTGAATGGACTGTATTTAACACTAAAATGGTTTTCCACTGGGATAATAATTCATTGGTAATGCATTGTCAGTGTTACATAAATACAGTTTATAGAGTTGTTACATTTTTTGGAATATTTTATTTTTGTTTTTTTTTCATAAATATACAATACAACTCCAATGATCTAAAATTGGATTCTCCGAAATCCTTAGTTATCCGTATTTTTTAAAGAACCGAACTGACCATGGACATCAGGCTCCCAGCAGGAGCAGCAGCAAACCTTGGGCTCCCGGCGCTGGCAGTAGCAGGCCTTGGGCTCCCAGCAGCAGCAGAGATTTTGAGCTTCCGGGCAGGAGCAGGACCTTTGGGCACCTAGCACTAGTGGGGCCTCAGTGGGGAGGTGGCGGTGGCCAACATTTTTTGGTGAAAATTAAACATTATTTTAATGCTTAAAAAGCTTTTTGTTGTTTGTTGCTGTATAGACACTGTTTTAAGTGATTTGCTGTTGCTACTGGGCTGTTTTTAAAATAATTACCAGTTCTCCGATAAAAAATGTTTATCCAAAATGGACCTAGTCCCAACCATTTTGAATAATTGGAGTTGTACTGTACATAGTAAATTCTCCAATATCAAAGTGTGTGTGTGTGTGTGTGTGTGTGTGTGTGTGTGTGTGTGTGTGTGTGTGTGTGTGTGTGTGTGTGTGTGTGTGTGTGTGTGTGTGTGTGTGTGTGTGTGATGTGCATACACACATACATTCAACTTTTTCTTACAAAAAACAAACAAGACAACCCCTCCCTCCCTTCCCCCCACCTATTTGTAATATAAATTAATATAAATCCATACACTGTCAGGACTCACATTGATATTAACCATAAAAATAAATTCTCAATGGGGAAGTCACTTGCATTTATACCATAGCGGCATCTATTATTTTCCATTGTAATTATGGTTATAATTGGGTTCCTTTATGATCCAAATATGGCTGCCATATCTTAATAAATATATCAAGTTATATGTAATTTTTTCCATGGGTATGCAACTATTCATTCCAGCAGTCCATCGTGCTATATGTAGAGGAGAGTCAGATTTCCAAGTAATTGCAATACATTTCTTAGCCACTGCTAAGACTATTTGAACAAATGAAATTTGGAATTTAGTTAATTTATTGCTTATTTCAATAAAATTACCCAAAACATAAAGCTCCTTGTTAATATTTTGGTAATATCTTGCAAAAAAGGTCTCACTTTCACACATGACCATGTAGCATGTAAAAACATTCCTGTTGCTGTCGCACATCTAAAACACATCCCTAATATTTCAGATTTTGATCTATGTATTTTCTGTGGTGTGAGATATAATTGGTGTAGAAAATTATATTGTACTAATCTTAATCGATGTCATGCTATCAAAACACCAATCAGACCAACATCTTTCCATTATTGCAACATCTAAATCTGACTCCCATCTCTCATTCGATCTCTGTAAACCTGGTTTTGCTCTTTTATTCTGGAGAGCAAAGTACATTTTGGTTATAAATTTAGGTGTATTCCCCAGCCACATTACTCGTTCCATTTCACTAATATCAGGTAGGGCTAAATTTGGCCAGATTCATAGGTAGCAACATATTTTTACATATTGGTGTTCTTAATGATATCCCTGCTTTTTTTTTCCAATACACTCATTTATTTCTTGCTATATTCTAATGATATGTACTAATATAGGATTATCCATCTTTTTTGTTATTAACTTATAAATAAAATCCTTCTTTGACCCCACTTTTATTGAATACAATCCAATTGGGATCCAAGGAGGGGGACTGTCTTCAAAAATCCATGATAAAAATCTAGCTTGTGCTAATAAATAGTATTTCTTAGAACGTGGAAGCCTATGTCCTCCTAGTTTATAATCCCATGTTAGCTATTTCAATGAAATTCCCAGGAATTGCCTTATATAATTATTTAATAATTTAAAGGCATTTTTAAGTCATGCAATATGCAACGATTGAAAAAGATACTGTAATCTTGGCATCACATTCATTTTAATACAATTTACTCTTCCAACTAAAATAATCGCCAAGTCTTTCCATTTCTGTAAATCTTTCTCTATTTTTTCTAAGAGTATAATAAAACTTATATATGTTCTGTTGATTATTATCTGTCATTATTTCTAAATATTTAATTCCATCTGTCTTCAATTTAAATCTATTACCTTTTTGAAATGTTTCATAATCAAAATTTGTCAATGGCATTACCTCTTATCCATTTTTATTTTATAACCTGATATTCTTCCATATTTTTCTAATGTTGATTGTAATTTTATCAATCAACCAGGTCAGACATATAAAGTAACACATCATCAGCAAATAAGCTAATTTTATGTTCTTCCTGTCCAACTTTGAAGTCCTTAATATCTGGATCTCTCCTTATAATCTCTGCCAGCAGTTCATTCGCTAGGATATAAAGTGCTGGGGACAGACCACACCCCTGTCTACTTGATCTACTCAAGGGAAAAACCACTGACCCCTGATTATTAGATATAATGCTTTTTCAGTGACTATGTTAAATAGTCTACCCAAACTATTTGAAGAGACTCTTCCTTTAACAAATCCCACTTGATCCGTATGTATTAATTTTGGTAGATATTTCCTCAATCAATTAGCTAGGTGCCTTCACCAATATTTTATAATCAGCATTCAGAAGTGATATAGGTTTATATGATAAAGTTTTTAATGTGCCTCTACCTTTTTTCAGTAGCATTGTAATTATAGTAATTGAGAAAGATTCCAAGGAGGGCCTGGGTTCCCACTGTCCGGTCCAATACATTCATCACAAGAGGCATCAGCAAATCTTTAAACTGTCTATAGAACACAGAAGGAAATCCATCCTCCCCAGAGACTTATTAACTTGTAAATAACCCAAATCTTTCTCAATTTTTTCTCTTGTCAGTGGAGTATCTAAATTAACCCATTATCTTTCTTCTAATTTTAGAAGTTCAATATTTGCTAAAAATTCATCCATCTCATTTTCATCTCCTAATATTTTTGATTTATATAATTTCATATAGTATTGCATAAAATATAATTTATTTTTTTGATTATATGTTATAATATCAGGCTCTGTTTTTATTGTATTTATCATCCTAGATGACTCCTCTGCCTTTACCTGCCAAGATAGAACTTTGTGTGACCATTCTCCTAATTCATAATATGTAATATCTCAGTTTTTTTTATTCTCTAATATTTTATATTTTTCTTGTAACCCAGTTCTTTGATATTTTTTCCAGTATTTTTAAAATATCTTTATCCAAACCATCCAACTATGTAGCATATTACCTCTTAAGATTTTTTTGTATAAGAAATAATTTGTCCTCTTAGATAAGCTTCAAGTGTATTTCATATTAAAATGCTATTAACCATAGAAGAAAGATTAGTTTCACAAAATAGTTCTATCTGTCTCTCAGTAAACTCACAAAAGTATTTCCTTCTCAACAGTATGGCATTGAGATGCCATCTATATACACTTTCTTATTTGTCCATTATCCCAATAGTTAAAGTTAATGGCAAATGATCTGGTAAAAATCTCACCAAATATTCTATTTTTACGACTCTACTTTTTAACTGGGCAGACATTTAAAACAAATCAACTCTTGTATGTGAATCATGTACCATTGAGTAGAATGAATAGTCTCTTTCTACAGGGTTAAGTTGCCTCCATATATCAATCAAATTTAAATCCTTCATAAATGAGAGTGTCATTTTTGCAGCTTTTGCCCTTGTTACCATTCTAACTGATTTATCCAATATTGGATCAAGACAGATATTAAAACCTCTTCCAAACAGTATATTTTGTCTTCCCCCTGTTGTTTTTAAAATTTTATCCTTTATAAAGGCTTCATTGTCATAATTTGGTGCATAAATATTCATAAATGCTCATTATTCTGCATACATTTTAAAATGTGCCACTACAAATCTTTTGGTCTGATCAGTCAATGTCTCTTTTATTATTATTGTATATTTTTATTAAATAAAATCACTGTTCCTCTTGCTTTTGAACTGAATGAAGATAATATTATTTGTCTCACCCATCCTCTTTTTAATTTAGCATGTTCCGATTTGGTAAGATGTGTTTCTTGTAGAAAGACCACATCTACCTTTATTATTTTAGGTATGCCAAGACCCACTTCTTTTTCACTACACAATTTGTCCCATTAACATTAATACTAATAAATTTTAACATTCCATCATACTGATTTTTAAACAAATATTGTTTAACAATAAAACCTTTTTGATAGTTTAAATAATACAGTGATCTTTCTCCTTTAAAACACATACAATGATAAAAACCCATGGAATCCTTCTTGGAAGAACCCTTTCCTTTAGCACCATCTTTTATAGATACTCTTCTCCCAGTGCCATTCTCCCCTTTAGGCTGAAGTCTCCACCTTGCTACTAGTTTTTCCAAGTTTTCACTCATTTCTGAGCACTCCATGAATATTTCAATAAAATTTCCTTTTCAACAATAAATACATGATGGTTTAAAAATGCAGCTTTTACTTAGTCCCATTCTAAACATTCTTCACAGTCATCCTCTTTGGTAACCTTAGTCTTTTCATAATCATATAACCATATAACAATATAACAATTACAGCACAGAAACAGGCCATCTTGGCCTTTCTAGTCCATACCAAACACTTTCTTCCATCTAATCCCACTGACCTACACTCTACCTGTAACCCTCCATTGCTTTCCCATGCATATACATATCCAAAACTTCTCCTTAAATGCTAATATCGAGCCTGCCTCCACCACATTGTCTGGAAACTTTTTCCACATACCCACCACTCTCTGAGTAAAGAAGTCCCCCCTCCTCACAAGAAGTCCTCTACCTCATTCTTTGTTTTGAAAAATCACCAATTACCTTCCACTATTTCAACCCTCAGAGTCATGGGGTATATCATCGAGTATTTCAAGTTTTTAGAAAGCAATTGTCTTTTTACATCGTCAAACTTCTTTCTATATTTAATCAAAGTAGGACTAAAATCTTGAAAAAAATATCACTTTGTCATGGTCAATCTCGGTCAGGCCATTATTTTGCTTAGAGTGTTCATATGCTGCTCCCAGCATTGTCTCTTGATCCCAGTTACTCAAAATTCTTACCTGGACCAGTTGTGGTCACTTATGGCCATCTCTTCTGGGTCTGAGGGTCCAGTGAATCCTTTCTATCTGTAATTTTTCTGTGAATTTGTCTTCTCAAGCAAAATATTTCAGTAACAATTGGGTCTAGAGCAGTGATTCTCAACCTTCCCTTCCCACTTACATACCACTTTAAGCAATCCCTTACTAATCACAGAGCACCGATGGCAGAGGGATTACTTAAAGTGGTAAGTGAATGGAAAGAGGAAGGTTGAGAACCACTGGTCTATCCAATTTCATTTTGAAATCTTGAATCTCTTTCAACCACCATACAATGAGCTCCAGATCAATCTAGATGTACCTTTTTCTCAAAATTTCCATTTATTCCATAACACCTTCCATATGATTAATTGTGTTTCCTTCAAAAGTGTGTTCATTAATTTGTGTTGTTGATCAAGCCAATAGTATTTTTTTCTGATTTTGTTTAGCTTCTAGAAACTCAACTATTGATTCACCAATGAACTTAATGTTTGTTCACTTGGGTAAATGGTCAAAGACTATTCATATTTTTTTCATTCTGGTAAAGGGCTAAAAATTGAGGGCCAGTTCATTAAATAATTCAATCACAGGTACTGATGTTGATTTTGATTGACATAGAGTAACTGGAGCAAATAATTGTGACACTTAAAAGATAAAAGTCAAAATCCAGAAAGAGCAAGGCTGATGTCATGGATTTCCATTTGGCTCTTTAATGATTTGCATCCTGTTACGATTATTTCCCTTTGTTCCTGAGCCAACCTGCTGGAAATGTATTGACCGATGGTCACAATGGCACTTTTGCATCATCCAGTTTCAAGCAATGCATTTCTTTATTTCTTTTATTCCTTATTCTCTAGTATGTATGTGTTACCTTTAATTAATCAAAAATACTGGTGGGTCTGTATCTTAAATCCACATGGGGGTAGGAACTCCAGGACTTTGACTCAGTAATAATAAAGGAGGAGCATTAACTGTTTAATTCAGGGTACTAATGTCATTTGGAATTGTTGGTATTTTTTATGAACCTGTACCGCTGTGATAGTACATATCTATCACCAATGTACATAGTGTATATAGTTACTGTATCTAGACTGTGCTTACAGCGATTGGCTGAGAGCTAAGCCACGTCTATTGTCTGGGCCTTAAAGGGTTGTGTCCCTAGCCAGGTCGGATCATTCCGGACTGGTCGGCCACCTGTGAAGAGCTCCTGTCTTTTGCTAATACAAGCCTTGGTTTGGATCAACAAGTCTTTGATTCTTTCGACGAGTTCTACAACCGCTAAGTGGTGGTTACAGGTTTTGAAGTCATTATCAAAGAAGATTTGGCAAATTAATCATTATGGAGCATTCCGAAGTACCATAAAATGAATGGTTAGGCTTTCAGTCGTCCTTTGAATTGAAGGTAAAAGTCAAGGTTCCATTATTGTCAAGTGATACTACATTTAGAGTGTAACGTACATGAAATTCTTTAACTTTTGTTGGACAGAGAGTCAGCACTTTGTCTGGCACCCTTCACCGAAACCTAGTTTTCCTAGTCAGTCTCCCCTCCAAGTACTGACCAGGCCTGAGCCTACTTGGTTTCCGATATCAAACAATCTCAGGCATATTCAGGCTATTAAGTTTCTGCTATCACCCACTGAAGGACAAATGTAATGGTTCTCAGCATGTCTGCCAGCCACAATGCAAATGATATCTTAGTTTGATTGCTAATTTATGCAGGCCATGTGCCATAATTTGTTGCTTAAAATTTAATTAATGTAAATATACTTCATCAGCTAACCCAATGGTTCTCAACCTTTTTTTCTACTCACATACCATTTTAAGTGATCCCTATGCCATCAGTGCTCTGTGATTAGTAAGGGATTTCTTAAGGTGGTACGTGAGTGGGAAGGGAAGGTTGAGAATCACTGCTCTAGACCCAATTGTTACTGAAATACTTTGCTTGAGAAAAATTGTCATTGGCCCATTTCCTTTGGAGTTATGAAACCGTGCACACAAGTCAATTAGGTATGATTAAAACAGTGGTTTTCAACCTTTTTCTTTCCACTCACATACCACTTTAAGTAATCCCTTACTAACTACAGAGCATCTATGCCATAGAGATTACCTAAGGTGGTATGTGAGTGGAAAGAAAAAGGTTGAGGACCACTGAGCTAAACAATTCTTGACTTCAATTAATGGGTAGTAATGTCAGAATGTCGGATGGAGATTGAGAATCTGCTTATGTGGTGCCAAAACAATCTTACTCTCAATGTCAACAATTCTAAGGAACTTATGGTGGACTTTAGGAAGACAAAGGGACCATGCATCTGTTCCTTTTGATGTGATGACCATGGAGAGGGTCAAGTTCCTGGGAGTCAACATATTGAGGACCTCTCCTGGAGACAGCACATTGAGGCCAACATGAAGAAGGGACACCACTACCTCTGGATTCCAAGAAGCTGGAGGAGATTTGGTATGTTGTCAAATACTCCATCGAATTTGCACAGGTGCACTCTGGAAAGTACACTGACTGATTGCACCATGGGCTGGTTTGGAAACTCGAGTGCCCAGAAACACAGAAAGCTGGAGAAAGTGGCAATCCTAGCCAAATCGATCACGGACACAGGCCTCCTGTGCCTTTACAGTGATACTACCTCAGCCAGCTCCCCACCATGACTACCAGCCCCCCCACATCTCTATCGGGCACACAAAACTCAAAACGGTCAACCAGTTTACCTATCTTGGCTGCACCATTTCATCAGATGCAAGGATCGACAATGAGATAGACAACAGACTCGCCAAGGCAAATAGCGCCTTTGGAAGACTACACAAAAGAGTCTGGAAAAACAACCAACTGAAAAACCTCACAAAGATAAGCGTATACAGAGCCGTTGTCATACCCACACTCCTGTTCGGCTCCGAATCATGGGTCCTCTACCGGCACCACCTACGGCTCCTAGAACGCTTCCACCAGCGTTGTCTCCGCTCCATCCTCAACATCCATTGGAGCGCTTACACCCCTAACGTCGAAGTACTCGAGATGGCAGAGGTCGACAGCATCGAGTCCACGCTGCTGAAGATCCAGCTGCGCTGGATGGGTCACGTCTCCAGAATGGAGGACCATCGCCTTCCCAAGATCGTGTTATATGGCGAGCTCTCCACTGGCCACCGTGACAGAGGTGCACCAAAGAAAAGGTACAAGGACTGCCTAAAGAAATCTCTTGGTGCCTGCCACATTGACCACCGCCAGTGGGCTGATATCGCCTCAAACCGTGCATCTTGGCGCCTCACAGTTTGGCGGGCAGCAACCTCCTTTGAAGAAGACCGCAGAGCCCACCTCACTGACAAAAGGCAAAGGAGGAAAAACCCAACACCCAACCCCAACCAACCAATTTTCCCTTGCAACCACTGCAATCGTGTCTGCCTGTCCCGCATCGGACTTGTCAGCCACAAACGAGTCTGCAGCTGACGTGGACTTTTTACCCCCTCCATAAATCTTCGTCCGCGAGGCCAAGCCAAAGAAAAGACCTCAAGAAGAGGGCCAACATCATTGGGCGGCATAGTTGGTATAGCAGTTAGTGGAACACCTTTTCAGTGACAGCAATCGGGACTGAGGTTCGAATCCCGCACAGTCTGTAAGGAGTTTGTATGTTCTCTCCGTTTCTGTGTAGGTTTCTTCCCACCATTTGAAACGTACCAGGGATGTAGGTTAATTGAGTGTAAATTGGGTGGCATGGACTCATGGGCCAAAATGGCCTGTTACTGTGCTGTATGTCTAAATAAATTTAAATCATAAAGGAAGAAAGCACAGATACCTGAACTCCAGCATCTTTGGGTTCAAGTATAGTTTTCTTTTCAAAGGCTATCAGGTTCTTCAACCTCCCATGCTACCCTAATCTACTCTGAAACCACCAATCTATCTGTCTGCTCCATTGAAATGTCACTTTTTTATTGTATTAACTGTAACTGTAAATATTTATTTATCTTCTCTCTTGACCTTCATCGGTTGTGATCAACCATGGGTATTGCACCTCTGTGAGTCATTGGTTTGTTTAGTAGCTTTAAATGTGACTATGGAGGACAATCCTGGAATGGCAGGCTTTGCCACAGTTGCTGGAAATATAGGGCATTGTTGAATTTTTGTCTGCTGTGTTCTTTGCTTAGCTCTCCGCTCTTCAAACTGACTCAAGATCATTCTTTCGCCTTGCTCTTGGTGTTGATGAAGAGTACCTCGCCATTTGTTGTGATAATCTGCTGTATCCTTTCCACACTCCGTGTTGATTTTTAAGTCTTTCAGGTCGCACTTGCAGAGGTTCTTGAATCTTGCCTATTGCCAGTTCACTGTAGAGGATGTCCTTTGGCAGTCTACCATCCTTCATATGACGGATATGGCCCGTCCATTGTTGTCTGTGTCATCTTAAAAGCGTGAACATTGTGGGAAGTACAGCGTAGGAGAGGACCTCAAAATTTGGGACTTTGTCTCTCCAGGTGATGCTGAGGATGAGGTGAAGGCTGTGCAGGTGAAAGTGTTGAATTTCCTTTCTGACTTGGAGTAGGTGGCCCGAGTCTTGTTACCATACAGGAGGGTGCTGATAACACAGCAGTCTTGGTCTTTGTAGCGAGTTTCTGATTCTACCAGACCCGTGAGGATCAATGATGTTCTGCCAATACGCCTATTGATATCAGCATCAAGGGAGAGAGTGCTGCTCATATATGTGAACTCCAAGTACATGAATTCATGGACCACTTCTAGATTGTAGACGTCGATGGTAATGACTGGTGTCTCCACTACGTTCTGGCATTTGTTTTCTTTAGGCTGATGGTAAGTCCGAAGTCCTTGCATGCCTTAGAGAAGTGGTCCATGAGAGTTTGCAGTTGTTGCTTGGTGTGCAAGATTATAGCAGCATCGGCAAAGAGCGTATTTATCTATAATTTTATTTATTATCCATTTTCCTGTCTAGGCATATTGAGGTAATTTAATTTCTACTAGTATATTTGGTGTATGCTACATACCTGTGTGACTACAGCAAGCAAGAATTTCAGTGCATCTGAACAGTGAACATGGACACAGTAATAAACTCATCATCATGTCTCTGGGTAGTATAGAAGATGCTTACTCCCCTTGTAATTCTTTTCCATGTGGGAAAATATTCTGTTCAACAGCTGAGCACATGCGAAGATTTCAATGTCTGGCAACATCATAGAGTCATAGCTCCTCTGACCATTCTCAGAATATTTTCCTGTTAAATATTTCAAACCTAACCAGATAATTAAATATAATCTCAAACAAAATTAAGGCTTCACCTTCAGTATTAGTTACGTTCAATCAGAAATGAATTGTAGATATCATCTGTCCATTTATAATTGATTTAACACTTGGCCAACACGAAAAAATGTGATATCAATTGAATTCATGCGATTTGTATTTCTTCTGAATTTTTTTCGTGTTTGGCCAAGTGTTAAATCAATTACAAATGGACAGATGATATCTACAATTCATTTCTGATTGAACGACTATGGAAAGTCTTAACTGTACTGGAAATAATGACTTCCCTAAAAACAAAGCCTTACTAGGTGAGTTAAAAGAGTATATATCACTTTGCTGCAAATGTGACATGAGGAATTTGCCTTACAATTTTATGTTGTGTCCAAGCTTAAAGTTCGTAGGAGTGGTAATGAAGCTCCAATGTTTACTAATCCATGTGGATTATTACCAGAACTGCATGAAAATGGGCAACAGGAATTTTAATCGTGCCTCTGCGCATGCCCCTTACCCTTCCCTTTCCCCTACACCTCTCCCTATGCTATCCCCATTTCCCACTCTAAGCTCCCCATTTCTTCCCACCCCAACCCTCAGATCCCTTATCTCCCTCCTACTAGTCCCCCCACCTTCCAACTCCATCCTCTGAGATCCCCAATATTCCACCTCCCCTCTGACCTTCCCTACCCTCCACCTCCACCCTCTGACTTCTTCTACCTTTATCTCTGTCCTCTGACCTCCCTATTCCTCTACCTCCCCCCTCTGACCCCGACCTACCACCTCCACCCTCTGACATCCCTATTCCTCTACCTCTCCCTGACACCCACCACCAATCCAACTCCCACTCTGAACCCTGTTTGGTATTTACCATCCCCTCAGGCCTTCCCCTCTCTGAGATGGAGTGCTCGGTCCTCACTAGGTCTTGCCTGGTTTCCCCCTCTGCCCAGACCTTAATGAATTCCATGAATGCCACAATGCTAAGCTCTTATTTTCTCATCTCCATCTCCATGCCCACTTCCACCATTGTGACTCTCCACCCCTGTGACGCGCTGTGGTAGCAGCAAGCAGACACAAAACACAAAAGACTGTACTACAGGCTTTATTCTGCTAAAAGTCTGTACAAGCCAGTTTCAGCTGTGGTGGCTCCCGGGTGACTGCCTCAGGAGGGGCTGGCTCAGGCTTATATTTGGGTTGGCTGATTGACAGCAGCCAGGTGGAGTCAGCCCCAGGTGGTCTTTCTGCAGGTACAGAGATCACCCCCTACAGTAGGCTAGTGGTCATATCACCACAACCCCCCACTCAAGACCCCATCTCCTGCTTTGTCTTCTTCCTCCTCGAATATCTCTCTTTATGTTCAATTATTGCTGAGTTATCAACTTCACCACTCCCCCTCTCTTATTCAAAACTCACCTCCTTTGAATGCTCTTCCCTCTATTCTCTCTGCAACAAGTTTTGTACAAAATCTCAGTGCCAAACATACAGACACACAACCAGACATAAAATACATACAGACAAGCAATACGTATGCAGAACAAGTTTTTAAAAATCTATACAAATAAATATTGTTTTGTACATAAGAGTCTCCGATGATTAGTGTGAGCAGAACCTTTGGTCGTTCAACATTCTCACTGCCTGTGGGAAGAAGCTGTTCCTCAGCCTGGTGGTGCTGGCTCTGATGCTCCTGCATCTCTTCCCCGACAGGAGCAGCTGAAAGATGCTATGTGCAGGGTGGAAGAGGCCCTCAATAGTTTTGTGTGCCCTCTTCAGGTCATGATCCCGTTGATAGGCAGTAGGGAAACACCAGTGATTCTCTCTGCCGCTCTTAAGTCCTGTCGATTGATCTCCAATCCATTTCTCTGCAGCAAACAAACCACATTTTAATACTCTCAGTAGAGCTCTTATAGAAGGTTGACATAATGGTGGCTGGTCGCCTTGCCTTCTTCAGTCTTCTCAGGAAGTGCAGACACTGTTGTGTCTTCCTGACAAGTGAGGAGATGTTGAGTGTCCATGATAGGTCACTAGTTACGTGAACTCCAAGGAACTTAGTGCTTTGCTGATGTGTAGTGGAGGGTGGTGATTCCTCATCCTCCTGAAGTCCACAACAATCTTCTTTGTCTTGTCCACATTGAGACTTATGTTGTTGCTCTCACACCATTTCATAGGATTTTCCATCTCTTCTCTATAGTGTGACTCATTGTTGTTGCTGATGAGGCCAACTACTGTTGTGTCATCTGCAAAACTTGATCTGGCAATGGTGTGGGTCAGTAGCGTGAATAGGAGCGGGCTGAGCACACAGCCCTGAGGTGTACCAGTTCTCAGCGTGATGGTACTCGATGTTCTGCTACAAGCTCGTACAGACTGTGGACCAGGATCCAATTACAGAGAGGGGTGTTGACTCCAGCGAGGGCAATTTCTCCTCCAGCCTCTGGGGAGTGATCATATTAAACACCAAGTACTATACATTTTGGTTTCAGGCTCTTGCATTGAATTTACAGCGAGGAAAAATACATTGGAAACGCTTTCGGTCTGACAAAGACAACTTTTGACATAAATGATGAGTAAATCACCAGAGCATGCAATTATCTATGTTTTTATCTTCATTTGCCATGGAGATAATCTGTGAGTCACCAATGTAAAGACCTGGGAATCACCACCTGTCTCAATTTGCCAATTAGCATTATTCCTCTTGTCTCCTATAAGCTTGTATATCCAGCTTCCCAGTTCCACATGTTCTCTTATTTGTTAATACCCTCTTGTCCAAAACTTAATTTTTTTTTTCTTTGGCTTGGCTTCATATTCCTAAAGGCCATGTAGACAACAACCATGAATACACTTTTATTCATCAAGATTTCCTCAGAATAGTCAACCTGCTTGGCAAAACCTAATCTATCATTAATAAATCCATGCTGACACTTGCCAATCAATTGCTTATTTGTCTTGAATGATCAATTAATTTGTCTCTGATGAGAAATTCCAGCAACTTTCTCAATACTGATATTAAAAAACTGATAGTAGTTCCTCACTTATTCCTTCATCATATGAAGACCAACATTAACAGCTATTTCAATTCTCAGGCACAATTTCTAAATCCAGAGTACCATGGAGAATAAAGAGTTTAACTGGAATTTTATCACACATTTCTTTTTGAACCAATTTCCTTTAAACAATTTGGGTAACAAAAATCTATTTTTGTTAAAGTGAAAAAAAACTTTAAAGACTTAAAGTGAACAACTATTTGTCTCAGTTGAGATTTGTAAAATGAAATTCCAAATTTAGAGCAAAGCTTTTCAAACTTGCTGCATAAAAGACCTAGCTTTAATCGTTGCCTCCATATTCCACTCTCCATTTTCCCCATGATATTCCTGTTTTTATTTCATATATTGTGAATCTGATGTATGTTGGGTTTTTTTCTTGAAATTTACTCAAATTTATAAGGTTCTGAATGTTTTGACAATATATTTAAGCTATCAAGGGGAGACATGGGGTAAAAAGAGAGAAACTGTTTTAGTTGCCTGGAGAGTGAAGGATTGAGGTGCATCAAAAAGCAAGCCTTTCGGGGAGGAGTCACATGATGGAGTCGTGGCCGGTAGGAGAATACCAGCCCTCTCCAGAAAAGAAGGAAAAAAGTGAAGAAAAAACAAAGCTCCAGACACACAAATCACAACAAATAAAAAGTAAACGTGTGGAGAAAATGGCACCAAAGGAAGAAAAGCCAAAAACAACTGGAAGAAAAGACGAAAGAAAGACGCCGTAAGAGAAAGGTGAAGGCCTTACCTGTATAAAAAAGCAGGGAACCGCCGTGGAAAGAGGAGCCCACTCCCCGAGGTCAGTGGAGACCCCACAGGGTCACGACCCATCAAACGCAGGACTGCAAAGATGGCTCACGGAGCCAAACAGAGGTGCGCATGCACGAGGAATCGCACATGTGCGATGTGCACATCAAAGACAACACCAACAGAAGGGGAGACCAAAACTCCACAGCACCAACAGCTGAGAGAGACCCGACAGCAGGGCTCTCAGCTGAAAGATCAAGAAAACAACGGGAACAGAAAAGGAAACTAGAGACACAACAGATAACCAACATCAAGACTCCATAGAAAAAAAAACACCCAACAAACAGAGACAAGCAGCTCAACAAGAAAGTCAGAAGAGACACAGATACAAGGAAGAGAAATAGAAGACACAAAACCAAAAGCAGACACAGAAGAAGAAGAAGAAGAAGAAGAAAAAGAAGAAGAAGAAGAAGAAGGAGAACACCAAGCTCTGCACAGAGGAATAGGAGGTAAAATGAATGGACAGTACATAGATTTTTAAAAAATTCAAGAACATGTGAAAGCATTAAGAGAATGGCTGACACTAGGATTTAGTGACATAAAAAGAAAAATGAAAAGTACAGAAGAAAAAAATGAGTAGAATAGAGCTGGTTATAACAGATGTAGGGAAAAGATTAGAAAATGTGGAAGAACATGTAATGATGGTAGAAATGGAAGTGAATGACTTAAAAAGAAAATTGGAAGAAAGTGATAAAAAAGTTAAAGAAACACAGGAGTTGTTAGCTCAGAAGATGGATATGATGGAAAGCTATAGTAGGAGAAACAATATAAAGATAGTGGGCCTTAAGGAAGATGAAGAAGGCAAAGATATGAAAGAATTTATAAAAGAATGTATCCCAAAGGTCCTGGGAATGCCAAAAATGCAGGAAGGAATGGAAATAGAAAGAGCACACAGAACATTAGCCCCGAAACCATAGTCACAACAAAAACCAAGATCCGTTTTAGTAAAATTCCTGAGATACACGACAAGAGAAAATATATTGGAGAAGGCAATGAAAAAAATGAGAGAAGACAAAAAAACCACTGGAATACAAAGGTCAAAATTTTTTTTTTATACCCAGACATAAGTTTTGAGCTCCTGAAGAAGAGGAAGGAGTTTAACGCAGCAAAATCAATCCTATGGAAGAAAGGCTATAAATTTATGTTAAGATATCCAGCGGTGCTTAAAATAGTTATCCCAGGGCAGCAAAACAGACTGTTCTCGGATCTGTAGAAAGCACGAGAATTTGCAGAACGCCTGGAAGACAGAAAGAGAGATGAAGAGATGTAACAAAAACAAAAAACGACGTCAAAATAAATATAAAGAAGAAAAAATAATGTATAAGTAAGAACTAAAGGAGGGAAAGAAAAGGTAAGAAAGAAAGTAAAGGGGAAAAAAAAGAGAGTGAGCTTTGTTATATGCGAAGATAAAAAATTTTTCTGGAGGGGGTTGGGTGGGAAAGCTTAACAGTCACTGCGAAATCAGTTGACGCTTGTGAGCGGGTTCGCAATCCAAATGAAGAGGGGAGTTATGGTTGCCCGGCAAGGGACAAGAGTGGGGGGGGGACACATTTGGGGTGAGGGAATTTTAGATGTGGGAATGGTGGAAATATTTTATGTTTTAGAAATGTGTTTTCAAAAAAAGGAAACTGAGAAATGGAAATGGGGAAAAGGGGAAAGGTGGTGGTGAGGAAGCGGAAATGAGATGTAAACAAAGTATGAAATGGCTATGTTGAACTATATGACTATAAATATTAATGGAATACATAACCAAATCAAAAGGAAGAGGCTATTAAATTTACTGAAAAAAGAAAAAATAGATATAGCATTCATGCAGGAAACACATCTAATTGAAGTGGAACACAATAAATTAACGAGAGACTGGGTAGAGCACGTAACAGCAGCATCATATAACTCAAAAGCCAGAGGAGTAGCTATATTAATCAATAAAAATGTACCAATCAAAATAGAGAAGGAAATAATAGATCCAGCAGGGAGGTATATAATGATAAATTGTCAGATATATTCAGAAATTTGGAATTTGCTCAATGTATATGCACCTAATGAAGAGGATCCAAAGTTTATGCAAGATATCTTTTTGAAGATTGTAGATATGCAGGGGAATATACTGATAGGAGGAGACTTTAACATTAATTTGGACAAAGATGGATAAAACTGGACAAAAGACTAGCAGAAAGATCAAAGTAGCCAAATTTATGGTTAAATCAATGCAGGAAATGCAACTTATGGATATATGGAGGAGACAGCACCCAAAGGAGAAGGAATACTCATATTATTCGAGTAGACATAAAACATACTCAAGGATTGACCTGTTCCTGTTGTCAGCCCACATCCAAGGGAGAGTTAGGAAAACAGAAAATAAAGCTAGATCGTTATCGGATCACTCACCCCTGTTATTAGCAATAGAGCTGGAGGACATCCCACCAAGAACATATAGACGGAGATTAAACTCCATGCTACTTAAAAGACAGGATTTTAGAGAATTCATTGAGTGCCAAATTAAAATGTACTTTGAAATAAATATGGAATCAGTGAAAGATAAATTTATATTATGGGATGCAATGAAAGGATTCATCAGAGGGCAGATAATAAGTTATGTAACTAAGATGAAGAAGGACTACAATTGGGAAATAGAACAGCTGGAAAGGAAAGTAGTAAGTACAGAAAAAGAACTAGCAACAAGGAAAGATACAACAAAAAGAAAAGAATAGGCAGACAAAAAAATAAAATACGAAACACTACAAACGTACAAGGTGGAGAAGAACATAATGAAAACAAAGCAGAAGCATTATGAGCTAGGAGAAAAAATGCACAAAACACTAGCTTGGCAGCTTAAAACAGAACAAACTAAAAGAACGGTATTGGCATCAAGGAAAAAGGACAAACAAATTACATATAAACCAACAGAGATCAATGAAAACTTCAATGAATTCTACGAGCAATTATATCGAACTGAGAACGAAGGGAAAGAAGACAAAATAGATGAGTTTCTAGCTAAAATTGAACTACCGAAATTGCAAGAGGAGCAAAACAAATTGATAAAACCATTTGAAATAGAGGAAATACAGGATATATTAAAAAATCTACAGAACAATAAAATGCCGGGAGAGGACGGACTCCCAATAGAATTCTATAAAACATTTAAAGACTTATTAATTCCTCCTCTCCTGGAAGTAATGAACCAGAATGAAGAAACACAAAACATGCCAGATTCATGCAAAACAGCAATAATTACAGTAATACCAAAGACGGGGAAAGATCCACTAACACCAGCATCATATAGTCCAGTATCTCTCTTAATTCAGATTATAAGATAATAGCAAAACTATTAGCAAACAGATTGGCTGACTGTGTACCAAAAATAGTAAAACTAGATCAAACTGGATTTATTAAGAAAAGACGAACAATGGACAATATCTGTAAGTTCATTAACTTAATCCATGCAGTACAAGGAAACAAGACGCCAACAGTGGCAGTTGCTTTAGATGCAGAGAAAGCCTTTGACAGGGTAGAAAGGAATTATTTATTCAAAGTACTACAGAGGTTCAACCTACCAGAGAAATATATTAATTGGATTAAAGCATTATATAAGGGACCATTGGCAAAGGTGAGAATAAATGGATATATATCAAACCAATTTAAATTAAGCAGGTCAATTAGGCAGGGATGTCCACTATCTCCCTCACTGTTTGCGTTAGCTATAGTACCATTGGCAGAACTGATAAGAACAGAAAATAAAATAAGAGGGATAAAAATATAAGAGAAGGAATATAAAATGAATCTATTTGCAGATGATGTCATAGTATACTTAACAGAACTAGAATTATCAATAAAAGAATTACATAAGAAATTGAAGGAATATGGAGAAGTATCGGGGTACAAGATCAATGCAAATAAAAGTGAATCAATGCCAATGAATAATGTGGATTTCACAAAGTTTAAGAAAGAATGACCATTTAAATGGTAAACACAAGCAATCAGATACCTAGGTATTCAACTAGATGATAATCTAGGCCATTTATATAAATTAAATTATCAGCAATTAATGAAGAAATTACAAGATGACTTAGAAGATTGGAAAGATTTACCACTAACACTGATAGGAAGGGTAAATTGCATTAAAATGAATTTCTTCCCAAGAATACAATACCTATTTCAATCGTTACCAATTCCCTTAACAGAGAAATTCTTCAATGAGCTAAAGAAAATAATAAGGTAATTCTTATAGAAAGGGAGGAAACCGAGGATAGCGCTAGATAAATTAACAGAATGGTACAAACAAGGAGGCTTACAGCCACCAAACTTTAAGAATTATTATCGAGCAGCACAATTAAGATATCTATCAGATTTTTATTAAACAAGGGAAAAACCAGATTGGACCACATTAGAGCTAGATAAAATAGGGGAGAAGGTACGAGAACATATACTTTATAAGTGGGATGAAAAGCTGGTGCAACATAGAAGTTCACCAGGACTGCACCATCTGCTCAACATTTGGAAGAAGATTCACGTAGAAAGGAAAAAAACAAATTACCAACTACCAAAATTAACTACCAAAATCAACTAATCCCCTTCACAATAGATAACCTTTCCTTTAGAGAATGGGAGAGAAAAGGGATCAAAAGAATAGAAATTTGTTTTTTGGGAAATTTATTATCTTTTGAACAAATGAAGTACAAATATGGTATAACTCACAGTACAATGTTTGCATATCACCAACTGAAAACCTACTTAAAGGACAAATTGGGAAGCAGACTGAGGTTAGGAAGCAACTTTGAATGTGTGATTACAGACACAATGATAATTAAAAGATTTATAACAAACACGTACATCAAGCTGCAAGAGAAAGAGAACAATGAAATAAGCTGTAAACCCAAACAAAAGTGGGAACAAGATCTAAACATAAAAATAAAAAATGAAAAATGGGAAAAGCTATGCTCTGGAACTATGAGAAATACAATAAACACAAGGTTACACATGATACAATATAATTGGTTATACAGGCTATATACCATGCCCCAAAAGTTAAATAAATGGGACCCAACAGTATCAGATAGATGTTTTCGCTGTAAGAAAGAAACGGGAACAACAGTGCATGCAATTTGGGCATGTGAGAAAGTGGAAAAGTTTTGGGAAGATCTAAATCAGGTATTAAATAAAATCACAAAAAGCAACATACCAAAAAATCCAGAGATCTTTCATCTAAGTAATATAAGAAGTAAAGAACTAGGCCTCAATTTGGATGAAGCACAAAAAAGATTTATTATGATAGCCTTAGCTGTAGCAAAAAAATGTATAATGTCAACCTGGAAATCAGAAGAGAGTCTGAGAATACAGCAATGGTACATAGAAGGTACATAGAAATGAATAAATGTATTCCATTGGAAAAAATAACATAATTTAAGAAATAATGTCACAGTATTTGAACAAATTTGGGAACCGTACATGGAACACAACAGAGAGGGCCTACCGCGGACCTCCATCCCCTAAAATGACAGAATGAGAAGAAGACGAAATGAACTGACGCAGTGTGTAAAAGTAGAATGCACAATTTTCTTGTTTATTTTCATTGTGTGATGACATTGTTTAATGGGTTTATTGTATTGTATATGTTGAACATTTAGTGGGTAGGGAGGGAGGTGGGAAGGAGGGAGGGAAGGGAGGGGGGGAAAAGGGGAGAAAATGACACTGTATATTCAAGAAGGAAATGTTTATGTGTATTTTGGTTAATATGGTTCATAGTGTGAAAAATAATATATTTTTTTAAAAAGCAGACCTTTCAAGGACAAATTTGGAACATTTTCCTGCAAATCTCAATGATGGTAATTCAAAGCCAGTTGGAGTCACACAGGTTGGAAAAGGGTCCTATGGTTCACCAAATCCACACACATCATCAACAAAGTCATCCGACACTAATCCCATTTCATTGTACACCTCCCAGGTTCTTCCATGCATCTACAACCTAGAAGCAACTTTCATCAGCCATTAATCTACAATTCTTCAGACCATCTAGAGGAAACTACCAATGATTGTCTGTCTAAACTTGCCTCAAACTGAGCAAAAATTCCTTTAACTGCACTCCCTTCCTCCTGATAACAAATATTGTTTTGGGAACCCATAAGGAACAAAGAAATGCATGTCTCTTTAAGTGGAACATTCTTTGATTTGCTCCTAGCTACCCTTTCAATAATTTCCAGTCTTACTGACTCAGCACAATTTCTAGATCGAAATGTAAACTTTCAATCATCTTTGATGCCAATTTACACTGTTGTCAGCCTCGTGAGTCTTTCTGATGGAACCTCGAGATTTGACTGATCTCTATTAAATCCAGGCATCTTTCATTCTTTTACCCTTGCAGTCACATGTTGAGCTCCGCCATCATCAAGGGTGCCAATATACACTGAGCTACTTCTTTCAGTTTCTTATTTCATTGATTACCACCAGTTTTGCTCTTATACTTTTAACATTTTTAGTTTATTTAAAAATTTTCATTCTAGTCTATTTGTGGCTGTCAGGAAAATTAAATATACCATTAAATCAAAAATGGTTATAACATTTCCAAAAATATCAGCAGACCTGAAGATTGTTTTTACTTGTTTCAAATAGTCTTTGAGTTCCAGAGGCACTTGTTACCAAACTTGCATCATGTTGAGTAACCATTTTTGCTGTATTAAAAACTATGGCAACCTGACACACCACATGGTCAATGCAGTTTTTGCTTTTCACTTTAATAACTCTAGCTAACTGGAGTTCATCCAGCAGTGAATGGTTTTCCTTCGTATGCCGTTCAGGCTAAAGAACGCCGCTCAAACCTGCCAGCGCCTCATGGGCTCAGTGGGCAGGGACCTGGATTTCGTCTTCATTTACATGGACGACATCCTCGTTGCCAGCAGGGATCGGGCACAACACAAGGCCCACCTGGGCGCCCTCTTCTCCCGGCTGGCCGACTTCAGCCTCACCATCAACCCAGCCAAGTGCCAGTTCAGGCAAGAGTTCATACAGTTTCTGGACCATACCATCACGGCCGAAGGAGCCACACCCGCCGCTACGAAGGTCGCCACTATCAAGGCATTCCCATGCCCGGACAACCTCAAGGGGCTGCAGGAGTTCGTGGGTATGGTCAACTTCTATAACTGATTCCAGGAGCCGAGCACATCATGCAGCTGCTCTTCACCATCATCACAGCCAAGCACAAAATGCTCACCTGGACCCCAGAGGCCTGCAGTGCATTTGAGGCCACCAAGGATGCCCTCGCGAAGGGTACCATGATCGCCCACCCTCACACTGACCTGCAAATGGAATTCTCCATCGATGCCTCTGCCACAGCCGTCAGCACCGTCCTGGAGCAGCAGGTGAATGGACAATGGGAGCCGCTGGCATTCTTCAGCTGGATTCTCCGCCCACCAGAGCGCAAGTATAGCGCCTTCGACCGTGAGTTAATGGGCATGTACCTGGCAGTGCGGCATTTCTGCTATTTCTTGGAGGGGAGGACTTTTACCATCTTTACTGAGCATAAACTCCTCACTCAGGTGCTCACGATGGCAAAGGAACCCTGGTCGGTCCACCAGGAGTGTCACCTCTCCTTTGTGTCAGAGTTTACCACCGACATTTGGCACAAGGCGGGGAAGGACAACGTGGTCATCGATGCACTCTTGCAATTGGCCATCTGCGCGGTGACACCCGGCCTCTACTTTGACCAGCTTGCCCGGGACCAGAAGTCCGATGAGGAGACGTGAGCCTTCAGGACTCTCATCACAGGCCTACAGTTCCGAGACCTCCTGACTCCTGGCAGCGAAGGCACTGTCCTGTGTGATGTCTCCATGGGCACCCCGCGGCCAGTGGTTCCCCATCAGTGGTGCAGGCAAGTCTTCCATCACATCCATGACCTTTCGCACCTGTCCATCAGGTCCACGGTCCATATGATGGCAGAGCGGTTCGTCTGGCATGGGCTACGGAAGCAGATCGTGGGCTGGACCAGAACATGCACCCATTGCCAGATGTCCAAGGTGCACAGGCACACCAGGACACCAGTGCAAGAGTTCGAGCACGTCTGGGAATGGTTCAGCCACATTCACGTGGACATAGTCGGGCCCTTACCAGTTTCCTGGGGCAACTGTTACCAATTCCCGGTGGTAGACCGCACCACTCGTTGGCCTGAGGCGATCCCAATGCCAGACGCCTCCACGGACTCCTGCTCTCAAGCGCTGTTGCACGGTTGGGTTGCACTATTCGGCATTCCGAATCACCTCACCAGTGATCGGGGTGCCCAGTTCACCTCTGCGCTCTGGGCACAGTTCGCTAACAGGTTGGGGATAGAGCTACACTGGACCATGGCCTATCACCTGCAGGCCAATGGGCTGGTCAAGCGTCTGTACCGCCACCTTAAGTTGGCACTTATTGCCCAACTCACCAGTCCCGACTGGGTGGACGAACTGCCTTGGGTGCTCCTGGGCATCCGCTCCATGCCCAAGGAGGATCTGCAGGTGTCATCAGCTGAGCTGGTCTATGACGCACCGCTGGCACTGCCCGATAAGTTCATCGATGCACCTCACAAACCCCAGCAGTCGCCGCACAAGCTACTTCCCCACCTCCAGACCCACTTGGACTCCTTTGCACCCAGACATGGCACATGGCCATCTAACGTCCCCAGCGAGCTGCACTCCACAGAGTACATTTTTATTCGGCGGGGCCCACCCACGGCACCTCTACAGAGACCTTACAAGGAGCCGAACAGGGTTGTCCAGCACTCAGCATCTACATTCAAGCTGGACATCGGCGGCAGGCAGGAGCTGTTTACTGAGAACAAGCTGAAGCCAGCTCACCTCGACCCCACCAAACCAGTGATTGTGGTCCAGCCGAAGAAGCGAGGCCGCCCAGCTAAAAAGGGCATTGGTGCCGGTTCTGGTGGGTGCTGTGAGGTGGTATGCCACTAGGCATGTGAACCAGCCCTGCTTGTAATCCACGCAGTGGGGCAGCCTGCCAAAATGGTGCCGTCGGGGGGTTTCCCCTTCTTCTCAGCACTGGGCTCAGAAGCCCACGCTGGGGGACCACGTGACGCCCGAGTGATGTCGGCACCACCCAGCATGGTTCACAGCCAGGTCCGGGCTGGGTGTATAAGTCCAGCCCAGCAGCCAGCAATAAACCAGTCTTTCTGCTCACTGAGCTCAACTCATCTGGTTGTGTGTTCTTTCAGTAGCAGTGTAGCTGCCGCTACAAATCTATAATAATGTCTGTAAACTTGTCAATTAAAATCTGAACATAATCCTTGTCAATTAAAATCTGAACATAATCCGATATCAACTTTTAAAAAGTACTTTTGTCTTCGACTTAAAAGAGTTTCAAGATAGACACGTAGAACCAGAAAAGCTAGATAATTAAGAAATACTGTACTTGTTTAAGTTTTGCACATAAGTCACAGCACTAATTAAACTTGATTAATTGTGAGATGCAAGTTGCATCAAAATAATATATGGCATCCCTTTTCAGATTTCAGTTAGGTATGATGAGAAAACACCTTATTTCCAGGATAAGTACAAGTTTTGATAAAGGATCTCGGCTCAAAATGTTGATCATTCTTTTTCTCCTGCTGATGTTGCCTGACCTACTCAGCTCCTCCAGCAGATTGTGTTTGGCTTCAGCTTCCAGCATCATCAGTCTCCAGTTGACACAAAGAAAAATTACTATTTCATGATGGACCCAATGATTCATACGGAAAGTCTGAGTGGACTTTGAAGTGAATGAAAAGAAACATAACTCACGTTATAGAATGTAGGAACCATAGCTAACAAAAATTAAAACACTGGAAATATTCAATCGGTCTGACAGCATTAGTGGAAAGCAAAATGATGCTAGTTTCTGTTAACCAATCATTAACACTGCTGAGAATATCCAGATTTTCTGCTTTTATTTCAGATTTCCAGTACCTGCCTTGCTTTCCTTTTAGATAGATAAATTAGAGATAATATCCCTCAAACTCCCCTGATCTTCAGAGATCATTTGGATTTATCCAAAAGAGCAAGAATCATTTCAATTTATGATCCAAAAGAATGTGTCTCAGCAACACAGTGCTTCTTACAATACCACACTTGCATGCTAAACCATTTTTTCACAATGAAATTTCAGGAATACTATTTGAACCCAATTTTCTGACTTAGGAGCAAGATCATTTGAATATAATGCTGCCTTGATCATTGCCACTGAACACCTGGGAAGTATCATTTGCTGATACAGGTGAATTGACTTAATAGGGATATTTCCTTCCCTGATTTCACTTTGAGGCAAACTTCTTGTCATATCACACTTCTCTGGTAAGAAGGCAAATACTCAGTCAACCTCCAAACCATGCCTTTTGCAGTTTATGATTATGTGCACAAACCACACAGTCCACAGAATCCTTTGTAAAGGAAAATCTGAGAGGTTTCACAGTTCAACCTCCTTTGAAGAAGACCGCAGAGCCCACCTCACTGACAAAAGACAAAGAAGGAAAAACCCAACACCCAACCCCAACCCACCAATTTTCCCTTGCAACCGCTGCAACCGTGTCTGCCTGTCCCGCATCGGACTTGTCAGCCACAAACGAGCCTGCAGCAGACGTGGATATTACCCCTCCATAAATCTTCGTCCGCGAAGCCAAGCCAAAGAAGACATCAAATATATAGAGCATCAGCACAACCTTGTCCCTCCTTTCTAATCAAATATCCTCTTAATGAATTTATACTTCACATCAGAACCCCTCTCTATAGCGGGCAGCTCTAAATTCTCACTGGAACTTTTTCAAACGTCAAAGTTGATTTCTCAAAATTTGCTATCTCTTCAAAGTAAAAGTATTTTGCTATATTAACTTCTCAGCCCTGTTTTTTTCTAGGGCCAAATCTTGCGTTTTCTGCAACCTCTGTTCCCATGTTTTATTAACTTATTTTAACATTGTTATTCCTACTTTATTTGTGCTCTTGTTCAGAGAATTGTACATACCCTCCTCCTCCATCAACTCCTTCAAGAAAGAAAACAATGATACATCAACATGAGCCCCACAGCCCGCTATGCTCCCAGGCTGACGTAAACAGAATCTTAAATCCTGTGTAAACAAACTGGCTGGAGATTTTGCAGACATTTTCAACCTTTTGCTACAACAATTAGAGGTCTCCAACTGCTTCAAAAAGATTTGCATTTTTTGTAATTTGAAAATACAACAATGGTATATAGAAATGAATAAATGTATTCCATTAGAAAAAATAACATATAGTTTAAGAAATAATATTGAAATATTCGAACAAATATGGGAGCCTTACATTAAATACAATAGCGAAAACCTACCGGGGACAAACATTACCTAAGTTGATGGAAGGAGAAGGAAAGAAAAGAATGGACTCAGTAGAATTTCTGGTGTATTTTTGTTGAATGACAACATTGTCTGACTGGTTTAATGCAACCTAGATTGTATACCTAAAATGGATGAGAGGGGGGGTGGGGGGGTTGCCTAGGAGGGGGGGGGGGAGAAAAAGTCACTGTATATGTGTGAAAAAGAAAAAGTGTATTTCATGGCTAATGTGATTTATGGTGTGAAAAATAAAAAAATTTAAAAAAAAAGATTTGCATTTTATCAGTGTTCAAGAACCAGGTGACCTGCTTCACCAACTAACAGTCAGATATTATCAATTGAAGGTTTATCTATGAGAAAGATTAACTGCATCTTATTTACTGTTAGAAGATGATGAAATAGAAACAATAATATCATATCCAAATACAAAAAAGTTCACATCAGTTGTGTAATTATTACTTTTGAGGGGAGTAAAGAAGAAAGATTTTCATAAATCTAAACAAAGGTGGGAAAGGGACCAGGGTATAGATATAAATGATAAAAAATTGGACACAAATATGTTATAATATAACATAACATAACAATTACAGCATGGAAACAGGCCATTAGGCCCTTCTACTCCGCACCGAACCAAACACTCCTCTCTAGTCCCATCTACCTGCACAATGACCATAACCCTCCACCTTCTTCTCATCCATATACCTGACCAGCTTTTTCCTTAAATAATAAAATTGACTCTGCCGCCACTATTTCTCCCGGAAGCTCATTCCACACCGCTACCACTCTCTGAGTAAAGAAGTTCCCCCTCATGTTACCTCTAAACCTCTGCCCCTTAACTCTTAACTCATGTCCTCTTGTTTCAATCTCTCCTACTCTTAATGGAAATAGTCTATCCACATCCACTCTGTCTATCCCTTTCATAATCTTAAATACCTCTATCAAATCCCCTCTCAACCTTCTACGCTCCAAAGAATAAAGACCTAATCTGCCCAATCTCTCCCTGTACTCTAGATGCTTAAACCCAGGTAACATTCTGGTAAATCTTCTCTGCACTCTCTCCACTCTGTTTATATCCTTCCTATAATTAGGTGACCAGAACTGCACACAGAGCTCTAAATTAGGCTGCACCAACCCCTTATACAATCTCAACATCACTTCCCAACTCCTATATTCCATGCAATGATTGATAAAGGCCAGCATACTAAAAGCCTTCTTCACCACCCTATTCACATGAGTTTCTACCTTCAGGGAACGATGTACCGTTACTCCTAAATCCTTCTGCTCTTCTGTATTCATCAATGCTCTCCCATTTACTACGTATGTCCTGTTCTGATTCTTCTTACCAAAATGAAGCACCTCACACTTATCAGCATTAAATTCCATCTGCCATTTTTCATCCCACTTTTATAAGCAGCCCAAATCCCTCTGCAATCCTTGAAAACCTTCTTCATTATCCACTATTCCACCTATCTTAGTATCGTCTGCATATTTACTAATCCAATTCACCACCCCATCATCTAGATCATTAATGTATATAACGAACAACAATGGGCCCAATACAGATCCCTGAGGCACACCACTGGTCACTGGCCTCCAACCTGACAGACAATTTTCCACTACCACTCTCTGGCCTCTCCCTTTCAGCCAATGTTCAATCCATTTGACTATCTCAAAATTTATACCTAAAGACTGCACCTTCCTAACTAACCTTCCATGTGGTACCTTTACGAAGGCCTTACTGAAGTCCATATAGAAACATCTACTGCGCTACCCTCATCCACATTCCTAGTCACCTCTTCAAAAAATTCATTCAGATTGGTCAAACAGGACCTTCCGCCCACAAATCCATGTTGAGTGCTCCTGATCAGATCCTGTCTATCCAGATATTTATAAGTACTATCTCTAAGAACTTTCTCCATTAATTTACCTACCACAGGCGTCAAACTTACAGGCCGATAATTGCCAGGCTTCCTCCTTGAACCCTTTTTAAATAACGGAACCACATGCGCAATACGCCAATCCTCCGGCACTAGCCCCATCTCTAATGACATTTGGAAAATTACCGTCAGAGCCTCTGCTATTTCCTCCTTTACTTCTCTCAATGTCCTGGGGAAGATCTCGTCTGGTCCCGGAGACTTATCCACCTTTATATTCCTCAAAAGCCCTAACACTACATCTTTCATAATCACTATATTCTCCATATTTAACCAATTTGCTTTTTTTATCTCACATATCCCAATATCCTTCTCCTTGGTGAATACGGAAGAAAAGAAACAGTTCAATATCTCCCCCATTTCTCTAGGCTCCACACACAGTTTTCCGCTCAGATTCTCTAAGGGACCAATTTTGTCTCTCGCTTTCCTTTTACCATTAACATATTTGTTGAACCCTTTTGGATTAATTTTCACCCTGCTTGCTATAGTCTCCTCGTACCTTCTTTTAGCTTTCCTAATTCCTCTCTTAAGATTCCTCTTACATTCAATGTATTTTTCAAACATCTCCTTAATTCCATGCTTCTTATACCTAATGTACTCCTCCCTTTTTCTTCGAACCAAGTTTCCAATATTCCTTGAAAACCATGGCTCTCTCCAACTTTTTGCCCCTCCTTTTAACCTAACAGGAACATAAAGCTTTTGCACTCTCAAAATCTGATCTTTAAAAGACTTCCATCTCTCTACTACATCCTGCCTATAAAACAAATTGTCCCAATGCACACCCTGTAAGTCCTTTCGCATCTCCTCAAATCTAGCTTTTACCCAATCAAAAACCTCAACCCTTGGCCCTGACTTATCTCTTTCCATAATGACATTGAAGCTGATGGCATTATGATCACTGGACCCGAAGTGCTCGCCAACACTAACCTCTGTCACTTGACCCATCCCATTTGCCAACAGTAGATCTAACACTGCTCCTTCTCTGGTCGGCACCTCTACATATTGTTGTAAAAAACGATCTTGCACACATTTCACAAACTCTAACCCATCCAGCCCTTTCACAGAATGTGTTTCCCAATCTATATGTGGAAAATTAAAATCTCCCACAATTACAACCCTGTGCTTATCACAAATATCCACTATCTCCCTACAGATTTGCTCCTCTTGGTCTCGGTCCCCTCCGGGTGGTCTATAATACACCCCTACAAGTGTAACCTCTCCTTTCCCACTCCTCAGTCCACCCAAATAGCCTCCGTGGATGAGCCCTCTAATCTATCCTGCCTAAGCACCACTGTAATATTCTCCCTGACAAGCAATGCAACACCACCTCCTTTTGCCCCTCCGACTCTATCACACCTAAAGCAACGAAACCCAGGGATATTCAGCTGCCAATCACATTCTTCCTGCAACCATGTCTCACTAATCGCTACCACATCATACTTCCAAGTATCAATCCACACCTTCAGCTCATCCACCTTTTTTACAATACTCCTGGCATTAAAATATATGAATTTCAGAGATTTCCCAATTCTTAATCCCTGTTTTCCCTCATCTTTAATAACAACATTATTTCCTTTTCCTGCCAATTGCCCTTCATCTTCTTCCAGAGCATTTCCTTTCTCTATCACCTGCCCATCCATATTCAAATACTTACTACAAACTTTCTTTGTTTGCATTCTAACCTTCTCCTTACTGCTCTATACTATTTTGCTCCTTCCCCCCAACCATTCTAGATTAAAGGATTCTGAGTAGCCCTAGAAAATACCCCTGCCAGGATTCTGGTCCTCCTGGGATTTAAGTGTAACCCGTCCTTACTGTACAGGTCACATCTTCCCCAAAAAATGTCCCAGTGATCCAGAAACTTGAAACCCTGTCCCTTACTCCACCCCTTCAGCCACGTGTTAATCCTCCACCTCATTCTATTTCTATTCTCACTGTCACGTGGCACAGGGAGTAATCCAGAGATTACCCCCTTTGCGGTCCTTCTTTTTAACTCCCTACCTAACTGCCTGTACTCACTTTTTAGGACCTCTTCTCTATTCCTCTCTATGTCATTGGTACCTACATGTACCACGACCTCTGGCTCCTGTCCCTCCCACTTTAGGATATCCGGGACACGAGCAGCAACATCCCGGACCCTGGCACCAGGGAGGCAAGCCACCAGCCGGTTCTCCTTGCTGCATCCACAGAATCCCCTATCTGTCCTCTTAACTATGGAGTCCCCTACCACTATTGCCCTCCTCTTCCTTACCCTACCTTTCTGAGCAACAGGGGCTGACCCCGTGCCAGAGGCACAGCCACTGCTGCTCCCCCCAACTTTGATGGCCTCCTCAACAGTACTCAAAGAGGCGTACTTATTGCTGAGGGTTACAGTCATAGGGCTCCTCTCTGGCACCTTACGTTTTTCTGTCCCTCTCCTAACAGTTACTCACCTTTCCTCCTCCCGTGGCCCTGGCGTGACCACCTGGCTATGATAATATGAAAAATACAATAAATGTTAGATATAGAATGGTGCAATACAATATCATACATCAGTTATATATTATGCCACATAAGCTTAATAGATTAAAGCCGGATATTTTGGATAAATACTTTTGATGTAAACAGGACAGGCACCTTTTTACATTCTACATGGACATGCCCCAAATTGAATTCTTTTTGGACTAATTTAATAGATTTTGTTCAACAGCTAATAGATGTTAAACTCCCGAGAAACCCTATCTTGTTTCTTTTGGGGGTATATTAAGGATTGGTCCAGATTTAAAATTGGATTGGTTTCAAAAAGAATTTTTGAAGATCGCGCAGGAAATGTATAGCCTGTTCGTGGAAATTGGATATAGATTTGGTATTAGATAGACAGCATGGTGAAATGCGAAGTTGTGTACCTTTAGAAACGATTACATATAATTTAAAGAACAAATATGATAAGTTTTTGAAAATTTGGTTTCCATATATGCAAAAGATTGGTGTTATCTCTTCTCTTTGGCTTGGCTTCGTGGACGAAGATTTATGGAGGGGTAATGTCCACGTCAGCTGCAGGCTCGTTTGTGGCTGACAAGTCCGATGCGGGACAGGCAGACACGGTTGCAGCGGTTGCAAGGGAAAATTGGTTGGTTGGAGTTGGGTGTTGGGTTTTTCCTCCTTTGCCTTTTGTCAGTGAGGTGGGCTCTGCGGTCTTCTTCAAAGGAGGTTGCTGCCCGCCGAACTGTGAGGCGCCAAGATGCACGGTTTGAGGCGATATCAGCCCACTGGCGGTGGTCAATGTGGCAGGCACCAAGAGCTTTCTTTAGGCAGTCCTTCTACCTCTTCTTTGGTGCACCTCTGTCTCAGTGGCCAGTGAAGAGCTCGCCATATAACACGATCTTGGGAAGGCGATGGTCCTCCATTCTGGAGATGTGACCCACCCAGCGCAGTTGGATCTTCAACAGTGTGGATTCGATGCTGTCGGCCTCTGCCATCTCGAGTACTTCGATGTTAGGGATGAAGTCGCTCCAATGAATGTTGAGGATGGAGCGGAGACAACGCTGGTGGAAGCATTCTAGGAGCCGTAGGTGATGCCGGTAAAGGACCCATGATTCGGAGCCGAACAGGAGTGTGGGTATGACAACGGCTCTGTATACGCTAATCTTTGTGAGGTTTTTCAGTTGGTTGTTTTTCCAGACACTTTTGTGTAGTCTTCCAAAGGCGCTATTTGCCTTGGCGAGTCTGTTGTCTATCTCGTTGTCGATCCTTGCATCCGATGAAATGGTGCAGCCGAGATAGGTAAACTGGTTGACCATTTTGAGTTTTGTGTGCCCGATGGAGATGTGGGGGGGCTGGTAGTCATGGTGGGGAGCTAGCTGATGGAGGACCTCAGTTTTCTTCAGGCTGACTTCCAGGCCAAACATTTTGGCAGTTTCCGCAAAACAGGACGTCAAGCGCTGAAGAGCTGGCTCTGAATGGGCAACTAAAGTGGCATCGTCTGCAAAGAGTAGTTCACGGACAAGTTGCTCTTGTGTCTTTGTGTGAGCTTGCAGGCACCTCAGATTGAAGAGACTGCCATCCGTGCGGTACCAGATGTAAACAGCATCTTCATCGTTGAGGTCTTTCATGGCTTGTTTCAGCATCATGCTGAAGAAGATTGAAAAGAGGGTTGGTGCGAGAATGCAGCCTTGCTTCACGCCATTGTTAATGGAGAAGGGTTTAGAGAGCTCATTGCTGTATCTGACACGACCTTGTTGGTTTTCGTGCAGTTGGATAACCATGTTGAGGAACTTTGGGGGACATCCGAGGCGCTCTAGTATTTGCCAAAGCCTTTTCCTACTCACGGTGTCGAAGGCTTTGGTGAGGTCAACAAAGGTGATGTAGAGTCCTTTGTTTTGTTCTCTGCAATTTTCTTGGAGCTGTCTGAGGGCAAAGACCATGTCAGTAGTTCCTCTGTTTGCGCGAAAGCTGCACTGTGATTCTGGGAGAACATTTTCGGCGACACTAGGTATTATTCTATTTAGGAGAATCCTAGCGAAGATTTTGCTTGCAATGGAGAGCAGCGTGATTCCCCTGTAGTTTGAGCAGTCTGATTTCTCACCTTTGTTTTTGTACAGGGTGATGATTATGGCATCACGAAGGTCCTGAGGCAGCTTTCCTTGGTCCCAGCAGAGCTTGAAATATTCATGCAGTTGGGCATGCAGAATTTTGCCGCCAGCCTTCCAGACCTCTGGGGAGGGGGGATTCCATCCATACCTGCTGCTTTGCCACTTTTCAGTTGTTCAATTGCCTTATATGTCTCTTCCCAGTTGAGGACCTCATCCAGCTCTAGCCTTGGGCTGTTGAGGGAGTTGGAGCAGGGCGGATTCTTGGACTGAGCTGTTGGCACTGTAAAGAGATTGGAAGTGTTCTGACCATCGGTTGAGGATGGAGATCTTGTCACTGAGGAGGACTTTGCTGTCTGAGCTGTGCAGCGGGCTTTGGACTTGGGGTGAGGGGCCATACACAGCCTTTAGAGCCTCGTAAAAACCCCTGAAGTCACCAATGTCTGCGTTGAGCTGGCATTTTGGATCTCCCGGAGTTTGCGCTGAAGATGGCTGCATGCGCGACGGAAGGCTTGTTTCTTCTCTGGCCAGGCTGGCTTTGCAAGGTGAGCTTGGTGGGCAGCTCACTTCTTTGCCAGCAGTTCCTGGATTTCCTGGTTGTTTTCGTCGAACCAGTCCTTGTTTTTCCTGGAGAAGAAGCCCAGTACCTCTTCAGTGGATTGCAGTATGGCAGTCTTCAGCTGATCCCAGAGGGTTTCAGGGGACGAGTCCGTGAGGCGGATTGCATCCTCGAGCTTTGCTTTGATGTTTGCCTGGAAGTTTCCTCTCACTTTGACTGACTGTAAGTTTCCACCATTGAACCTCTTTCTGGGGGCTTTACTGTTCCTGGACTTTGGCTTAAAGTGAAGGTTGAGCTTGCAGCGAACCAGCCGGTGGTCAGTGTGGCATTCCGCACGACCCTGGTGTGGAGCACATCTCATTTGTCTCTTTCTTGCACCAGGACGTAGTCCAGGAGGTGCCAGTGTTTGGATCGGGGATGCATCCAGGTAGTCTTCAGGCTGTCCCTCTGCCCAAAAAGGGTGTTTGTAATGACAAGCCGCTGTTCTGCGCAGAGCTCCAACAGGAGGCGCCCATTGTTGTTGCACTTGCTGACACCATGCTTGCCCAGGATTCCTGGCCAGGTTTCTGAGTCTTTGCCGACGCGAGCGTTGAAGTCACCGAGAATGACAACCTTGTCAGCTGTAGGGGTGCGTTGAATGAAGTTGCGCAGATCAGTGTAGAACTTGTCCTTTTCTGCTGGTTCCGCCTGGAGGGTTGGAGCATAGACACTGATGAGGGTGATGCGACGCTTGTTTTGAAGGGGGAGTCGCATGGACATGTGGCCTGTCGGGAGGTTTTCGAGTTTGGAGGCAATGGAGTTTTTGACCATGAAGCCTACACCAGAAAGGCGTCGATCATCCATAGGCTTGCCAGACCAGTAGAGTGTGTAGCCCGTGCCGTGTTCTTGGAGGCTGCCTACATCTGCAAGGCGGACTTCACTGAGAGCGGCTATGTCGGTCAAATCTGAGGAGTTCATGTGGGATGAGGGCAGACCGACGTTAAGGTCGGTGGCTGTCAGCCTTTTCTAGCATGGTTCTGATGTTCCAGCATGCTAGCTTGAGTTTGTGAGCATCTTTTGAGGGGGAGGACGTGAAGGGGGAGGACGTGGACATGTCCTCGGGCCTGCGCAAAGGAGCTTTTAGGTGGAGTGCAGTGTTCGCAGTACTGGCCCCACCCTTTACACCCATGGTTCGTGTGCCGTGGCCAAGCAAGCTGGGACGTGGCAGCGAGGACCTTGGGTCGTAGGTTTAATATCGGAGTGGCCTTCTCCTATGCAGGTTTCTTACCCGGGCTGGAGGGGCCTGCCTCCCCTCCTAGGTCGGACCATACTCCCCTCCCCTCCCCTCCTGGTCGCATTTGATTAGGGTAACCCTAACCCTCAAGAGTTTGTTTATTTAGCCACTATTTTAAAGATGATTAAAATACAATTGGTCTTTTGCCAACACTCAAGGTATCAGTCACAATCCACCATCCTGCAGCCCCCCGATCTGCTTAGCCCGGCTCAAGCCAGGTCCTGGCTGGCACTGGTGTTGGTGTTATAACTTTATAAGTAATTACATTTTGACAATTGGTAGAATTTGGTGTGAACTTTGTCACTCCCCGGCCTCACCTCATTTTGTTTTATTTTATTAGATATTGCATGTGAGTATATACTTAGATTTTGATTAAGTGTTATGTATTACACAGTAGTGTTTTATTTTATAAAAAATATAATGATAGTTGTAAGTGTTAGAATAATTCAGTCATAATTTATACATAAGGTAATATCTAGTGGTGGTTGGTGGTCGGTGGTGGCCGCCAGTGGGCTGATATCGCCTCAAACCGTGCATCTTGGCGCCTCACAGTTCGGCGGGCAACCTCCTTTGAAGAAAACCGCAGAGCCCACCTCACTGACAAAAGGCAAAGGAGGAAAAACCCAACACCCAACCCCAACCAACCAATTTTCCCCTGCAGCCGCTGCAACCGTGTCTGCCTGTCCCGCATCGGACTTGTCAGCCACAAACGAGCCTGCAGCTGACGTGGACTTTTACCCCCTCCATAAATCTTCGTCCGCGAAGCCAAGCCAAAGAATATCTAGTACTGTTTTAAAATTAGTCTATTCTTTTTTCCTTTCTCTGTTCTTTCTTTTTTCTTCTTTTCTCGCTTTCTTTGGTTTTTTTCTATGTGGGAGTGAGCAGGTGGGTGGGGGAGAAAATTATTAAACAAAACCATGTATTGATTTTGATATAGAGATTTTTTTAGCTCTGCGTGCAATTTTGTTACATGTGCCAATAAAATAAAATTTGAAAAAAGCGACTAACTTACATCTACCATGGTGAAGTGCTTTGAGAGGTTAGTTATGGAGCAGATCAAGTCTTTTCTTTTTTTTAGATTTATCTAATAAAGGTTCCAAAACACAATTAAAACATTATCAACTAAAACATTATCATTAGCCTGACCCAGATATAAAAATGCATCAGAAATAAACATTTCATCATCTACATTTGGGGCATAAATATTGAGTAAAGTCCAAAATTCACTAAAAATCTTACAATTTAATTTAAGAATACATCCTGCCTTTTCCTCCATTGATTGTAATTCAAAAGATAAATTCTTATGTATCAAAATTGCTACACCTTTAGCCCTGGAATTAAATGAAGAATATACATGCCCTACCCATTCCCTCTTCAATTTCATATTTTCTTTGACATTCAAATGTGTTTCTTGTAAAAAAGCAACATCAATTTTCATTTTCTTAATATACGCCAAAATACGCTTACGCTTAATCAGACTGTTTAAACCTCGAACATTAAAAGTACCAAACCTCAACTTTGACATATCTACTAATATTACTAAGAACTAATAATATCTTTATATAAAAACTCAAATCCACATAAATAGGCCCTCCAATAGGAGAAAAAATAATCACAGATTAAAGACTAAATAAAATTAAAATAAAAAAATATATAATAAAAAAAAGAAAAGGAAGAACCCCCCCCCCCAAGAAAAAAATACCAAAACGTAATAATCCCTAAACAAAATTTGGGTGTGGATCACCCACCAGTGGCTAATGAATAATAGGACTTAGAGCAAATCTCTCCCTCCCCAGCCAAACAAAGAATAACATCAAAATATCATAATAACATACAAAATAAAATAAGAATAAGAAAATTCTTCTATTCATCCAAGAGATTCCAAACTCGGAGATCCCATTTCAAGAGAAGTTGGACTCTTTCCATTCCCATTTCTCCCATTTCTGCCATTTCTTCCATTTCCAGAACAACCAGATTTTTCTTTAGGAGACAATGGTAGACTACGTCTTCGTCCTCTTGCATCTGGCAATGAATCAGCAAAAATCATTGCTTCACGATCATTCTCAAAAAACCGAGATTGAAAGTCTTCATAAAACACATTCAACACTGCCGGATAGTGAAAAGTAGATTTATAGCCTTTACGCCACAAAACTTCTTTAACTGGATTAAATCGACGTCGACGATGAATAACCTCTTGACTCAAATCGGGATAAAAAAAAGACTCTGCTATTCTGAATTAATATCGGAGTTTGTCGTTGTCTCGCATTTTGCACTGCTAGGCGAAGTAATGCTTTCTCTGTCCAAATAATTCAAACATCGAATTATCAAAAGTCTCAGTGGTTGACCAGGTAAAGGTGTTCTTCTTAAAGCTCTATGAGCTCTTTCCAATACCAAGCCTTCAGAAAAAAATTCTTGCCCTAGTACTTGTGGGATCCAGTCTTTAAAAAAATGAAGAGGATCTTGTTCTTCCATATCTTCTGGCAAACCAACGATTTTCACATTATTCCTTGTGCTTTGATTCTCCAAGTAGTCTATTTTCCTCTCCAACTCCTTCTCATGTTCTCGCAATTCTATAACAGATTTTTCAACCTTCAACGCTTTTTCTGTATTAGAAGCCACTTGCTGTTTACATTAAAAAAAAAGCAGACTGAAATTTTTAAAAATCTTCACAAAATGCTTCCACACGTGCTTTAACTGTATTCAATTCTGAACTTATTATTTGAGGCATCTCATTCATCATAGTCTGGATGACAGCATTTAACTGTTTACACTGTAATTCAGAAAAGCTCAGCCTTGCTTTCTCTAACATAGTGGCAGAACCAGGTAACTGCAGCTCCTGCTGCAACTCAACAACAGGCAGTTTAACAGTTCTACTGCGGGTCTGGACTCCCAGCGATGGCACCCCGCCTTCCTCAGAGGGTCGACACTGGTCTCCCCGGCAGCTCGCTGTTGTTTCAAAAAATCCCGGAGGAGATAGAGATTTTCAGGTTGGAGTACTTCCTGAAGCATTTCAGGCAATGGAGTCGTCTTCCTGCGTGCTCCCTCCATAAAAGTCGGCAGGCTGGCAGAATCGGGATCCACTTCGTGGGAACACGCATCTTCCTCCTGAGAACGGGTAATTCCAGTGCTGTCCTTCTCTTGGTGAGTAGTAGACATTTTCTTTTCAGTTCCCACAAGCAGTCTTTGTGGCTTAGGCACTAAAAAAGTTAAACCTGTTTAGACCCCAAATCTTCAACACTTCAAAAATGTAACTTCTTCTGCACTTGAGGTTTAATATCTTTACCATTAATGGCCATACAGTACCTTAATACTTTAAACTAAAATTTAAAAAGTTTAAACTTGAAAACAAGGGGTTAAAAACGGGTACTTAAAAGTCCAGCCAGAGAGGTCGAGATCACACGTCTAGACTCTACGCCATCTTGCCACGCCCCCCCAAGTCTTTTCTCAAGAAGGACCTGAAACGACTTCAATTTTCCTGTCAACAGCAACAGCGGATGCCATTTCGCTGGCCATCCACACTGCATTAGATCACCTGGACCACAGCAACATCTATGTCAGGCTACAGGCTAACATCTATGATGTCAGATAAGCATGCAACATCATTGTTCCCACAAAATCTACAGCAAAACTAAGGGATCTAGGACTCTGTCCCTCTGCAACTGGATCCTTGACTTCCTCATCAGCAGACCCCTAGTCAGTACAGATTAGCAATATCACCTCCTCCACACTGACCACCAACATATGGACACTTCAAGATTGTATGCTTTGTCTCCTGACTTTTCCCTATGTTCTCATGGTGCATAACCAAATTAATTGCCAACACTGTCTATTAATTCACTGATGACACAGCTTTTGTTGACTGAATAACAAGATATGATGAATCAGAATGTAGGATGGAGACTGAAAACCTGATGTGCATGCAATGTCAGAACAACAATCTTTCTGTTATCATCAACAACACCAAGGAGCTTTGTGCTGATTTTAGAAAGGGAGGCAGTGGAACCAAGCACCTGTCCACATTGATGGGATGGAAGTAAGAGGATTAGTACCTTTATCTTCCTGGGAGGCCACTTCTAAGACTTCTCCTGTAGCCAACACATCAAAGCAAAATCGATGACTTTACTTTCTAAAAAGACTGAAGATATTTGGCAGGTCATTAAATACTCTTTCAAACTTCTGCAGGTGCCATGGAAAGTATACTAACTGGTATCATCACTGCCTGGTATGGTCATTTAAGTGCCCAGGGAAGTCAAAGGCTATAGAAAGTAACAAATAGCCAAGTCCATCATAGGCTCTGACCTCCCATCCATGTGAGGCACTGCCAAGGCAGCCTCGTCACCCTGGTCACAACCTCTTCTCATTCAGGAAAAGGAACAGAAGCCTGAAGACCAGCTTCTCAAGGTTCAAGAACAGTTGATTTTCAAAGGCTGACTGCACTATTGTAATTATCTCTTTTTTTCTTGCACTATTAGTAATTATGAATATTTATTATCTCTTTTAATGTATAGTATTGTGTTTGGTTTTTTAACAAAGTATCTGTTTGCCTGCAGCAAGTAAGAATTTGATGCATATGTACATTGTACATCTCAATAAACATTATCATTAACTCTGTCTATAATTCCCACTCTTGGAAAATCTTCATAATGTCCACTCTTTGCTCCTATGCTCCACGAAGAGAAGTCCCAGCCAATCCAGCCTTTCCTTATAATTCAAGCCTACCCATCCTGACAACATTCTTATGAATCTTTTATGCAACTTTTCCAGCTTAATATCTTTCCAAGAGCTGGATGACCAAAACAGCACATAATACTCTACATGCAGACTTACCAACATTTTCAACAATTATAACATGATGTTTTTTTTCTCCTGTACTCAATTCCCTGATCAATTAAAATAAGCATACCAAATGCTTTCTTCCTCACCCTGTCTCTGCCTTGCTACTTTCATGGAACTATGTACTTGTACCTAAAACATTTAAGTGCTTCAAAATTAGATCTGAAAACAATCTTATTAATTTTTAATACTAAAAATTAAAATGAGATCCCATTTGGACTATAGTGAGTTTCCTATAGATGTTTTAGAAAATCAAGAAATGTAGGACACATTCTTTGCAAAACATAACTACATGCCAGATTCCGAGGTTGCTTCATTGGGTGTTCTACTTTATTATTTATCTGCAAAGTTCAAAGTTCAACTTTATTATCAAGTACATACTTGACATCATCTTCAACCCTGAGTTCATTTTTCCTGTGAAGCAGTCAAAATTTCTACGTATTGGTAATAGTAAACTGTATTCAGGAAGAAAGATATATAAACAAAAGAGAGAAATGTAAACAAAGAACTGTCTGTACAATACAGAAAAAAGATAAATATTCAGTAATAAATAATAAGTAAAGTAAGAGTCCTTAAACGAGACTTTGATTGAGTCTGATGATGGAGAGCTAGGAACTGTTCCTGAACCTGGTGGTACAAGTCCTGCAGCAGCTATACCTTTTTCCTGGTGGCAGCAGTGAAAACAGAGCATGTTCTGGGTAGCGTGGATCCTTGATGATCGCTGTTGCTCTCCGACAGCAGTGTTCCATGTACAGTACATGTTCTTGAGGGTAGGAAGAGTTTTGCCTGTGATGTCCTGGGCTGTGTCCACTACCTTAAACAAGACTTTCCACTCAGAGGTATTAGTGCCCCCATACAAGCCCATAATGCCGCTGATCAGCATACTTTCCACCACACTTAGAAGTTTGCCACGTTTTCCAATGACATTCTGAATTTCTGCAAACTCCTGAGGAAGTAGAGGCGCTGATGTGCTTTCTTCATTATGACATTTGTGTGTTGAGTCCAGGAAAGATCCTCAGATTTAGTGACCCCCAATAATTTAAATTTTCTCACTCTCTCCACCTCTGATCCCCCAATGATCACAAGATCATACACTTTTAGTTTTCCTTTCTGGAAGTCCACAATTAGCTCCTTGGTCTTGGTAACATTGAGTGTGAAGCTGTCGTTAGTACACTTTTCTGATGCGTTTAAATGTGTAAATATAAATGCTGGGTCTTTGGATGTTGATTTGAGGTATTTCACCTACAATTATGTGGTATCTTCAGTGCTTTTAAATTTCATTTTCTAATCAAGGTTCAGTTTATGTTCAGAATCTGACTTGTCTCTCAGTGGCTCTTAGGATGGTTATCCTATCCCATTCTTTGTTCCATCTCCTTTTATGGTCTTTCTCTGCTTTCTCACCAACATCCATCTACTTTCTAATGCATATTTTGTACTTGTGGCAGGGTTACAGACGGAGTGGAGTTTGTTCATCTGGCAAGGATGCATATGGAGGGGAGTTTGTGTACAATAAGCTTGTCATATGGAACAAAGCCAATAGAGAAGCCATTCTTGGAAGAATAAGAGCAGCAAATGGATGAGGAGATTCAGGATCAGCTTTAAGATTGTTCTTGTTTTGTTACTGCTGGTGAGATCTTGATTTTGCATTTCAAATTGTGTTAATTCATTTAAGTAAGGAGGAGAAATGCAGCATTGAAATAATTGGTTTCTCAACTTATTTTCAATTATATTTAATGTCAAAATTTGTTCTATTGTACTAAACACATGAACATCTAACTCCAAAGTAATAAAAAACAAACACATTGCTATGCCTTGAGTATCCTCAAACTATGTAAAACATTCTCTCAACACCATGGGTTTTTGTAAATTAAATCTTGAAGCATCCCAATTTTTATTTGTGAAACTAAAAATAGACTGCCTCCAAATATTTACAGGAAGTTGTTTAGCTGTGATGGAATAAAGCTGGGATTATTGACTTAGGGTGGAGACCATCTTAGAATTCACCTGGTGAGCAAAAGAGAATCTGTTTATATACTTACAGCATGGTAGAAGCCGATTCTGGCCATTTAAACCCGTGCACCCAATTACACTTAAATTAGCCTACAACCTCATGCATTTCGGAGGGTGGAAGAAAACTCGAATGCCCAGAGGAAACCCACACTAACACGGGAAAAAAGGTACGAACTCCTTATAGACAGCACCGGCTTCAAACCCAAGTCACTGGTGCTGTAATAGCATTGCGCTAACGGTTAAATTAACCGTGCCACCCAGTCTGTTTTTTTTTGTCATAGTCTGTGCTTTTAACACACTGATCGAATTGATGGTCTGTTTTTAATTGAGACAGCATTTGGATACATTCAGGTGAGAATCCCTTGATTCAAGATGGTGTAAATGTGTCAGTAATTTGGCTCTTTAATTTCGTTAATATAATATAAGCGTGGCACAGTTAGCGCAGTTAGCGCAATACCTTTACAGCACCAGCGATCAGGACCAGGGGTTCAAATCCCACGCTGTCTGTAAGGAGTTTGCACATTCTCCCCATATCTGTGTGGGTTTTCCCTGGGGACTCCAGTTTCCTCCCACCATTTGAAATGTAGTGGGGGTGTAGGTTAATTGGGGTGTAAATTGAATGGTATGGGCCAAAATGGCCTGTTATTGTGCTGCATGTCTAAATTTAAATTTAAAAATTAAAAATAATGCCATATTGGAAATTGCTTGAGCCACTATGTATATTTGCAGATTTGTGTCAGATTTCTTGCACATGTATTTAAATATCTATATGTATTTGCATCTGAGTGCGATTACAAATGGGTAGTCATGCTCTTCTCACTCCTTCCTGACCCTATGGGTGGGACGCTGGTCTCAGTAAGAAACCATTTTGTTATAAAAACAATGAATTGTTTTAAATTGGTTAAAATAATTGTGCTGTCCATGGATTAATGAATATAGTTAGATAGAGATTAGAGACAAAAGAGCATAAAGCCAAACAGAAGACACTGGAACACCTAAAGGAAACTCATGAGGCCATAGAGAGAACATGCAAACTCCTTACAGAGAGTGGTGCATTTGAAGCCAATAATAGTGTTGTGCTAACTGCTGCGTCAAAATACTGCTTCCTGTATTGACTTGTCACCACTGATAATCTGCTCAAACCTCTGGAGTAGGTCATGAACTCCTGACCTAATTTGAGGAGTGCAGTGTATTGTGGAGTTACAATAAGGATTATCTATCGCTGGTAAGAGGTGAAAGGATAAACCAATTTACATCATTCAGTAAGAGGATTTCACTTTACTGGTTTGACTTAATATTTATGAAACATAATAAAGCCCCTCTCATTATAGACAAAAGGCAATATTGTAGAATTCAATCACTTTAATGGTCAAGAATTTTTTGGGGGATTACAGGTCACGTCCAGGTATTGCTCCCGAAAGAAGATTTGCACAAATATTTCATTTCATAGAAGACACACAGCTCTAACTTCAGTTTTTTAATCCACATGATTAAAATGATATCTGGATGTGGTAAATTAGGATTTAATTTCACAATTACAGGATTTTATAACGTGCTATCTTATAATTACATTTGGAGCTATTTACAAGTTAATTCAAGAAGCCAATGTCAAACTGGAGCTTTCTCTCTCCATCAGAGAGACTGCCATTGACACTAATATAGAATTTGACTATAATCAAAAATCGGAGGAGGGTTGATCCATGTCAGATCATCAGAGATGTCCTCCTTTTTCAAACAATGTGGCTTTCACTCTACCACCATCTATTCAGCACTCACCTGCATATCCTCCATTACCCACACATCTGCCCTGGCCCCCTTCGCCCCCACATGCAACAAGGACACAGGATTCCCTTAGTCCTCACCTACCACCCCACGAGCCTCCGCATCCAATGCATCATCCTCCGCCATTTCTGCCACCTGCTATGTCATCCCACCACTAGACACATATTCCTCTCTCCGCCTTCTGCAGGGACCACTCCCTCCATGATTCCCTTGCCCACTCCTCCCTCCGTAACAATCGTCCCCTTGTGATCCACCCCTATGACCACAGGAGATGCTCCACTTGCGCCCACACCTCTTCCCTCAGCACAATTCGTGGCCCCAAACAGTCTTTCCAAGTGAAGCAACATTTCACTTGTGAATCTGCAGGGGTCATCTACTTCATTTGGTGCTCCCGCTGTGATCTCCTCTACATCGGAGAGACTGGACGCAGACTGGGAAATTGCTTTATTGAGCATTTCATCTCTGTCCACTTCAATAACTTGGATCTCCAAGTAGCCATTTCAATTCTCTATCCCATTCCCTTGCCAACATGTCTGTTCATGGTCTCATGCCCTGTCAGTCTGAGACCACCTGTAAATTGGAGGAACACCTCATTTTCCTACTGGGCACCCTCCAACTGACATTAATAACTACTTCTCTGGCTTTTGTTAAACCCCCCACCCCATTTTCCCCATTGTCTCTCCTTTCCCTGTTTCCTTTCGCACAGACATGATAAATTCTTATGTATTCCCTTATCATATCCAATTAACACTTTTTGTTGGTCTGGATTCCTCCCCCATTGTTTGAATTCTGAGACTTTCTGATATATCCGGCTTCTGCCTTTTCTAATTTTTACTTGATGAAGGGCTCGGGCCCAAAATGTTGGCAATATATCTTTGTTCCTCCAGCATTTCAGCGTGTTTACTACAATTACAGCATCTGCAGCCTACCCGGTTTCACTCAGTGGTATCCACTGTCTCCTGGCTGCAGATAAAATGGTCTAGGAATTTGAGCACAGCCAAGTACATCTTACTGTGTGGAGAATTGCATTGGAGAGGATGGGAAATTAAACCACATCAAAACAGGAAGAAACTAACAGATATAGTTGTAGGAGATCCGAAGAGAAGAACCAGCTGCCTGGTCTCAAATTTCAAGGCATTTGTACTGAATGTGGGCAGTTGGGGAGAGCATCAGCTAGGGTAAGCAAAATAACCTTGTAATCACCATCTTTGAAGGTACATGAAATCCTTTGCCATCGGGAGCAGGACAGGATTCTCTGCAGAATCACCATATTTGTCCTCAGAAATGCATGGAAATTCCTGAGGGTTCCTGAGGTATATGTGTTTGGTGGTGGGCAAGTAGATTTGCTATGGATATCCATTAGTGATGTTTAAGAATGTGAATATTTGTAGGGTTTGCTGGGTATTTATCATAATTCTGGAGTATCTGTTGGGGTGTATGGATATTGCAGGCGATCACATGAAGTTTATGAATATTTGCAGAGGGTGAAGATTTGAAAACTAAGGCCAATTATCTGAGAATAAAACTCTTCTAAGACAAAAATTGCAGTTGAAGTCTCACGATTGTGGGAAGTTTAAGTTGTGCTGTAAATATATAAATGTAAATTTCAAATTGGAAGTTGCTGGTAATCATTGAAGATCAGCCAGGAGAAAGAATTATCTGGAAGCATATTCAAAACTTTGATGAAGATGGCTATCTCAAAGTGGTAAAGAGATTCAGGCACATAGAACTTGTATTGTTAAAAGCAAGATGACAAGTTCTGGAAAATGTGCAAGGGCCTGACCCTAAACACAAAGTTGGGTTGAGATCTGGAATAACTTACCGAGAAAGAGATGGGCAAGAGCAGAGAAAAGGATTTAGTTGTCAAGGAATATCATTTTAAATCTGATGGGATCACCAGAAAGACAAATAAGGCACAAGGGCTAGTTGTAGGTTAATTGAAAATGGCATTTGGTTTTGCAATAGATCTGTAGACTAGAGGGTTAAAGTCCATTCAGAGAAAATGAAATGAGAGGCAAGGAAAAGGATCAGAATGGGACTGAGTAATGTACGTTTTAAACAAGACAGGTGTAAAAAGGTCTGAATTCAACTGGTCCAGCCTGGCAAAGGCTGACAGTGGAGCTTGGAAGATGAATGAAGTAACTAGATAGCAGGAAAGGACAAATAGGAGGTAGAATTTTCTGACGCAAATGTGAAAAAGTCTTATTGGAGGCATCACACCTGATCATTATAAATGCTCTTTAATATGAATCTGGTACTGGGAACTTTATGTGTTATTACATGGTTTATTAAGATGCAAACTGACGTGCACAATGAAAAGCTATGGTAAGGATGCCAATATATACTCAACTGAAAAGTTGATGAAGTGGGTGTTACTCAACTGTGACATTTATACATGGAATATCTGCAGGGTTTATGAGGGCAGAAGATTAGAGTAAAGAACCAAGAATCCACAGATTTACAGAAAACAACTGCTATTGAGGAAGTGTGAACTTTAAACCTCTATAAAGATGGGGCACAGGAACCATGTGGAGGGTCAACCAGCAGGAGGTGATGAGGAGGTGGCATGTGAATAAAACTCGAACCAAAGCAAATCTCTGCAGCCAAGTCAATCCATGATTTTGTGCTGTGAACTGTTAACATCTCGAGGCATAAAAAAGGGTTAAAGGATATTATTAGCACATTCTGAGAAGGGAGGTATCAACAGAACAGAGCAAGAACTAAAGACTGTGCTCTTAGAAACCAAGAAAGGAACATAGAAAAGAGTCAAGTTGTACCGTATATGTGAAGCCTTTGTGACTGTTGACTCCAGACAAACTCCCTGACTTAATTAAAGAACTTGAGTACGAACCTTGCAAGTTCAGAGGAGAATCCTTTTCTTTTTCAATATTTTTATTAATATTGAAATTTCACATCAAAACAATACAGAGTATATACAGATATATGTTAAAGGTCAAAAAGATACATTACTCATTTCATCCAAGGTACCCCACATTTTAATCAAACAAGTTACAATGTATTATTATTTTATTAGATAAAAAAGATCTAAACCCACTTCCAAAAAAGAAGCTGTTTGGACAAAAAAACAAGAAGACAGAATTCTTATTAGAGTGATAAATTACCTTATTAGTCATATCAGATCAAAGATTATGAAAGTACAGTAATTCAAAGAGGGTCCCCACAGTGTTTGATAATTTGAATTCGTCGGAAATTGAGAATCTAATCTTCTCTAAATTTAAACATGACATGACATCATGTAGCCATTGAGCATGAATCAGCAGAGCAATGTCCCTCCGTCTGAGCAAAAACGCTCACCCAGCCATAAGAGAAATAAGAGGAGAATCGGAAATGAAATGGTTTGAGCATTCTCTTTTGAGTATCCAGTCTCACAAACATTATTGTAGCTAAAGTAGGAAAATAAAGGAATGTAACCAGACAGAAATTAGATCAGCCATATACAAGGACAAATAATCCACAGCTACATACTTGCCACAGTGAGGCAGAGCAAGTATGTACCTGTCACCTTCATGGGATAAGGTAGAGAGGGTAGTAGCTTCAAGTTCAGAGGACCTCTCCTAGAGCCAGCACATTGAGGCAAATTAGAAGAAGGCACGCCAACACCTCTATTTTCAAAGACATCAGGATATTTGGAACATCACCGAATACTCTTAAATTATACACTCTATTGCTACATTGAAATGCCTGTCCACCTTCAAGTTGCGGTCACCATAAATCGGAACAACACCTTGTATTCCATTACATAGTTTCCAACCTGACAGTATCAATATCAACCTCTCTGCTGTTAACCCCTTTCTCAGTCTCCCCCTTTTCCCTACCCCATCTGCCTCTTTACTTCCAGATCTCCACGCCCTTTCTTCGATCAGTGAGCGAGCTTTCTGAGCCCTCAGCCCTCTACCCCATCACTTCTCAGCTTCTTACTCTTCTACCGTCCCACCTGTATCCACCTATAACCTTTTGTTAGTCTGTGCTCCTTTCCCTTCCACACTCCTTTTCATTCAGACATCAGTTCAACTATCTGATAAAGGTTTCAGGCTGGAAACGTTAACAGGCTTTTAATTTTTGCTGATGCTGCTTAGTCTCTCCCTCACTTTTGTGTACTAATGCTGAGCCACCCCACAGGCCCAATGCTGATCCATTCCATTGCTGCCAATGCCATGTTCAGGACATGATCGTAGCACCAATACAGATGGCGCTGAAGGGCTATCAATAACTCAAAAGACTAGAGTTACAGAACCATAGGGTTTTATTTACAAGGTCATCCTGTGCTGTGACCCAGGATTTCTGGAGAGGGATTATGGTGTTGGAGCTTTTATACAGGGTCAAGAGGTAGAAGCCTCAGGTACAGTTACAGGATAGGGCGGAGCCAATTAATATGTGCAGCAGTTCACCACATTCACCCCTTGTTTTCTTTTATTTTGTCCAGCGGGGTGTCATGAGGCACAAAGTCTTACAAAAGTCTTAGAAGTGATGTCTGTCTGGCGATCTGGTCTTCTATTGGGACCAATGAAGAATCAATTGCTTTGTTGTATCTGGGGCCATTGATTCTTCCTGGATCTGCAACACTGGGTTGACCTGCTGGGAGTGTGATGACTCACCTGGAGTGACTGGGGCACGTCAGGGCCAGGGTGCCATGATATGTAGTGCACAGTTTAATGTTAAACATGAATGCCACGGCCCGTTGATCCGTGAGCAGAGTAAAATGTCTGCTGGCCAGGTAGAGCCTCCAGTGTCACACCACATCAGCTATTGCCTGAGTCTCCTCGATAGAGGAACGTTGGACTTCAGGGCCTTGGAGCGTACTGGAGAAGAAAGCCATGGGTTGACCTGCCTGGTTCAGGGTGCCAACCAGGGTGAAGTCGGACACATCAAATAATTCTCAACCTGAAACAGAGCAGATTCATCTACCACATACGTTGCAGCTTTAGCGATGTCCTCTTTTTATCTGACTGAAGGCTGCACAGGGCTTTCTTGTCAGGGAGAAGGATGTGGACTTGATGAGGGTGTGGACTTTGTCCACATAATTGGGCACCCACTGGGCATAGTAGGAAAAGAAATCCAGGCACCTTTATAGGGCCTTGAGGCTGTGGGGAAGGGGGAGCTCTAGCAGGGGGCGCATGTGGTCGGGGTCGGGATCAATAGCGCCATTCTCCACAACAGAGCCAAGGATCACCAGACAGGTAGTGCGGAAAACACATTTATCCCTGTTGTAGGTGAGGTTTGGGCGTTTGGCTGTTGTAAGGAATTTTTGGAGGTTGGTGTCATGATCTTGCAGGTTATAGCCATAGATCGTGACGTTATCCAGATAGGGGAAGGTGGCACACAGGTCATTTTGGTCCACCATCCAGTCCATCTCCCACTGGAAAATAAAGATGCTGTTGGTAACACTGAAGGGGACCCTGAGGAAATGGTAGAGGTGGCCATTTGCCTCAAAGGTGACGTACTGGGAGTCCTCTGGATGGATATGGAGCTGGTGGTAGGTGGACTTCAGGTCAATCATGGAGAAAACATGTCCACAATGCGAGGGAGGGGGTACGCATCCAGCTGTGCATAGAGGTTAATAGTCAAGTTATAATCAATCACCATCCTGTGTTTACCATTCACCCTTGACCACCACTACTTAAGCTCTCAATAGGCTGGTACTGGGCTCAATGATCCCCTCATTCAGGAGTCGCTGGACCTCCACTTTAATAAACGCCCTGTCCCCTTCACTGTATCACCTACTTTTTGTAGCGACTGCCTTACATTTGGGAGTGAGGTTCACGAACAGTGATACGGAAAGTACAGTGACCGCTTGTCGGTTGGGCTGGCGGGGGAGGGGGAGCCATGTGCTGATGAACTGCGAGTTGCTGATCATGAAGTGGGTGGGGGAATTGCTTTGTAACACCCTTGAGGTGGCATTGAAAGTCCAACCCCAGCAGCTCTGGTGCAGAATGGTAAAGAGTTTAAAGTTCCCGTAAGTCATGCCCTGCATGGTCAGTGCCACAGTGGTGTAGCTGCGGATCTCAGTTGAGTGGGACTTTGAGGCAAGGGCGACCTTATAGCTTATTTGCTTTTCTTAAGGGAGTAATGCTGCACCATATTGGTGTGGATGAAACTCTCACTGCTCCAGCTATCAAAAAGGTATCAGGTCACCTGATCGTTGATTGAGATGTCCATCATAGACCAGGAGAGTTGATGTGGACTGTTTTGCTCCAGAACCAGAGGCTAGTGTTGGTTTGTAGTCTGGCCCATGTTGATTTGTAGTCTTGGAGCATAATGACAGTGCCCAAATGGCAATGTGGTTATCCTGGTTGGCAGCGTCCAAGATGGCAGCCCCCACGTCGCAGCATGGTCATCCCTGGAAGCTGATGGTGGCCAAGATGGCAGCTCCCATGCTGTACACGCTGCAGTGCTGGAACTGGAAGGCAGATGCAATCGACATGTCTTTGCGTAGTGTCCCTTCTTTCTGGACTTTGAGCACGTAGCATCTTTCACTAGGCAGCATTTTCAGGGCTGCTTTGGTTGGCTGCAAAAGTAGCACTTTGTGTGCTCCTGGAAAACCACAACTGTGGTGGGCTCATTCGTCGAACATGGTAGTGGACTGCTGACCTGTGGACCCAAGTCCCAAGATGGTGGTCCCCGTGCGGACCCTGCGTCATTCACTGAGTATACTTCCACGTTATGGAGTGATTTCACGAGGTCAATCGCCCCTCTTAAGTCTAACTTACCCTGCTCAAGTAGCCTCTGGTGCACGTAGTCCGACCTGATGCCTGCAACATAGGCATCCCAAATCATGTCCTCTGTGTTTTGGATGGCTGACACTGACTGTAAATTGCACGCTCATGCGAGTCTACGCAGGGCTCCGAGAAACTCATCGCTCAATTCACCTGGTTGCAATTTGCAGGTAGCCAGTGTGTGCCTGGCCTATACCTCATTAACTTTCTCCCTGTACTGGTCCTTGAGTATGTTCATTGCCTCCATGTACGTTGAGGTGCTCCTGATCATCAGGAACACTCGATGTCTGACCCAGGAGAAGAGGAGGTGCAACTTGTTTGCCTCCATGGCCACAACTCGGGTGGAGTTCTGTAGGAAGGCCTCAAAGCAGCATAGCCAGAGTTGAAAGCAGTCTGAGGTTTATGGCAATTGTGGGTTGATCTCCAGCTTATCAGCCTTCAAGAGTTGTTCCATCATTCGAAAAAAATATTGTAGATAAAATTGATGCACTTTCAAAAACTCAAAAGACTAGAGTTACAGAACTGTAGGCTTTTATTTACAATGAACTTGAAGGACATCCTGTGCTGTGACCCAGATTTTTTGGGGGAGGAGTTATGGTGTTGAAGCCTTATACAGAGTCAAGAGGGACGTGACACGAGTACAATCACAGAACAGGGTTGAGCCAGATTAATGAATGTACAAGCAGTTCACCACTGGTGTCACAGCTGAAGTCATGCTCCCTCAGTCTGCCATCTTTGTGTAGGATGTTCACAATTGAGGTTTCTTTTTCTGTAGGAACAGTGACAAGATATCTTTAAATTAACATTTTCTCCATTTGTGCAATACAAATATACAGTATAAATTGAGGAAAACACTAAGAACAGAAGAGCTAGTGTTGCTGAGAATGAAATTAACATTTAACCTAAAATTTTGTTCAATGCATTTGGAAAGGGTTATATTATCCATGATTAAATCGCATGCTGAATGTCAAATAATAATTGGCAATTTCACTTAAATTAAGAAAACTTTTGCCTTTAATTCAGGAGGTTGTGTGTTCCTGTATTCTGAAGAACTTTTGATATAGGTTGTGATTCTTTTCAACACTGATGGGGATTCTACATTGCTTCTCATGCAGCTCAAGACCTTGGAATCCCGTTGATGAGAAACTCAAATGCTCGGGAGTTCTTCCCATACTCTGGTTATCGTCTGCTCCTAACCATTATTTAGTTATTTAAATCCTGAATAATTTGTTTGTGTAACTTTTCCAGTGGGCTTGCACATTTACCAAATTAACAGGAACTTTGTTTTAATAGTGATGCATTGAACTCAAAACATTATTCCTGAGGATTGGTCCAATTATGGTGCTCCATAATTGGCAGATTTTTTTTTAAATCTAAAAAGAATCATATCATTTATAAATGGGTAGATAAAATTACCATTTAACTTGAGCAATACAATAGCAAGAACTGTGCAGTTCTCTACTTCCTCTGATGGCATCCTTAAGGACAGGATTCATGAGCAGTTAGAGAAGTATCATCTCCTCAGGGATAGTCAGCATGGCTTTGTGAGGGGCATATTGTGCCTCAAAAGCTTAATTGACTTTGGAAATTGATGAAAGTAGGACAGTAGACGTGATGTGGATGGATTTTAGTAAGGAATTCGATAAGGCCCCCCATGGGACACTCATTCAGAAAGTCATAAGGCATGGGATCCATGGAACCTTGGCAGTGTGGATTCAGAATTGGCCTGCCTGCAGAAAGCAGAGGTAGTTGGAGATGGAACATATTCTGCCTGGCAGTCAGAGACTAGAGGAGTTCCACAGGGATCCCTGCTCTTTATCATTTTTATAAATGATCTGGACGAAGAAGTGGAAGGATGAATTAATAAGTTTGCAGATGACACTAAGGTTGGAAATGTTATGGATAGTGTAGACAGTTATCTTAGGTTACAACAGGATATAAACAGAATATTAACAAGATAAAGGATGCAGTTTGGTGGAGAAGCGGCAGATGGAGTTCAATCCAGATGTGTGAAATTATGCTTTTTTGAAGGTCGAATTTGAAGAGTGCATGGTTAAAGAATGTGGAAGAAGAGGGACCTTGGGGACCAATCTCTCAGGTTGATAGAGAAGTTAAGAAAGCTTATGCTTTGCTAGTCTTCATTAGTCAAGGTTATGAGTGCAAGAGCCATGAGGTAATGCTGCTGCTCTATGAAATTCTGGTTAGACTTACACTGGAATATTGTGTTCAGTTCCAGTCTCTTCATTATAGGAAGGATGTAGAAGCTTTGGAGTGGTGCAGAGGAGATTTACCAGGATGTTACCTGTATTGAACATGTCTTGTGAGACAAGGTTTTTAATATAGGGCTTTTCTCCTTGCACCAAAGATGGGATGAGACTTAATAGAGATCTACAAGATTATGAGAAGCATAAATACAGTAGGTGGACAGCCAGCACCTTTTCCCCATAGCAACAATTTCAAATAGAATATGAAGTGAGGGAGGAATTGAGGGGAGACGAGAGGGGAAATTAAGGGGAGACGAGAGTAGAGAGTGCTTGGGATGGTAGTGGTGGAGGCTGATACAATAGGGTCATTTAAAAGACTCTTAGACAGGCAAATGGATTCAAGAAAAATAGAGGGTTATTGATGTGAGGTAAGGAAGGTTTAGTTGATTGAGTAGGCATATATTGGTTATCACAACATTGTGGCTGAAGGGCCTGTACTGTGCTCTAATGTTCTATGTTAAACGAATGGAGATAGCAAATGCATGGAAGTATAAATGTTGGTTTTGAAATCAGCACATAGAAAATAAAGTTCATAATATGACTAAACAATTTGAACAACCATTTAAATGTGAAATTTTTGCCTGCCTAAAGAATGAGGATGCCACCTCCTAGTGCTTTAAGAAAGGTAACCATTTTTCATGGGCAGGTTATTTGTCTTTGTTATGTTGTTTCCAAAAATGTGCTGAATTTTGTGTGGAAGCATCAGCCTTCAGGTCATAACCAAGAACATTTGTTCAATCTGTGTATCCTGAAGTTGTTTGCAGTGCTAAGTGTTTCTGCAGGAATGTACATATACCTTCATTGCTAGGTTAAGTTGGAATTGTATCTCCATTTGATTCCTTCAAGGAAACCATCTAAGGGAGCATAAATACTATTTATTTCAGGTTGGTTTAAATTTCTTGAGTTTATTTAACTGTTTTATTCAACTTTTTAAATAAAAAAAAACAATTAGTATTATGAAAACAATTAATACTTTTTAAAGGTGTAAATACTTTTGACATCTGGTTAAGCCAAGGTCAAAGCTTAGTTTGCTGTAAAAAAAAAGCTGTTCATGAGTGGGATTTGTTCTCTCTTTCCCTTTCCCTCCATCTCTTCCCTTGCATTGTAAAAGATACTGTTCTGGAAACTAATATTGCCTCCTATAGTCACCAGAGTCTCCTCACAGCTGTGTTGAAGATAGAGAGGGTGCAGAAAAGATTCACAAGACTGTTGCCTAATCTGGAGGGCTTGAGTTATAAAGAGAGGCTGGACATGCTGTTTGTTTTCTCTGCAGTGAAGGAGGCTTATGAATGATCTTTGAGATGTTTATAATATTTATGAGGGGAATAGGTTGTCAGAGTCTTTAACCCTCGGGTAGGGAAGTCTAAAATAAGAGCACATAAATTTAATGTGAGAGGGGAACATTTTAAAGAGATCTGAGGAGCATGTTCTTCACACAGAGGGTGGTGAGTACCGTAAATGTTTGTGTATAATGCATTTTGTGTAAAATGCGACCCCAATTTTTGAGGGGAAAATGGTGAAAATTTTTATCCCCTGTGTATAATATGATCCCCCTCCCCTTGTCCGTCCGAGTCGCGCTGGCGTTTCTCCCCCATCTCCCACCCGATTCATGCTGGTGTCTCTCTCCCCTCGCCCGCCTGTTGTGCTGCTGTCTCTCCGCCTACCCGCCCACCTGAGTCACGCTGCCATCTCTCCGCCCGCCTGAGTCGTGCTGCCATCTCTCCATCCGCACGCCCGCCCACCCAGGTTGCACTGCTGACTCTTTTCCCGTCCACCTGAGTCACGCTGCCATCACTCCCCCTCACCCACCCGAGTCGCGCTGCCATCACTTTGCCAGTCTGAGTCATGCTGCCGTCTCTCCGCCTGCCCGCCCGAGTCGCGCTCCCATCAATGTAGGCAGCTGCTGATAATCTTACTTATCGTTAAAACTGGCAGAATTAAAAAAAAAATTTTACACCCATGTATAATGCGACCCCCCCACCCCCCCCCCCCCCAACCCTTACTTTGAGCTCGATATTTACGGTATATGGAATGACCAGCTAGAAGAGTCATTATAATCTGATGCAATTATAATGTTTAAAAAAAAAGCTTTTGAACATGTATGAAAGTGGGAAATGTTTTGAGGGACATAGAACAAATGGGATTTGCTTAGATAGGCACCTTGGTCGGTATCGACAAGTTGAAACCAAGGGCTTGGTTTAAGTGTTGTATAACTCTCTGAATCTATGGGTGAGTCTAAAATATAGGCATCTGAAAAATCATCCATTCTAAATGATTCACATCCTCCGGATAAACCACCTTCATTGCTGAATGTGCATTTGAAATCATATATTGTGAAAGACAGCATATTAGTCAGTCATAGGACATTTTTACTACATCAAGAAAACCTGTAGTTCCTCAATTTAGATTATGTGGATATTAGGTCTGATGTAATGTGAAGTGAGATGTATTTTGACAATTTTTCATACCCCTGGAAAGTAAGAAATGATAAGCTCCTTTAATATTACCTAACGGAACTGGCATTGGATCCTGCAGGAATTTGATCCCTTGTTTCACTCGTGCTACGCGGGGGTGGAGAAGAATGACATGCGCTCCAAAACCTTTAGTCAAGATTGATTTATTGCACTGGCTGTCGTGCTTATATGGGCCCCACGTGCTGATGTCAGGGCCCCGCGTCATCGAAGTGCCAACCTGGGATTAGTGGGTATTCCCGCCATAATACCCTGTCTTCCTGCTGTGCGGGAGGTCACCTGGGATGATGGCCAGTGTCACTCCCAGGTCTGCATGGTCGCTGGGTCCATCCGCCATCTTGTGGGCTGGTCCATGTCTCCATGTGTAGGCTGCTGCATGGCTCCCCCCCCCCCAAGAACCGGCAATCAGGCCATTGTCCATTGACTTGGGCAGCCTGCCCCTGCATCGTGAGGGAGGAGTGGAGTCCAGCTGCTTACAATCCAGATCTGCTGGTTTCAGGTGGTCAATGGTGAAGGTCTCCTCCTTACCGCTGATGTTGAGGATGAAAGTGGAGCCATTGTCCCTGATGACCCTGTATGACCCCTCGTAGGGTTGTTGTAGGGGCGCCCGATGTGCACCCCTTTGCACAAACACATAACCATATAACCGTTTACAGCACGGAAACAGGCCATGTCGGCCCTTCAAGTCCGTACCGGTTCACTTGAACAACTCCACTAGCTCTTCCGTAAACTCCTGAGGAAGTAGAGGCTTTCTTCATGATGCCATTGGTGTGTCACATGCTTGAGATTTTGATACCTGGGGAGATATTGACAAGTATTTAGTCCCTGGGGATGTTAAGTTAGGGCTGGCTGTGTGGTTGGGGTTGTTGCTGGACCAGGGACCCCAGTTTTCACCACATGATCTCAAGAGTGACCATGAGGTCTTCCAGACATTTGTCAGGGGCCAGGAACTCTCCCAGAATGATTAAGGATGCACTATAGACCAGCTCCACCGCTGAGGCTTTGAAGTCTTCCTTTGTAGTGGTGCGAATCCCCAGCCAGACCCAAGGCAGTTCGTCCATCCAGTTGGTTCCCTTGAGCTAGGCCATCAAGACTGTCTTCAGGTGCCTGTGAAACTGCTCCACCAACCCATTGGCCTGAGGGTGGTACGTCATGGTGTGGTGGAGCTGTGTCCCCAGGAAGTTAGCCAGCACTGCCCAGAGACCAGAAGTAAATTGTTACCCCCTGCCTGAGACCCCAAATCTGGATCCATGTGTCAATGAGTGCCCTGCACAGGTTTCTGTGGTGGTATTAGCCAGTGGGACCACCTCAGGCTACCACGAACATACAGCACATCACAGGGAACAGCAATGTGGTAGCCAACACTTTGTCATGCCCTGCGATCGAGTCCTTTTAAGGACTTTTAAGGACTGGCAGTGCATGCAGGTCTTGGCCCATTGGCTGAATTGCTTGCAGAGACTGTGCCAGACAAACCTGCTAGACACCATCTTGACTGTGGTTCTTATTGCCTGATGCGCCAGGTTGTGTATGGCGTCAAAAACCTGGTGCCTCCATGCGGCCGGGACGATGGGTCGAAGGTTGCCAGTAGGGATGTCGCACAGTAGTGTTAGGTCAATGGCTTGTGATTGGTGAAGACCTTGAATCGCCATCCTTCCAAAAAGTAATGGAAATGTCTTATCGCCAGGTAAGCATCAACAGCTCTAGGTCGAAGGTGCTGTATTTGAGCTCTGGGGATGGAGGCGTCTGTTGAAAAAGGCCAGGGGCGGTCAATGGCCCTCAGTGAGCTGTTCTAGTATGCCTCCTACCGCTGTGCTGGCGGTGTAGACTGTCAGAGCGGTAGGTGCCTCTGGTCTGGGGTGTACCACGAGGGTAGCATTGGCCAGCACGTCTTTGGTGTTATAGACACCCTCAAAGACTCATTGTCCCAGGTAATATCCGTTGACTTGCCCGCCATTAGCGCATGATGCAGGCCGCTGCCAATATGAACTTGTGGCAAAAGTTTATCATACCATAAAATTCCTGTAGCCCTTTTACTGTACGTGGCTTGGTGAAGTGCTGGACTGCCTCGACCTTTTCAAAGAGGGGTGTTTCCCCATGTTTGTTTATCCTGTGCCCCAGGAAATCAATAGCATTCAAGTCGTATTGGCACTTCGTGGGGTTAATTGTCAAACTGGATTCACTCACCGGATACACAGTTGTCTCCGATGGGCGGCTTGGTCTTTGCAGCTTCAGCTAGTGATGAGGATATCATCCAAATAGATGAACGCAAATAGGAGGTCCCAGCCCACTGCGTCCATCAGCCACTGGAAAGTTTGTGCCACTATTTTCAGCTGAAGGGCATGTGTAGAAATTCAAACAGGCCAAAGGGGGTTATAATTGCGGTCTTGGGGACATCCTGAGGTGAACTGGGATTTGCTGGTACCCCTGGATGAGGTCCACCTCGGAGAACACCTGTGCCCCATGCAGGTTGGTGGTGGTCTTGGATATGGGGCACGGGATATCTGTTGGGTGTAGTGGCCTCGTTGAGGCAGCAGTAGTTGCCACATGACCTCCACACCCCTGCTGTTTTTGGCAACATGTGGAAGGGGGAGGCCCAGGGACTTTCAGAGTACCACACTATCCCCAGCTCCTCCATTTTTTTAACTCCTCCTTCGCGAGGCTGAGCTTCTCAGGAGGGAGCTGGTGTGCCGTGGCGTGGAGCAGGGGGCTCTCGGTAAGAATTTGATGCCTTACCCTGTGCTTTGGTTTGGCTGCAAAGAACTGTAGCAACACTACTGAAGGGAACTCTGCCAGGATGTGGGCAAACTCGTCATCTGAAAACGTTATAGAGTCAAGGGGGGGGGGGGGGGTGGGTAGTTTGGCTTCCCCCATAGGTAGAGTTTGAAAAGTTCTGGTTTGCACAAATTGCTATCCCTTGAGGTTACAAGCAGGCAGTGGGCACAAAGGAAGTTGGGCTACTGCTGTGAGTATGAAGGTCCATGTAAACTGGCTGTTGTCGAACAGAAGGAGGAGGGTACAGGTGTCAAAAGTCCGGATGGAGGAGCTGTTGGCCGCTCTTAATCCTGGGGCCTGCTTGCCATTGCAGGTGTCGAAGCCTGCGGGGGGCAGGTCTTGGCACAGGTGTTGACCTGGGAATGCCTGTCAACAAGGAGTCCCAAACATTGAGGAGGCTATGACGTGGGCCAACCACCGCAGCCATCAACGATGGTTGGCCAGGATGTTTCCCGAAAACCCACAGGGTGGGCAGCCTTGATGGGCCTTCTGCATCCCATTGCTGATGATGTTAAAATTAGCCCAGGATATTAACTTGCCTCTCCGTTGGTCTTGGTCTCGTAGTTGGCTGTTCTTGGGGCTGGCTGATGTGGCGCTGGTGTCCTTCATAGAAAACATCATAGAAGTAGCGGGTGTCGGCATTGGTGATGTGCCAGAGCTGGAACTGAGCCTCGGCCTGTGACACCCAAAACATTGGGAGCCTAAGTGAGACTGTGTAGATGGTCGCTGGCTCCACCTGGTCCATCATCATTGGGTCCAACTGCCTGTTGGACCTGTCGGGGATCACTAATGTAGTCTTCGTGCTACAAGGGCATGTGAAGAATGACACGCACACCAAAGCCTTGGAATTGAGACTGGTTTATTGCTCCAGCCATCGCGTTTATATGGGCCCCAGGTGCTGACGTCAGGGCCCCGCGTCATCAAAGTGCCGGCCTGGGATTGGCTGGCATTCCCACCAGAGTTCCCCGTCTTCCCACTGTGTCACCCCCAAGCCCCCAGGTCCGTGGGGTCGCCACATTCATCGGCCATTTTGTGGGCCGGTCCACGTCTCCGTGAGCAGGCCACTACACCCCGTAATTTGTTTTAATAAATTACTTGCGTCAAGCCAGAAAGATTTTACTTTAGGACACTGCTAAGTAGAATGCAAAAATGTACCAACCTCTTGTCCACATGTAAAGCATAAATCTGGTAATGTACAGTTCAATCTATGTAACGTTTGCAGGGTAAGGTATAACTGATGTAAAAAAGTTATATTGGACCAACCTGCATCTTACACTAATTGTATTTGTCATACTGTCCCTACACAACTCCATCCAATTTCGCTAATTTATTTGTTTATTCAAATCTATTAACTATGTATCAAATAAAGTTTGTATTGTAAATTTTATTTGGTGGTTAAAACTTATAAATAAAATATTCAAAAACAAGGAATGATTTTCACAGATATAGTCCTGAAGGACTGCAAACCTTCCTGAACCAGGCCTGACTGCCCCCACCCCATAATTTCCCATAGTACATGAGGGATATTTAATTTGAGAGTCCATGCTTTAGTTAAAAAGCTGTTTAAGAGAATGTTGGCTGCTTCATTCCAAAGAAACTCAGAGCATTAATATAATTTGCATTTGCCCTGGGCAGCGCCACTCCAGGTATGAGAAATGGGTTTGACCTGTTGCCACACCCATGTTCAATTCATTTTCTAAGATGAGACATGCTCTGAGGAGTGGAAAGGAGCCTTTGGAGTAGAACATCAACTAATTCCAGTTTTGATGATGTTGCATCAGGTTCATGAGAAATAATGGAACCTTGCACTTACTAGACTATCGTTCATGTCTTTGGAATGTTCAGGTGAGCAAACTAATCAGCAGTTCGCACTCACAAAATCCATCATGAATCAAAAATAGCCTAATTAAACCCACATGGATACAAACAAAATAAATCAAAATGAGGCAGTAAAGTCATTAATCTTGATTTGATTCCTTTTTGGTATCAAGTTTATTTGTCATCGATTGTACCAGTACAACCTGATGAAACAGAGCATTCTCCAGTCCATGGTGCAGAACAACACAAAACATGCATAACACACGTAGAATCAAATGATACATATACACAGCAGATATATACATATATTAAAATATGTTCTTCATAACCGAGTTATTTTAGCAGACATTGAGCAGTCTCACTGCTTGTGGGAAAAAGCTGCTCCTCAGTCTGGTGGCTCTGGCTCTGCTACTTCTGTATCTTTTTCCCGACAGGAGTAACTGGAAGATGATACATGATGGTAGGGATCCTCCCTGATTTTTGCAAGCCCTCTTTAAACAATGATCCTGGTAAATGGAGGAACGGCAACCCCGTGATTCTCTCTGCCGCTTATATGGTCATGTGGATGGACCTCCATAGCAACCGGCCAGGATGCTCTTCATGTGTGGTATGCCCTGGTATGTGTGTACTACTACGATATTTGCATTTCAGGAAAAGGTTAAATTAAATAAAGATTGCTAAATCTATACACATTAATCCAATTATCTTTCACATGGGAAGGACACAGACCTGCATTCACTATTTGCCATTTAATGTTAAATCTATACATGATTTTGCACACCTAAGTCATTGCACTGCCCATAGGAAGAAGGAAAAGTTGGTCTTTTATCTCTTTTTGTCTTAATGTAACTCCAGTTCAATCTCCCCAATCTTCTGCCTCTGTTAATATCTTTGACTAATTTAATTGCCTTCATTTGCTGGAACAAGAGGAGCAGGAGGAGGCCAGCTGGCCCTTCAAGTCTGATGCAACATAATTTTGTTCGATCTAATCAGTCCTCAACTTATCCTCTGTATCAATTTCCCATAGCGCTCAATTCCCAATCTTACACATGATTATCATTTCCACTTTAAGAGCTCTGATTTTATTACCTCACTCGAGTAATGATTAGTCCATATTCTGTAAACAGGAATAGCCAATGTGTAGTATACCCCATGGAGCAGCCAATATCATAATAAAAGAGATGGTTGTCGACTTCAGGAGGCCCCGGGAAAACCATGGTCTGCTGATCACTGACAGCTCGACTGTTGAGGTTGTCAAGAGTATAAGTTCCTTGGGGTTCACTTGGCAGAGAATCTCACCTGGTCCCTTAACACCAGCTCCATAGCCAAGAAAGCCCAGCAGTGCCTCTACTTCCTGCAAAGGCCGAGAAAAGTCCAACTCCCACCCTCCATCCTCACTACATTCTACAGAGGATGTACCAAGAGCATCCTGTGCAACTGTATCAACACCTGATTTGGAAGCTGTACCACCTCGGATTCCAAGACCCTGCAGAAGATAGTGAAGTCAGCAGAAAAGATCATTGGGCACTCTCTTCCTACCATGAGGGACATCTACAACACACATTGCAGGCAAAAGGCAACAAACATTGTGAAGGACTCCACATACCCCTCATGTAAACTTTTCTCCCTTCTGCCATCTGTTAGGAGGTACCGTAGCACTTGGGCCCTTATGTCCAGATTGGGCAAAAGATTTTTCCCCCAAGTCATCAAGTTCCTGAATTCCCTGAATGTATGTGGATAGTGTATGGTGGATTTTTACTGAATACATCTTAATATTTTAATATTTCAATATGTTTAACTTCTATTCTAACTTATATTTATGCAACTATGCGCCATGGTCCAGGAGAAATGCTAACTCATCTTTACTGAACGAACATGGTATGAACAATAAAGGTGACGACTTGAATATGAATATGGGTAATACCATAATATCCAGAAAACATCATAGAGTATTACTGCTGTGGTCTTGTGCCTCATAATACTGTATGCCTAGATAATATTAAGCAAAGGTAAATTTATTAACAGGGCTGGCAGGGCTCACTGCAGAAATGCCTGCTGGTCTTGAACCCAAATGATCAACTAGTCCAAATTAAAAAGACACACCATTGGCTCTACTTTAGTTAAGGAGATTCAGCATTCATTGAATACTCTATTGAACTTGTTCAGGCATGCTACAGAAAATATACTGACTGGAAACTTGAACGTCCATGAATGCAGGAGGTTTACTGGGATACTGCCTGGATTGGGAAGCAAGTCTTATGCTAGATTAGCATAGCTGGAGTATAGAAGGATGGGAGGAGACTTCATGGAGGTCTACTAGATTATGAGAAGCATAGATAGGATGGACAGCCAGTGCCTGTTTCCCACGACAGGATCAGCAAACACCAGAGGGCATATGTACAAAGTGAAGGGAGGGAAGTTTAGGGGAGACATCAGGGGTAATTTTTTTTTTACTCAGAGTGTTGTGGGAGCCTGCAATGCCTTTCCAGGGATGGTGGTGGTGGGTGAAACATTGAGGGCATTTAAGAGACTCTTAGACACATGGATGAAAGGAAAATAGAGGGTTATTGGGTTTAGAATTTTTTAAATATATGGGTCAGCACAACATTGCGGGCCGAAGTGTCTGAACTGTGTTGTATTGTTCTGTTGTGTCTATTAACTATGTCTATGTGAGGCACTGCCCCATGGAGTAGCCAATATCATAAAAGACCCGTCTCCTGGCCATACCCTCTTCTCGCTGCAGAAGGTACAGAAGCAAGAAGTCTGGCACCTCTAGATCAAGAACAATTTTTATTCCCAACTGCCTTGAACCTCCTCATTCTACCCTAACAATAACTCCACGTTAAGATCTGTCTGAATTGCTGATACCCCATATTGTTCACACTACCAACCCACTCTGAATGTTATTTATTTCATTTTATCTCTACCTTTTATATTTATTATCATTTTACTCATCTTGTACGTTGTGGGCTTTATGTACCTAGGAAGCTGCAGCAAGATTGCATTGCATATATTCATTGAATATAACAATAAACGTTATTCATTCATGCACTTAAATTCATGCCTCTTTCAATACCCCCAATGTTTCACCCTCCACCACCATCCCTGGAAAGGCATTCCAGGTATCCACAACTCTCTGTGTAAGGTAAAGAAAAATTAGATTGTGTGGTGTAGGTTTACAGAGGTCAGTACAACATCATGGGGTGAAAGGCCTGTATGTTCTATAAATTCAAAAAAATAGATAAATATTCATAGTTAAAGTTAGTGCAAAAGAAAATAATGTTACAAATTAACAGACAGACCTTTGGTGGTTCTAGAATAGTGTTCTGGTTAGGGTAGTACAGGTATGCGCTGCGTACGGCCATTCAGGCAATGATTAACGTCCATGGTCCCATAATTATTCAGTTACCACGACAAATCCGCAGCAATTTAGAAAAAGTGGTTGCTAGCTATAAGAAATTGTAAACTGCACACCCACACTGATCTGTCTGCCCCGCTCTCTCCCCACAGCCCTGTGTCAGTTCCTACACTGACCCCACTGCCCTGCTCTCTCCCAACAACCCCATGTCAGTCCCTACACTGATCCCACTGCCCTGCTCTCTCCCAACAGCCCCATGTCAGTCCCCACATTAATCCCACTGCCCCGCTCTCTGCCCACAGTCCTGTGTCATTCCCCACTCTCTTCCCACAGCCCCGTGTCGGTTCCCAAACTGATCCCACAGCCCTGTGTTGGTGCCCACACTGATGCCACTGCCCCCCTCTCTCTCCATACTGACGCCACTGCCCTGCTCTTTCACCATAGCCCCATGTCGGTCCCTATATTAATCCCATTGCCCAGCTCTCTGCCCACAGCCCCATGTCGGCTCCACACTGATCCCACTACCCCTCTCTCTTCCCACAGCCCCATGTCAGTCCCCTCACTAATCCCTGCTTACAAATAAATAATTTACATGTACACTACAGAATCCCACATAGCTTTGTTAAATATATAATAAAGTGTTAACACAACATCCCAATTGCATAATGCCTAATTTCACAGAATGCATTGTGAACATTAAGTAGCGCATACCTGTATAGGGAGGTTCAAGAACCTGATAACTATTGAAGAAAAACTTATTCTAGTATTAGGCAGCGCCCGAATTCAGGCTTCTGTAATTTGTGCCTGAGGTTAGCAGCAATAAGAAAGCTGGGTGATAGGGACCCTTTATGTGGTTGGCTGCTTTCCTGAGGCAATGTCTCATATAGATATCTTCAAAGGATGGGATGGTCTTACCTAGGTGTGCTTATTTTTGCAGACTTCTGCATTTCTGGGCATCAAGTTTTCAACCAAGCTATGACATAACCAGTCAATATACTTTGCAACACTACAGCAACACCAGCGACCCGGGTATGAATCCAGCACTGTTTGTAAGGTGTTTGTACATTTCCTCTGGGTGATTCAGTTTCCACTCACACTCCAAAAATGTAGAATTTGCAGGTTAATTGGCGTATTTGGGCAGCACAAGGTTGTGGGCCAGAAGGGCCTGATACCGTGATGTTTCTCTAATTCAAAATATCAAATTTATTAATACACCAGTGCAAGTTCAATAGAGTATTTAACAACGTGGAATTTTCTTAGAAAGTAGAGGCATTAGTGTGCCTTCTTCATGGTTGCCTTGAGTTTGAATATTAGTTTTGCTGGTACAATGGTGGAAACTGAGCAGTAGTTAATGAACAGTATAGTGTTCTTGTGGTCCAGATGATCCAAGATAGAGTGGATTAACAGTGAGATCTCATTCACAGTAGGAGAGTTGAAATGGGTTCAGGTCCTTGCTGAGGCAGAAGTTGGTATGCTCCATATCCAATCTCTCCAAGCACTTCATAAATGTACATAAATGCCCATGGTCATGAAAGCAGTTCATCTGCTCTTCTTGGACACTGGTGTGATAGATGACAGCAACAAGAGATTGAAAGTATCTACAAAATATCTAGCCAGTTGATCCAGGCAGATTTGGAAGGATGCAGCCAGACTCAACCCCTTTGAAGATTCTTTTCATGTCATTAGTTCATTTATTCATTTTTAAAAAAAGATTTGCAAAGCTATCAAGCAGAAACAGCAAGTTAACAACATTTAAAAATTCTGGGAAATTAGACCTCTCTCTGATCTATCACTTTCATAATTTTATACATTTCTGAAAGATCCTCTTTCATTCTTCTAAATTCCAGTGAGTACAATCCACGATTACTCAATCTCTCTTAATTGGCTAACCCCCCTCATCTCTGGGATCAGCCTGGTGAAACTCCTCTGTACCACTCGAAAGCCAGTACATCCTTCCTCAAGTAAGGAAACTAGAACTGTATGCCTCTCCAGTACCTTGTACAGTTGCAACATAACCTCAGTCCCTCCAGTAATGAAGGCAAACATTTCCATTTGCCTTCATGATAGCCTGCTGCACGTGAAAACTAACCTTTAGCAATCTGTGCACAAGTATTCCGAAGTCCTAGTGCCTGGCAGTATGCTGCAATCGTTTGCCATTTAAATAATAATCTCATCTTCTATTTTTCCTTCCAAAGTTGATAACCTCACATTTACCAACAATGTTGGCTTTGTTGGTTATCTTCGTTCATAACTATTATGCCTGATATAGGGTCTTGACCCAAAACACTGATATCACACACACACACAAAACACTTACTTCATGCTATGCCATTTGGATTCTATATTTTTCTTCAAATCCCAATTTACCTCCTCTTGCCAGTTCATCACAGCCAACTTTGCCCAGTATTACAGTGTCACATAAGCTACTGATCAGTCAACAATTCTTAGCTCAGATCAGACAGTACCTGTGAAGATCATAGTGTGGAAAATATAGAAATAGGTTTTTTAGATGACAAGAAATAGGAAGGGTGTGCCTGATGTAATATTGGTCCATACCCCTTTAATCCTGTGTCACATGATCAAGTGCTCCCTGTTGTAGTGACATTGTTTAAATTGGAACTTGGAAGTGAGTCAAGTCTCTGAAAAAAGTAAAATCATTCATGGAAATAGGTTCCTTTGATTTCTTCGGGCAGCCACTCCTAAATAAAGAATCTTCAATCAGAAATAATTGCTTTGTCTCTTGCCACACTTGCCCTGCAGAGTATTTCCAGTATTTTCAATTTTAATCAATAATGCTGTCATGACTTTGAACACTTTTATTTTGTAAAATTTGAATTATTAAATATTTTAGTTCCTTATAGAGGAGAGAAAAAAACATGCCTGGAATTAGTTGAATAAGGAAAGATTAAATGAGCAAAGGAACAATAGATAAAAGCAAAAGGGGACAGTATTAAGTTAAATAAAAAGAATCAATCTTGTGCTCTGCAGGGATATTGAAGGAAGTAGAAAAATCTATTGACTGAAAGTGTTGAACTAATTGTCGTGCATCCATAGACTAATAGTTCTAAGAGCTGTTTCTCAAGCTTGAATGGATCACTGACCTTGCCTGTCCTGCCAACGAAACTTGCTTTAGTTTCCTTATTTATCTCTCCCTTTCCCCCTCCTAAATCAGTTTAAACCTTCCAGAGTAACACTAGCAAATCATCTGACAGAATATTTGACCCTCCATTTTGGGTGTAATCCTTCTCTCTTGTACAGGCCCACCTCGCCTCCATGATTCAATGATTCTTTTAACCGAAGCCCTCTCTCTGCACCATTTTGTTAGCCATGCATTAAACATAGAAAAATAGGTGAGGGAGTAGGCCATTTGGCCCTTCAAGCCTACACTGCCATTCAATATGATCATGGCTGATCAGTACTATCTTCTTATTTTCTGCCTTACCCAAATCGAAAACAGCAAATGCTGGATTGTTGAGTGAACAAAGGGAAGCTGGAAGGATACAGCTGTTCTGGCAGCATCCTTGGGTCAGGACTCTTTATTGAATTCTCCAGAAATTCTTCCCACATTCCCATCAACTCCCCCGATACTACCACTCAACTACACATCTGGGGCACTACACAGTGGCCAATTAACCTTCACATCTTTGGGCTGTGGGAGGAAACCAGAACTTCAGAAGAAAACCCACAAGATCATGGGGAGCATGTGAAAATTTCACACACACAACACCAGGAATCAGAATTGAAGCTGGATTGCTGGAGCTGTGAGGCAGCAGCTCCACCAGATGCACAATGTTGGAAGACGGCTGTTACCGTACTAACCATTTTCCAGTTACTGATATTTCCTCAAGAAATTTCAATAAGTCTCACCAGCAATGGACAATTAGTATAATCACTGCTGGTGGTAGCAGCATTTATTTTATGTACATCATTCATGTACCATCTTGTCACGTGGAAAGAGTGCAGCAGAGTGACAAAAATAGTCTGATCACATGCATCCTTCACTTTATTAGCCATAATTCAGGGGTTGATGTAGATATGATGAACTACAGTGGGTGATACTTGTTTTCCTCGCTCCTTTAATCTTAGTAAAGCCTGATATTTTGAAATTTATCAAGGGTTATTATGAATATTTGCATTCTCTACAACCTTATGGTTGACAAAGTTAAAGAATTTCATGTATGTTGCATTCTAAATGTAGTATTATGTGATATAAATGAAACCTTTACCTTATCTTTTATTTAACCCTCTTCCCTCCACCTTCCCCCCACAAATCAGAGAGTTCATGAATCAAAGTGGCTTTAAATTTCACATCACAATTCTAGGGAAGTTGCTTCCAAACACAAGGCCAAATGTACAGAGTGATCCAAATGCTAGTTGACATAAAATTGTACTCAATCAGCTCACTGGTACAATTTGTTGTAACATTTAGTGGTTCTGCATTGAACTTCTGGGGCTAGAAATCTACCTCAAAGCCACTTGTGATGATTTGTTTAAATAAGATAAGAAGCTAAAATGCAGATATTAAGGTAAATTAATTAACTATTTTCAAGAACAAAAATTGGTGTTGTTGAGCTTTAAAATTATTTTTCATCTTTGAGTAATTCATGACCATATAAATGAATTGATGTGGACAATGTAAAGCATTCACTTCAGGGACTGATGCACATGTCCATATTCAATCCATCTTCCACAAGGATGGTAGAAATTCATCTTGGATGGTAGCAGAAAATGGGTGATGGTGAATCTGATTTACAAAGCCCAATTTTCTTTTCAAATCACTTCAATATCAAATCCAAGCTTAAATTCAATTCAACCTTTTTGGTTATGTGGCCAAATCTATGAGATCCTAATTTGGTCAGCCATAATTTCCTTATGCAAGAGCGCAACACAGTGACTTCAGAAGAGTTTCATTAATGAGTAAAATATATTTGGCAAACATTTACACAGATGTGAGTCATCATTATAAAATGTGTTGCAATATTACATTTGCCAGTGTATCTATTTGCCAGTGTATCTATTTCATGTGACTTTGTCCATAGTAATCACAATACATTCATTTTACCACTTCCTATGAAATAACAATTTTTTATGGCAACTATTTCAAGCAGAGATTTCTTGCCTTTATGTGCATTTATACAACAAAAGCAGCAATAAGAAATTACATCCTCTCAGTGAGGAAATTTAGGGTTTCTTGGGTTTTTTTTCACCTTTTCACTTTGGCAATACCAGAGATGTACATGCACTGTGTATGTACCCACTCACCTCTAGGACTCACATGTAGTGGTAATGTTGGCTTGTGGCTACTAGGTTCATGAACAGGAAATGTAGTGGATGTACTGACAAATACTGACACCTGGTGCAACAACCACTGAAATAGCAAACCAAGAGGCTCATCAAACAAATGCTGTGTAAAATGTTGAACAATTTTTCAAATACAAATAGAGGTTATAGAAACTTACAGCACCAAAATAGGTTACTGGTCCATCATGTTCTTGTTAGCCCATGGGTTTCAAGTGATCTCACATATGGCTCACCAGCAATGTGATGTCAGAAATCTGGACAATCTCAAGAATCCAGACTTCTCGAAACCTCTCAAATTTTTTACATTTAGCATGCTTTTGTGTGCGTACATGCATGTGCCAGCACCATGGATACACAAAAGTTGCAGAAATGAACAAATAAATATTTATTTGGCTTTTGGTACTTTGTATTTTATACAGAAAGAAAGTTTCATTAGCAAGCTATCAAAATTTACTTTTTCATCTCTTTAAATTTGAATTTTAAAAGTACTGCCCAAGAATCTGAAAAATCCAAAAATCCTGACTAACCCAATCCCCAAGCAGTTGAGATTTTGGACTTTTATTGTATGCAGTCTTGTGAATTACACTGGACAATAAATGTTTACAAAATATTCGTTTCCTGAAAAAAATATTGGGGATTATAATCATCAACTTCAAGCTTCAGATTTGCTGTATCACATAAGAAGTCGGAGCAACATTAAGTTACATTAAATTAACTTGGAAACATCTGCCTCAAATAGCAAAATCCATCACCTTCATTGTTGCCTTCACAAACTTTTTCATCAATCCAAGTTTTATATGAAGAAAAGGCTCGGGTTGACAGCATGTTGCATAATAAATATCTTCATTGGGTCAATAAGAGGTTTAGGTGCCACACTTTTCTGACCTGGAACCAAATGCTTACAGAGCAGCCAGTTCTTTTTAATGTATTGTTACACTTTAGCATGGCTATCCCATTCACAAAAGAAAAACTACTTTTGGATATACAATGGTATGTATGTCCAAGCTGTATTCCTAGTAGCAGAACCAATATATTTAGATAACCACAAATGTTCCAGGTGTACTTGTTGTACAGTATGTGTTCCATGTTCTCATGGGTTTCTTTAATGTGTACTGCATAGCTAATGGGTACTGAAGGGTGAAAATTGCCATGGTGCAACAGGAAAGCTTTTAGGCTTAACTTTGATGAATCTATAAAATGATGTCATTGCTGTGGGTCATGCATACAACTCAAAGCTGTGAACAACCCATCAATTTCAATGCAGAAACAGCTGTTGTCAACCTACATAAAAAAGTTGTCAATTGTTTTTGACAGCTCTGAAAGACAAATTTTTGTACCTGGTGACAGCAAACCCCATCCTTGCAGTATTGAACCAAGTAGTTCTGCTTTTGCTTTTGACAAACTTAACTCCCTGACCAGGTCATTTAATTCTGCATGTGTTATCAGATGAGGATATCGAGGCATTAATGGTTCAATCTCTGGATCAGTGTTGTTTTCCATATCTGATTTGTGCATTGTGGTATCTTCATCTACCTCATTTAGACTCCATGTCTCTGGTGACTTCGGAAACCACTGGTCTCATGGCTGAAGGCAGATTGGGGCATTTTAGCAGAGAAGCCAGATACATTGGTCAGAAGTAACAGTCTGGCACATGTTTCTTCTGTTTTTGTTAAGTCATTCATTTCCAAGAGTACCTCTGAGCCATGCTCTCGGGTTGACAGCATGTTGCATAATAAATGTGAGGATCCCAGCATTTGTCTTGGTCACCAATTATACAACTGAAGTAAAGCTCATAGGCTTTCTTAATAAGTACAGTCACACATCCCAAGATTTTTTTAAAATTTAGTCCAGTGGTTCTCAACCTTTTTATTTCCATTTACATAGCACTTTAAGTAACCTCTATGCCTTAAGGCACACATGTCAAACTCTGGCCCGCGGGCCAAATTTGGCCTGCGATATAATTATATTTGGCCCGCAAGATCATTTCAAAAATGTATTAGAGGCGACCCGCTGGCCGCCGCGCCAGTATAGCGCATGCACAGTAATACAACAAATCCCAGAATGCATTGGCGTCAGCCCGCTAATCGCCCCCACCTCCTCTGTTTACGTTGCAGGGTCTCACCGTGGACTCTGGTTTTGGGGCCTGGCCGGTGTCAGGGGAAGCCAAGGCCGCTTCCCAGCGCCCGGAACCGGAGGCCTCGGGCCTGACCTCGCCAGGACCGATGCCCACTCCCCCTCCCTGCCGCAAGCCGACCCGCAACTCACGGTGATGGGGCCGCTGATCCCCCGAGATGCCGCCCTGCAGTGAGAGCCGATGCCCCCGCACTGTTGTTGTCCAACCCGATCCTCCGCAAACCCCGCACACAGGCCTGAGTAAGTATTATGAACTTTAATCTCAGGATAAAACGATCTTCCAATGGTTTCATGTCACAGTGATAAATATATTCCTGGTTAAAAATGGTCCTGCACCAGGATACAAGCTCATTAGGCATAAAACTTGAAAAGTGTGTAAATCAAAGGATATCTGTACCAGTGGAAAAAGGGCATGGCAAATAACCCTGCTAGAGTTCATGCCCACAATCAGTCACCCATTTGATTGTTTCAGGAATCATGTTATTCTCCCACATTCTCAATAGCCCTCAGATTTTACTATTCGACAGCACACTAGCAACATTTGACAAATCCTCTATAGAGAAATATTATTTATTGAATATTTTATTTCTCATTTGTTAATGCTTCTGGAAAGAGTTTATCCAAAACTATTGTTAAACATTTATTTTAATAAGAAAAAGTTTAACATTACATATGTTGAAAGAAGAGAAAACATGCAGATATTGTTGAAAATTTTCAATAAATATTTAGTTCAGCCCTCGACTTAGTCTAAGTTTTTAATTTTGGCCCTCCGTGAATTTGAGTTTGACACCCCTGCCTTAAGGGAAGGGAAGGTTGAGAATCACTGCTCTAGACCCAATTTTTAGAGAACTATTTTGCTTGAGAAAAATTGTCATTGGCCCATTTCCTTTGGGGTTATGAAACTGTGCACCTAATGAGTCAATTAGATACAATTTAAACAGTGGTTTTCAAACTTTTTCTTTCCACCCACATATCACCTTAAGCAATCTCTTACTAATCACAGAGCACCTATGGCAGAGGGAATACTTAAAGTGGTATGTCAGTGGAAAGAAGAAAAAGGGTGAGAACCACTGGTTTAGACATTCAGCATGGTAACAGGCTATTTTGGCCCGTGAGTCCATCCCAATCAATTTACATCCAATTAACCTACATGCCCAGTACATTTTGAACAGATGTACTGGTAGATTGATTGGTTAGTGTAAATTGCACCCATTGTGAGTGCCAGAAGAAACAAGAGTCAATGGGCATATAAGAGGGATTACGTTGCAGGGAAAGAGTCAATATAGACTCAGTGGGCTAAATGGCCTCCTATGTTATAAGGAAATATGAAAATTATGTCAGTTACAAATACAACTCAATCTGGAGGCACATTTTTTTCTTGTCCACAGTGAATATAGGTGAGTTTAGTACATGTTCATCTCAATTTCAGCCAGCTAACCTAACTACACAAAATAATGGTTAGTTAAAACCATTATTATACTCCTGTAACTAAGCCCTAATGCTGATTAGCTTCAGAGAACATATAGCACTTTCTTAAGATACTAAATTGGATAAAAGTTATTTTTTCAGCAGAAAACACAGCTTTGAAACAGCAGGAGACATGAAAACCCCTGGTATCCAGCATGTATGGAGAATGGCAGATGGCAGATAAGTGAGTTATCCGGTTGCTTGAGACTCACTCTTACAATACCGAACTAATACACCTGCGTTAAGAATAAACAGTTTAAAAGACAAAAAATATTATACTGTATGTACACTGAACAAGCTTCACTTGCATGAATATATAAATTTTAAAGCATTTTACTTTCCTTTCAATTACATTCTTTGAAAACATTTAACCATCGCTGCATCTATAGGTTCCACCCTCTCCATGGAGCCGCCTGAAAAGTAAACCATCACATTATTATTAACACCCCTCCACCCACTTCCAGAAATTTACAGATAAAACCTTACTAATATATCAGTAAAGATAAAGACTTTTACTAAGAAGGGATAAGGAGACACCTTAAGGGAATTACTCCAATGGCAAGCGGAATCAAACACAACTTGATTCAAACAGCTAATACAAGCAAAGCACAACCAAGGCACTCCGCTGGCTGAATATTTGCTCCCATCTTCACCAAATAATTATGTGTTACATCAGTGAACATTTAAAACTTTTTTTTACTTTATTCTTATTTATTTTAATTTTTATTCATTTATTTCTTTTCATCAATTTTTTTTGCCAGTTACTTGAATTTCAGATAACGGGGTTTTATTATATTTGCATTCTCACAAATGTCAGAAGCTGAAACATTGATATTATTTCCTGCTTATTCTCTTTTTGTTTTTAAATTTAAGTATTTGCAGTATTGGAAAGATTATAAACTGGATTGCAGAAAAGTAGCAGATGTTTTTGTTCTATAATAAATCATGTGGTATGAGCATTAAGAACATCTTTGTCTCCCAACTATGGTGCAACTCTTCCACTGATATCTGCAGAAACCAATAGAAATGGCTGAATTTCCTGTTAAAATGTTTATAATTTAGTCAAAAGGAAATTCATTAGGACACATCTATTCAGAGCACTACTCAATATGAAGATATTACAATTGGTATTGATGTAAGGAAGTGTGAGGGTTAGTTCTCTTGCTAATTTCCTGGTAGTTCCAGGAATTGTTTGTATGAAATTTGCATTTAATGAATAACATTATTGTTTGGAAGAAAAGAATATTTATTATGCCTCTCAATGTAGGAAGTCATGAGTGTTACGAATCTTGACTCTGCCTTCCTGTGGAACAATGGACTTCAAAATAGCAGTAGTTCATGTAACTAATAAATCTATTTTGACATAAGAAGTACCATATTTGATGGCACATAAGCCCACTTTTATTCCAAAAACGGCTCAAAAATATCCCCCAGGTCTTATATGCGAAGTTGAACTAGGGGTGATAATGATGAGTAATACTAACAGTGATCCTTGTTACTGTGTTGCTCTCGGTCATCACTGCTACCGACCATTGGGTGCTAGTGGCAGGTTGTCTGGGGGGAGCGGGATGGTGGGATCCGTGTGGGGACTGGTGGAGGGCTGTCGGGAGACTTTCCCGGTGGCCCACTGTCAGTCCCTGCACAGGTTCTGCTGCCCCGCTCCCCCTGACAGCCCGCCACCCGTCCACACACTGACCCCACCGCCCTGCTCCCCGCCCGACAGCCCGCCACCACTGCCCATACTGATCCCACCACCCTGCTCCTCTCCCCAGGAGAGACAGCGGGGCAGTGGGACCAGCACGGGGACTGACAGCCAGCCACCAGGCGAGAGCAGGACAGCAGGCCGCCAGGAGAGAGCAGGTCACCACAAGAGTCTCCCAACAGCCCGCCAACAGCCCCCACACTGATCGCACCACCCCTCTCCCCTCCCCAAAAGCCCACAACCAGTCCACAATGATAGAATGGCAGTGATGCTAGTGGGCCATGCAACAACGATAATTCAGTGTCAGTGTTACTTACCTGTAAATATACTAAAAAAAACTTAATATTTCCCTGCTGAAATGGGGGGGGGGGGGCAGCTTCTATGCCTATTTCTACAAGCTGTAATCTCACTTCAAGCAGTTTTAAATATGTATAATTTCACCAGTATATTGTGTATTAATATGGCTGCCTCAGGTTTATTGGGATATCATGTGCTTTGAAATTTATTTCTTGTCCATACTATTCATGTTTAACAGCCTGAATGGTCAGACATCTAAAAATACCTTGATCATCCCACTGTGAGGGGCTTTGCCTCATTATCCAGGTTAATACAATTGCCATGATTTTTCACAGCTACGACAGGTATCTGGATATTTTTGGAGACCAGAGCATCATGATAGTTTGTGTAAGAAGAAATTGTGTTTAATCCAATGAGAACAGAAAGTGCATATCTCTGAAAGTAGCGGTGGGGGGAGGAGGGGTGGGGGGGGAAGGCAAGAATATTTTAGCAGGGAATACAGTTACAGCCCAGTCGGGAGTGGATGTGCTGAATTGACAATCCACAGAAGTAGGACCATATTTTGACTAACTGGGGTCTCAGGATTGGTTACAGGTGGGTGGGATATCTGGGAAACAGCATCGTCTCCACCCTCATCAACCAGCCACTAAGACTTTGGCAGCCCCTCCTGCTCAAAGGAGCATGGGATGGGATGTTAAGCAGAAAATAAAGAGCTGTCCAGCAGAATGGAGGGTGTGTCAAGGCTGTTTGGATCACAGAGGAGGTGCTCTGCTGCCAGCTCTCTGTCCTGTGGCACTCTCCTTGCCCCTCCCCTTCATTCTTCATCTCTGCTCCTATATTGTCAGCTGCAGCTCCTTGCCACTACCCTTCCCCTCAATACTTCTTTCCCATAGTTATCCTTCCCATTATTATACTGTAAAAATGTAGTAAATCTTTCCATGTATTTTACAAAAGGACAAAATGTTAAAATGCAATGTTCTTACAAGTTAATGTAAGTTTCTATCACAGACAATTTTTCCTTTGCTCTTTGTGGGCTCTGCAGTCTCCACCATCATCTCTTCTGTGCTCACTGTCCCCCCTCTGGTGGCCAAAATGATAATTGGTTGGACATCTGGAAAGGCAAAGAGCTGAGTGAGGGGCTTAATTACATAATACAGGGTTTCATCTTTTTAGGACTGCACTGCCCACCCTCACATGAGGGAGAGGGTTAGAAAAAGTACCCCAAACATTGCCTGCCCCACAACACCATCTGGCTAGCTAACCACAGCTGGCAGATTATCTCTTTAGCAGTCAACATGCAAGAAAAATAAATCAAAGAAAACTCATTTTTGAGCCTGGAATGTCTGCACCTTGCTGGATAGAGATAAGGTGGAAAGGCCTGAAAGACGAACAGCACTCATAGCAGCTAAATTTTGCCGTTATCACATTGGCATCGCTGCACTCAATGAGACCAGGCTTGCAGACGAGGGTTCATTTCAGGAAGCAGTGAGTGGAAAGGAAAACCACAGACTGACAGCAGGATCCATGGAGTAGGTTTTGCAATTAAAACTGCTCTGCTGAAGAATATCCCTACCCTACCCTACTCTCGGGAATCAATGAGCGTATCATGAAGTTACGTTTCCCTCTTATTAAACCTCGGCACATCGCAATTGTCAGTGTCTAGCACTAACTCTTGTGACTTCAATCGAAGACAAGGAAAGTTTCTACTAGGACCTGAATCAGACTATTCGGACAAACCCTGCCAGCGACAAGCTCGTCATCTTGGGTGATTTCAACACTAGGGTGGGGATAGATAGCGACAACTGGGAAGGAGTCATTGGGAGACATGGAGTGAGAAAACCAAAGCATAATGACCTATTGCTTCTAACTAAGTGTGCAAATCACAACCTGTGCATCACTAATATGTTATTCAGACTTGCAAAGAAGAGCAGAACAAGTTGGATGCATCCTAGGTCCAAACACTGGCAGCTACTGTAAAGATAAAGGTGGATAAATCTCCGGGACCGGACAAAATATCCCCAAGGACACTCAGGGAGGCTTGTGGACAGATAGTGGGGGCATTAACAGAGATATTTAGGATGTCACTGGCCACGGGGGTAGTGCCAAAGGATTGAAGGGTGGCGCATGTGGTTCCGCTGTTTAAGAAAGGGTCCAAATGTAAACCTGAGAATTATAGGCCCGTGAGTCTGACATCTGTGGTGGGCAAGTTGATGGAAAGTGTTCTGAGGGATGATATTTACAATTATTTGGAGGTACAGGGATTGCTAGGGAGTAATCAGCATGGTTTTGTCAGGGGTAGATCATGCTTGACAAACCTGATTGAGTTTTTCGAGGGGGTTACAAAAAAGGTTGATGAAGGGAAAGCTGTGGATGTTGTCTATTTAGACTTTAGTAAAGCTTTTGACAAAGTTCCCCACAGGAGGTTAGGAAAAAAGGTGGAGGCATTAGGTATAAATAAAGAGGTAGTGAAATGGATTCAGCAATGGTTGGATGGGAGGTGTCAGAGAGTAGTGGTAGAAAATTGTTTGTCCAATTGGAGGCCGGTGACTAGTGGAGTTCCTCAGGGATGGGCCCTGGGTCCACCATTGTTTGTTATATATATTAACGATCTGGAAGTAGGGGTGGAGTAAGTGATACAAGTAACAACAATGTTCAAAAGATATTTAGGCAGGAACACAGATAGGAAAGGTTTTGAGGGATATGGGTGAAACACAGGCAACTTAGCTGGTATGAATCCGGTGAGTTGAAGAGCCTGTTTTTATGTTGTACAGACTATTAATGATAGTTTATTGTAATCTGTGAAATTTAGACAAAATACTTTATAGACATCTTGTTTTGGGTGCAAATTTTCTGGAATTTATTGTTGAACAAAAAACCTCTCTTGCTGAATGAAAATATGTATTTTCTGGTATTAATTGTGAAAATGGTTATGAAAATGAAATCAGCTGAGCTAACATTACAGATCAATGACAAAAATATCATTACCTAAAACTGTAGTATTCAGAATTGAGTTCAGAAAGCTCCAGGATGCCCAGATGAAAAATAAAATCTGTTCCTCAAGCTGGTGTTGAGCTTCACTGTCAGTACAGGAGACCTTAGACAGATAGGTCTTTGGAATGAAGTATTAAAGTGTTCATGTTTGTCTCCTTCAACTGAACAATAGTTCTCAAATTATGACAAGAATTTTAGTCAGCAAATAAAGGACATCTGGAGATTGATTCATTCAGAGTTATACTGGGTTGAGCAGGTAGACACTGAAGGATGCAAATTAATACATTGTTAGTACTTTTGCCTATCAAGAGTCACCACTCCTGAAATTTGTTGATAAACAGAGCCATGGTGATGTAAAATGAATCCAGATAAACACAGGGTGAATTGGGGTTCAGTCACATCAATGAAATGTAATAATATAGTTATAATGATGCTGGCACAAAGGTTCAGTTTTGATTACAACCTTGCTTTTGGGAATTTGCTGGTGGATTATCACATGGTATGTTGCTATGACCTACAAAGGAAAGCCAAAGGAGCAGCTAATGCCATTGGATAGTGTGGTGATACAACCACTACACTGGGTGTACTTCTATCAGCCTACTGCAGGAGGCAACCACTGTACCTGTAGGTAGGCAACCTGGGAGGCTGGCCTCACCTGCTGGCTGTCAATCACCAGCCTGTATAAAGATTTGAACCGGCCCCTTTGGAGAGCCAAACATGTGGAACCAGCAAAGATATTAAGAATGGTGTGCACAAGTTTAAGCTAATTAAAGCCTGTTGGACTGTGTCAGAATCTTTCACACAGCAGTACCCACAAGTTAATTAGCTTAAAATTAAAAGGACCATGGAGAAGTTCCTCACCATTGAGAGGCTGGATATCGACCCTCAAGACTTAAAGGCTCCAGTATACTTCGAGATCTGGAATCATGCGATTGAAGCGATCATCCACACACAGGCTGAGGTCATCAACTCTAACCAGAAGAGACTCATGATACTTCGCACCAAGCTGGGCCCGCGCGCTTTCCAGGCTATCCGAGACTGCACGGATTTCAAATCACCAATGGTCATCCTGGAAGGCATGTACTGGGCCCCGATGAACATAGTTTTCACCCGGTACCTGCTCAGCATCAAGGTGTAGCAGCCAGGTGAGACGGCAGATATTTAACTGGGGGCACTGCGAGAACAATTGAAGCTGGGGTGACTGCTGGGGAGGTGGAGCAACTCATCTGAGATGCCTGTGTGCGAGGGTTGTGGTCGAGAGTGACTCAACAGAGACTGTTGGAGGAGAATAATGCCTTCCTTACCAGGATCATGGAGGTGGTCTGCTCTCGAGAAGCTGCAGCTCTCCAATGTAGAGGCCTTCAATGCTCGTCTTCCCCAATCACTGACCTGGCCGACACTGACGAAGCAGTCCGCCACTGTACATATTGTGGGTCCCAGTGTGGGCCAGACAGGTGCTCCCAAAAGAACTGCCCTGTGAAGAATTCGCATTGCTCTTGATGCAGCAAGAAAGGCCACTGATACAGTGTGCCTCTCCAAACTCACCGGGAGCGCTGAGGCCATCCGTGACCAACAGGGAGCCTCTTCTGACTCTCTGGATGCCCCCACATGCAGATGCCGGGCAGCGCCATTACTCTGCCCAACACTTCTGCCCACACCAACAACATCACTTCTGGTCCAGCCGTCCAACCATGCCGCTGCCATGTGCTTACCATGTGCGACGCCATCTTTCCTCGTCTAACTTCCGTTTGAACTGACGACGTCACTTCCAATGTCACTTCTGGTCGGGTCGCCCGACCATACCAACGCCATGAGTGTCTTCTGGACCAGCTGACCCCCAACCACTCTAACTCACCTGACTCGTCAACTGGATGACGTGGTCAACACGCGCACATGCAAAACCATGCATCTGCCGCACCCCACACTCCTAAAGGCACCCACTGGCCACTACTCACCACAATCATCGGGGAGAAGTGACTTGGACCCCAAGGCAGTCCTCATTTCCACCACACTAATGAGGACATTTCCCCTGGACTTGGGCGCTCGATGATGGACATCGCTGTCGATGAGAAGGTAATAAAATGCCTGTTTGATAGCGATAGTTCTGAGAGCTTTGTGCACCTGAATGTGGTCCGTATGCTGAAATTCAAAGTATACCCAGTGAATTTCACTACCGCTTTCGCAGCCCAGGGTGCTGCTCAGTGAACTTGACAGTGGAGAGGGGAGCATATCAAGGGTTCAGGCTCTGAGTCATGCCCAAGCTCCACAGCCTCACCCTTACCTTTGGTGGCCCACTCCCCCCACTCACCATCCACCTGCGGGCTCTCCACCTTACAGGTACCCTCTCCATCCCTCTTCAACTAGACTGTAAGCCCATTGCTGCCAAGAGCAGGCGCTACTGAGCAGCCAACAGGACCTTTATCAAGGCAGAGGTGAGACGGCTTCTGGCGGAAGGAGTTAAAGAGCCCAGCACCACCCCTGGAGAGCCCAGGTCCTTGTCGTAAAACTGAGGATGGTCATCGACCTGTTCACCCAGACTACCCACTGCCCAGCATCGCCAACATGGACAACAAGATAGCCCAGTACAGGGTTTTCTCCACAATTGACCTGAAGTTGGCCTACCACCATCTCCCCAATCATAACTGGGATAAATCTTTGAGGCAGATGGGCACCTCTACCAGTTCCACCGGGTCCTGTCTGGGTCACTCCATGTTTCAGCGGGAGATGGACAGCATGGTAGACCGGCACAATCTAAGAGTGACCTTCCCATACCTGGACAATGTCACCATCTGCGGCCACGACCAGCAGGTTCACAATGCAATCCTGAAGAGATTTCTCCAGAATTTAGAGGCACTGACCCTCACTTACAACAGGGAGAAGTGTGTGTTCAGCACAATCCAATTCATCATCCTGGGGTGCATTGTGGAACATGGTGTCATCAACCTGAACACGTGTCCCCTAATGGAACTGCCCCATGGTGTCATAACCCCGAGCACGTGTCCTCTAATGGAACTGCACCTCCCCCTACACACTCAAGGACCTCTGCAGGTGTTTAGGCTTTTCTCTTACAACTCCCAGTGGGTCCCTGCTTCTCAGACAAGGTCTTCCCACTGGCCCAAGCCACCACCTTTTCCCTCCTTGCTGAAGCACAAGCAGCCTTCTGGATTACAGCCAGACAATCAACAAATTTACAAAACTAGATGCCTACCCCCTGCCACGCATAGCAGACATGGTCAACAACATTGCACAGCATAAGATCTTCTCCACCATAGACCTGAAGGCAGCATACCACTAACTGCCCATTAGAAACAACGATCACATTTACATGGCATTTGAGGTAGACAGCAGGCTGTATCAATTTCTGCGACTCCCCTTCAGTGTCAGCAATGGAGTATTCCTGTTTCAGAGAGAAAAGGACCAAATAGTAGATGAGTTCCAACTGAAAGCAGTGTTCCCCTACTTAGACAATGTGACAATTTGTGGCCACACTCAGGAGGATCATGACATGAATTTAAAACGCTTCTTCCAGGCAGCTAAGGAATGGAACCTAACATACAACAGGGACAAATGTGACTTTAGTGCCAGGATGTTGCCAATCCTGGGCTACATAGTGCAGAACAGGGAAATCAGCCCAGACCCAGCCCGTATGCACCCTCTCCTAGACCTCCCAGTGCCACACACGCTGAAAGCACTAAAATGGTGTTTGAGACTGTTCGCTTACTACGCCCAATGAGTCCCCAACTACGCCGACAGGGCCCGACCACTTATAAAAGCCTGTTTTCCCACTGTGCCCAGCAGCCACCAGACCATTGAGGGACATTAGGGACCATATTGTTAAAGCTACCATGTGGTCCATAGATGAGTCGATCCCGTTTCAAGTAGAAACGGATGCATCTGATGTGGCTCTGGCAACCACCCTAAACCAAGACAGACGACCGGTGGCCTTTTTCTCGTGAACTCTATGGGGTCAGAGATAAGACACTCAGCAGTAGAGAAGGAGGCCCTAGCCATTGTGGAAGCAGTAAGGCACTGGCGACATTATCTGGCATGCAAACACTTCATCCTCGTCATGGACCAACATCTGTGGCTTTTATGTTCGATAGCCAGAACAGGGGGAGAATTAAGAATGACAAAATCCTGCGCTAGCAGATAGAATTGTCTACATTTAACTATGACATTCTATACCGTCCCGGGAGACTCAATGAGCCCCTGGACGTGCTGTCCAGAGACACTTGTGCCATCCATAACCACACGTCCCAGTTGCAGAGCTTGCACAATGAGCAGGGCCACCCAGGGGTTGCTAGACTGTTTCACTTCATTAAAACCCAAAACCTCCCATTTTCAGTAGAGGAAGTGAGGTCAGTGAACAAGAGCTGCCCCATCTGTGCGGAACGCAAACCGCAATTTTACTGGCCAGACAAAGCCACCCTGATAAAAGCTACCAAACCTTTTGAGCGCCTCAGCCTCGATTTTAAAGGCCCACTCCCATCCAATAATAGAAATGTCAATTTCCTAAAATAATAGATGAATATTCCAGTTTCCCCTTCGCAATCCCGTGTTCTGATTTATCAGCAGCCACTGTTTAAATGCCTCCAACCCATCTTCAGCATATTTGGGTACCCGAACTACATACACACAGACAGGGGAGCTGCATTCATGAGCGCAGAAGTACAGCAGTACCTGCACGAGAGAGGGATTGCTACCAGCTGCACTACAAGTTACAATCCCAGGGGGAATGGACAATTCAAAAGGGAAAATGCCACTATCTGGAAAACAGTCCTCTTGACTTTAAAAGCAAAAGACCTGCCTGTTACTAGATGGCAAGAAATGTTGCCAGAAGCCCTACACTCTATACGTCCTTTGTTGTGTACTGCCACTAACGTGATCCCACATGACCGTATCTTTTCTTTCACAAGGAAAGCCACGATGGGCACAGTGCTGCCTTAATAGATGATGACACCGGGACGTGTTCTCCTCCGGAAGCACTGCAGACCCCACAAAGCGGACCCACTGGTGGATCAAGTGGAGTTGAGGCACGCGAATCCTCAGTATGCCTTCATCACATTCCCAGATGGAAGAGAAGACTCAGTGGCCACCAGGGATCTTGCGCTGGCCGGATGTGTGAACAACGCGGAGGAAACACAGATGTCTACGGATCAACAAAGAGCACAGCAGCAGTCATTAGAACAGTCGTCCATCAAGTCACCCCAGAGGACTATACCACCCATCCCGGAAATCAGGACCTTGGGTGCACCCGCCCCACAAAATATCACTACCCTAGGCTTGATGGGAGGACCTAATCCCATACAAGAGGATCCCCAGCCCACACGGCCATATGACCACCCAGTACTTCCCACTCCCACGCCTCCACCAAGAAAGGCTGAAAGGCAGACCACACTCCCTACCCCTATACCACTACCAAGGAGGTCCAAAAAGCAATGGAAGTCACGAAAAATTTTGGACTTATGAACTTACAAACAATGGAAGAAGGAAATGGGGCGGGGGGGGGTGGGAGGGGAGAATAACAATTTTTAAGGGGGTTGAATATGTAATTACACCACTAAGTCACCAGGGGTCATCCCGGTGACCTTGTATATAAAGCAGTCCAGAGCTGCAGTCTAGCCTTCCAGGTTTGTTTTGCAGAGACAAGACCTCTTAGTGTACATATTAGTTTATTAAAGCTGTCTTATACTCGCACTGCTGGTGTGGTTATTGTCAGTACAGTTGGAGCTCAGTTGGGCAGGCTGTTTGGGCCAAAAATGGGGGGAGGGTCAAATTTTTCAGTGGAGAAAGCCCGGAGGCACGGGCCAAGGAAGAGAGAAGAAGCCTATGGACTTACCTGAGAAATACCGGAGAGAGTGAGGACATACCTGGTAAGGTCACTCCAACCAGCAGGCGTCAGGAGGCTGGGTCTGAGGCATAGGAGGGTGTCTGGTGGTCTCTAGGGGCAATGTGACCAGAGGGAGATTGGCAGGAAAGACGCATGACGGGGAAGCCTGGAGTTGGAAAGCGAAATGGAGGAGGAAAAGACAACGTGGAAGTGAAAAATTGATAAAAGAAGCAGAGAGCTTGATGCCTTTTTCTAGGGAAATTCTGGAGGCCATTGGACAAATAGAAAAGGTAATGGAAATAGAGGAGAAAATTGAGAAGATTGGACGGGGAGAACAATGGACGGGGAGAACAATGGACGGGGAGAACAAATGGTTGCATGGGAAAGAGATAGGGTAACGATGTGGGAGAGGATAGACATGTTAGAAAATATTAATAGGAGGAATACAATTAAGATTATAGGGGTGAAGGAGGGTAAGGAGGGAAGAGACATGGTGGAGGTTTTACAAAAATGGATCCCAGATTGTAGTGAACTGGGATTCACTAGAAGTGTCCTGTACTGATGACTGGTCCCGCCTCCCAGATCCTCCCCCGGGGCCCATATATAACCCTGGTTTCCTGCCTAAACCCAGAACCCCTCTCTGAACCCAGTTCGTAAACCAACCTGTGTTGTAAGCTAATAAAAGTGTTTGTTCTCCCTCCATTCAAGTGTGAGCTTTTATCTATGCCACAATTTTATGAGCTTACAAACAAGGATGGAGGCATTATTCAAGCCCAGTATGCTGTTAATAGACTCCCAGTCCCCCAAGGTTCATTGCCTCAATCTTTGAGGCACCCTCCCCTACCCACCACCCCCCCCCCTACCCACCACCCCCCCCCCCTACCCACCACCCCCCCCCCTACCCACCCCCCACCCCCCCCACCCCCGGCACAAATTGAATTACACGCGGTAGGTGAAAAGATAGCAGAAGAATTTATAAATATATATATTTATATATATTTATAAATGGGACACTAAAATAAGTTCAAACAAAACAGATAACCCCATACTAAAGCATATACTTCAGATATGGCAAAGAATAAATCAATTATTGGATAGAATGTGAGGATATCTCCTAAAATACCTTTGACTCAGAATAAGTTAATACTCTTGACTCTGGGTAATAAGATCCTGGACACCTGGTGCCAGAAAGGCAGCTCATGTCATTCAAGCAGTTGAGGAACAAATACGATTTTTACAATAGAACATTCTCCTGCTTTCTGCAAATAAGACATTTCTTAAGGGAAAAAGTTAGAACTGTCTATGACCCTACCTAGATGTAGTAATATGGAGATTCAAATTCGACAGGGGAACATGTGTAAATTTATTTTTTAAATGTATTACATATTCCAAAATGAGGGCCCGAAGCCGTTGAGGGAGAAAAGGGAATCAGACTTGGGCACAACAATCAATGAAGAATGGTGGCAAGACCTGTGTCTGGACAGTGTGACTGGGGTCATCAATGCCAGATACAGGTTGGTGCAATACAACTTCTTGTACCAGTTATACCTCAAACCACAAAAATTACACAAATCAAAGCCTGAAATTTTAGAAATGTGCTTTAGGTGTGGTGTGGAGATTGGAACCCTTATCCACTCCACCAGGCTATGTACAAAGGTGAGATCCTTTTGGGAGAACCTGGGGGACATTCTGAAAAAAATTACAAAGGTGGATTTTCCACAAAATCCATAATTGTACCTTCTGGGAAATACTGGGGATGTAATTTCAAATTCCATTTGTGAAGGTCATTTTGGCAGTAGCCAGGAAGTATATTACGGTTACATGGAAGTCCGACTCCCAATTAAATACCACACGATGGAATATAGAAATCCAGAGTTACATTCCCTTGGAGAAAATCACATACAATCTAAGGAGGAAATATAACACATTTATTAAAGTGTGGCAACCTTATTTGAAATATATAGGTATGCAGTTTTGACTAGTTCTTCCTCTCCCCCCTTCAAAATATGTACAGTATAAAAACCTGTCCCCCAGCAGGGAAAGGAGTGGAGTTAAGAAAGTGGAACATGGTGCAGGCGATGTGCATTTTTTAGGTTTGTTTTAGTTTTGTTTATTATTCCTTATCTTTATTTAGTTAGCTCAATTGTTTTTTCTTAGGTTTTGGTGGGGGCTGTGAACCCAACTAATATTTGATTAATTTGTATGATTATATGTTTGGGGGCAAGGGAGGGGGAAGGCAGAATAAATACAGACTCCTTACATTAATAAAGGTTGAAAAAGATTTTATTAATTGTTTGAATTGCTTTATGAATCTATGAAAACCAAAATAATATATTCCAAAAGAAAAACACACACACACACCCTCAGCCAGTCCCGTAGTATCCATAGGAGGTAAAAATATATTACCAATGTTTCAGGCCTAAACCATTCTTCAAGGAAGAAGCAAAGAACAGAATAGGGTCTGAATAAAGACTGAAGGCTGGCAGGGGGAGGAGGAGTCCAAACCAAGAAAAGGTGTTGATTGGATATGATAAGAAAAGAGGTGAGAATTGATTTTGGCTCTGTGAAAGGAGAGAGAGAGAATGGTGGAAGGGGGCACAGAAAATGGAGAGGTTGATGTTAATGCCATTGGGTTAAAGGGAAGATGAGGCGTTATTCCTCCACTTTGTGGGTGGTCTCAGTCTGGCAGTGCATGAGAATGAATTAAAAGAATCAGAATCACAATTCAGTCATGAAAAAGTCATGAAATTCGTTGTTTCGCCAAATCATCATTAGTTCAACATTCATATAAAAACCACATTACAAACATATATATTAAAACATTCCACAGAAAAGTAAGGCAGTGTTTTTGGTTCATTGATTATTCAGGAATCTGATGGCAGGGCTGGGGGGTGGGGGGGGGGGGTGGTGGGGGGAAGATACTGTCCTTTGGCCGTCTTTAGGCTCATGTAGCTTTTTCTCAATGGTAGCAGAGTGAAGAGGGCGTGGCCTGGGTGTTGGGAGTCTTTTAGAATAGAGGGTGCTTTTTAAAGACATTGCCTCATGTAGATGTCATCGATGGAGAAAAGTCTGGTGCCTGTGATGTTGCAGGCAGAGTTAACAACCCTCTAGAACTTTTTTATTGTCCTCAGAGTTGGCGCCTCCATACCAGGCAGTGATGCAACCAGCCAGAATGCTCTCCACGGTACACCTGTAGAAGTTTTTGAGAGTCTTTAGTGATTAACCTCAAACACCTCAGCTGCTGGCGAGCCTTCTTTGTGATTGCATGGAGGCTCCAGGACAGATCCTCAGAGATGTTGACACCCAGGAATTTGAAGTTCTTGACCCTCTCCACTACTGAGCCCTCAATAAAGACTAGGTCGTGTTCCCCTGACTTCCTCCTGAAGTCCACAATCATCTCTTTGGTTTTACTAATGTTAAATGCAAGGTTGTTGGTGTGACACCATTTCAAAGAGCTGATCTATCTCCCTCCTGTATGCATCCTCATTGCCGTTTGTGATTCTGCCGACAACTGTGGAGTCATTGGCTTTTGTAGATAGCATTGGAATTCTGCCTGGCCACACAGTCATGGGTGTATAATGAGTAGAGCAGTGGGCTAAGCACACATCCTTAAGGTGCACCTGCATTGATAATCAGTGAGGAGGAAACATTATTTTTCAATTCGTACTGACTGTGATCTTCCAATGAGAAAGACAAGGATCCATTTGCAGGGATGGGGGGGGGGGGGGGTGCAGAGGCCCAGAGTTTTAGCTTCTTGACCAGCACTGAGGGAATAATGGTGTTGAAGGCTGAACTGTAGTTGATGAAGAACATCTGTCTGTTGTTGTTTTCATGGTGATCCAGAGCTGAGTGGAGACCCAGTGATATTGCATCTGCTGTGGAGCAATTGTGCCAATAGGCAAATTGCAGTGGGTCCAGATCTTTGTTTAGGTACATGTTAATTCTGGCCATGATCAGCCTCTCAAAGCATTTCATCACAATAGATGTTAGTGCTACTGGGTGGTAGTCATTGAGACAGCTCACTCTGCTCTTCTTGATGCCATTTTGAAGCAGGTGGGAACCTCTGACTGCAGCAATGAGAGTTTGAAAATGTCTGTGAACACCATGGATAGACATGTCAGCAAGAAATGGGGCGGGGAATTGAAATGGGTAGCCAGTGCTATTGTGATGGACAGTGCTCAAAAAAGCAATCTCCCCATCTGCACAGTCTCTCTGATGTAGAGGAGTCGATCTGCTGAGCACAGGCACGCTTTGGTTAGTTGGATGAGAACATGTGAACATAAAAATAAAATCAATAAAAATCTACAATTCTGACCTAATGATGGAAGGAAGATGCTTTGATGAAGCAACTAAGGTTGAGCCTTAGACATTGCCCTGAGAAATCACTGCAGTGCTATTGTGGACGATTGACCACAAGCAATCAATTCATGGTCCTTTTAGAAAGGTAAAACAACAATACTGAATTCAAAGGGCTGGACGTGAACCTTTTCCAGAACCAATTTTAAAACTAGGTATTGTCTGTGGTAAAGTTGGCTCCTGCAAAGACCACATTTCCAGCTTAGCATTTCTTATTTTATTGCATTTATAGTAAACCTTTAAATCATTTTAATCATTGGTAACTCATGATATTGCTGCAATCACCAAACACCATCTACAAGGCTACACATATGCCTACCCCTTGGGATTCCTGAATCAAAATTTCAGGTGTACTGTCCTATCATTATTTAATTATCCATTGTTCTTTTTCAGTTTTAGGTAACATTTGTATCTTTTGAGTCAAAATGTTATGTTTCACACTATCCACTGCAATGTGTTCAAGCCTCTCTGTAGAGTCTACCATATATAATGTAGACAGACACTCTGCTTCCCCGCTATTGTTTTCCATAACTGTGACTCCAAACTTGCTAACATCTGAATGCCTTCACTCAGAACCAGAAATGGACCCATCCACATTTGTAATGGAGGATTAAAACCATGTACCCAGATGCTTTTTGCTTATGTGGAACTGACGACACTGGGTCCACACGCAGGTCACCTTACTTTCAGAAATAGCAGATGTAATTAAACTCAGCCATGGGGACTTATCTGAAGATACACTTTGAAATGGAATTCCACTGTGAGGCCCAGGGAAAGCAGTTGTCAAATGCAACACTCTGAAATTGACGAATTGGTCACAACCTGTCTTGCTCGAGAAGTTTTAATAAGTCTTTGTATCTACAAGATAAACCAGGAAATCGTAACATCCTGGTTCCATAATAATTAATCTTCTAAATTGTAGAATGTAATGTTCAATTTTGATTTTGACTGACAAATATTAGAAGGAGTAGGCGCATGATTAATTGTTTTTTGGGGTGTATAAGCCTGTGGTCCTGCTGCTGAAGTTTAGACTCTCCGAGGGGTGGGAACACCCCTTGTCAAGAAGGAAGAACAGCCAGAGTCCGAGCAATGTCCCGGTTGGGGGAGGAGGAGAAGCTGCTACCAGCGCCCTGACAACCTACTACAAGTGTGCAGTCGTTGCCTCGTTTCGGCAGTTGGGACCAGTCCAAGCGTTGATAAGTATAGTTGGGAAGGGCTTGCATATTGTAGTGTGAAATCAGCTTTTGAATTAGTAATAAACATTTGTATAAACTGAACTGCTCTTGGTGTGTGTGTCTATTTCCTTTCGGTAGCTCAAACACTGTGACCAATCTAAAATGAACAAAATGAGAGGTATAAGTTTACCCAAGACAACATTACACACACATGCCAGTATATGGGAAGGTCGCTGATAGCACTCTGAGATCTTCTCAACACAAAAAAAAGTAGACAAAATGGTTCCACATCAGCAAGCACCATCCCCTTCACCTTCCCAATATACTGGCAAATGAAACAATTTCACACCTGGATCCAATTTAAGAAGCAATAAGTAGCTCAAGTGCTGTTCAGATCTTTTCTTTGTCTGTTATTTTGCCTGAATTGTGAGTTCCAGTGTCAATCACTAGGAGGGATGGCAGAAGGGCAGTCAATACTGGCTTGGAGAATATATTGATGCTGACAACGTGAGGGATTTGATTTAGAAAGTAATGCCCACACCAGCTCAAAGAGTTTAGGTCACTGAGACCCATTGGCTAAGTCTGAAATCTGTTTCTCTCAGTGTGTCATACGTAAATCAAACCAATCCAAGACTAATCCAAAGCACCTTAAACTGGCTGAATTTTATAAAGAGACCTTATGAAGGTATTATTTCCTATTTGTAATCGTAGATAACTAACAATTAAAAGGATGGTAATCTGCTTTGTTCTCCGCACCACCCACACATGCACTTTTCAAGCAAAATTCATTATGCAGTGTCATTTTCCATTCACTTTCCAGTACATTTTCAATACTTCCAAAAATATAAAGTAGAAAAAAATGAGAAGTGAATCAAATTACTCGCCCTAGTAAGGTGAAGTTTGATGAGCCCAGACATCACATTTGCTATCATGGTGCTAAGATGACTTATGCTTATGGCGCAGGATACTCTTAGTATTCCTACAATCCCTCTGCTAGTAAATTCCAGGTGATTTGTTTGAGGAAACAGCTCAAGTATTCACACATACTGCCACGTCTGCCAGGTAATAGAGAGACAACATTGTCAATTTTTCTCAAAGATGAGACTCTAAATTAGTGGTTCTCAACCTTTTTCTTTCCACTCACATACCACTTTAAGTATTCCCTATGCCATAGGTGCTCTGTGATTAGTAAGGGATTGTTTAAGGTGGTATGTGGGTGGAATAAGGTTGAAAACCACTGTTTTAATCATGCCTAATTGACTCGTTATGTGCACGGTTTCATAACTCCAAAGAAAATAGGCCAATGACAATTTTTCTCAAGCAAAATATTGCAGTAACAATTGGGTTAAGAGCAGTGATTCTCAACCTTCCCTTCCCACTCACACACCACCGTAAGCAATCCATTACTAATCACAGAGCATCAATAGCATAAGGATTGCTTATAGTGGTATGTGAATGGAAAGAAAAAGGTTGAGAACTACTGCTCTAAATCAAACCCTTGCATGGAACAATGTGTTCAACCATTCAAAAGAATATGAAGTTTAGTGAGATGTTTAGATCAACTCTATCAAATATTTCTTTACACAGAGGGATAGTACAGGAAGGGATTCTAGGAAGGGTGGTGGAAGCTAAGGCATTAGACATTACAAAATTGCTAAAAGTTGTTGAAGCAGTAAGGATGATATTTAAGAAAGTTGAGATAAAATCTATCGAGTGCCCACATTAATTTCATGATCTGCTGAATCCATTAGTGTTATCTTTATTTGTACCATATCCTAAGGACAAAATTGATTGTAATGCTTTATTCCACAATTGTTTGATAACTAAAGTTTTTCTAATTACATTCCTGAATTGACTACAGCAATTAATTGCACCAATGGAGTCTGACTGGATCATACTAATAAGAAGAGGTTCCTGATTCTTTCAGCTCAATCCTCTTACATTTCTTCTATTTCTAACCACGTTGTCCTGACTCGCAATTCAAAATTAGGTGGAGACGCTGTTCATTCTGACTCACCAACTGCTGCAGTGCAGAGACACCAACACTAAGCTGTGAATTTGGAATCGTTTAGAGCAGGTAAGGCTTCTTCACTTTTACAATGCTATATCTTATATATTTTAAAGCTTGGTTTTTTTCCCTGTGTTCCATAGGGAGCATGCATTTTATTCCTCAAATTGGTTATCTTCTGTATGAAAATGGAAAATTAAAACTTGTGTTCATCCTGTGAAACTTCTTCCAAATTTATTGAGAATAATATCAGTGCTTATTTCCCCCTTTCTCTTTCAATATTTTCACTTTCCATTCATGTTACATTATACTTGAGTATCAAGTTACTCGCAAAGGAATTTTCTTTTTTGTTTATACTGCCAGAATAGACTATATTTTCTCTCAAAGACACTTGTAGACTGAAAATTATTTTAAGTACAACATGAGGATGCACCTGATTTTTATCTCCATCTGCCAAAATAAAATAATTGGTTACCGAACTCAGAAGAATAGACATCTTCTGAGATTTCTGAAAATGCAATTTAATTACATGGTTATTAATCAGAAATAAGCAAGAGTTATGTGACTTTTTGAGAGTGAGGACATGTAAAAAATTTTTTACATTTCATTTTTAAAAATTTCACCCACGAGTCCGTGCCACCCAACTTACACCCCATTAGGGTGGAATGGTTGGCGTAGCAGTTAGAGCAACACTGCTACAACACCAGCAATCGGGACTGGACGAGGATTCAAATCCTGCACTGTCTGTAATGAGTTTGTATGTTCTCCCCGTGTCTGTGTGGATCTTCTCCAAAGGGTTCTAATAACCTCCCACCATTCAAAAACGTACCAGGGGTGTAAGTTAATGAGGTGTAAATTGAGTGGCATGGACTCGTGGGCTGGAATGGTCTGTTACCGTGCTGTTATGTCTAAATTTAATTTAAAATTTAACCTTTACCCCCGGTACATTTTGAATGATGGGAGGAAACTGGAGCCCCCATAGAAAGCCCACGCAGACTCGGGGAGAACATACAAACTCCTTACAGACAGCGCAGGATTCGAACCCAACTCCTAATTGCTGGCGCTATATTAGTCTCACAGCCTGAGGGGATATAGCTGTTACCCATTGTTGCAGTCCTAGCCCTGATGTTTCTGTACCACTTCCCTGATGGAAGTAGGTCAAAGTGATTGTAGGATGGATGGATGGGAGCCATTTACCTTCTTCACCTTGTTAACCAGAATCCCCACTTTCAGGGAACTACATACTTGTACCCCTAAATTTCTTTGTTCCACAACACTCCCCAGAGCCCTGTTATTTACTGTGTAAGCCCTGCCCTGATTAATTTAACACAATGTATGCATTACACTTGTTTCCATTACATTCCATCTGTCATTCTTGACCCACTTTCCCTGTTGATCAAGACCCTGCTGTAATCACAGATATCCTTCACAGCCCATACCACCAATTTTAATATCATCTGTAAACTTACTAACCATGCTTTATACATTCTCATCAAAATCATTATTATACAGGACAAATACCAAGGGACCAAGCAAATCACTGGTAACAAGCTTCCAGCCTGAAAAACAAAATTTTCCTACCATCTTCTGACTCCTTCCACCAAGCCAATTTTGTATCCATTTGGCTAGCTCGCATTGGATCCTATGTAATCTCTCTTTCCAGACCTATCTACCATGAGAGACGTTATCAAAACTTTGTAACAATGTGTATCATCCTGTTCTCATAAATCTTCTTCATTACCTCTTCAAAAAAATCTCGATTAAATTTGTGAGGCATGATTTTCAACACACAAAGCCATGCTGGCCATTCTTCACTACTTGTTGCCTTTCCAAATGCTGATAGATCCTGTCCCTCAGAATCCCCACCCTCCAGTAACTTACCCACAACTTATGTCAAGCTCACCATTCTGTAGTTCACTGACTTGTTCTTAAAGCCTTCTTAAAGGCACAACATTACCCACTCTCCAGTCTTCCAGTATTTTACCATTGACTATGTAAAATACAAAAATCTGTGCCAGAACCCCAGCAGTTTATTTCCTTGCTTTTCATAATGTACAAGACTGCATTTGGTTAACTCTGAGATCTATCCATTTTATGCACCCCAAGATTGTCCCTCCTCTTTCATAATGGTCTGCTATTCTTCTTTGGTGGCCTCATGATAGTGCCACCCAGAGTTCCCTCTATGAAAATGGTAGAAAGCAAACTATGGAGATTTAAATGACCATTTAAATATTTGTAGTTATTTTGAGGAAAATCTAGAAATTTTGACATAATCACTTTATAAGCAAAATAGAGTCAGGCAAAGATAACCTGTGTTTGGAGCAGAATAGTATTCCTGCATCTGTGTAACTTTGTTACAGCTTTTGGTCCACTCTTACACTATTGAACTGTCCGTATTTTAACTTTGGGCTCATCATTATCAAAGAATATTATGTTTGATGGTCAAGCAGCTTTGACCTACTCAATTTGTGACCCATATAAATTACAGTGGGACAATAAAAGGTAGCAATAGTAGAAGCAAAATCAGATGGCCTGCAAATGTCAATAGTCACTACATTATGGATCTTTATTGTGGATCTATTTTATTTTGTATTATGTACAACATCCAAGGTTTGGTTAGTCCACATTAATCTATGTCATATAATCTTGCTTCCATTGAATCAAGTTAATGACCTATTAATGGAACAAGTTAGCATGAGGTCACACCAGCTGGACCAGTGAATACATTTTAGGTATAGTTTCTCACTAAGTGCACTCGCAGCCACAACAATCACTTAATGCATTACGTCTGCATACAATGGCAAGCTTTACTATATCTAACATTCAACTTCTCATATTATTCAATTATAATTATACAACCACCATGCTCAAACACTAAAAACAACATTCATTGGAGGATGGAAAAGGAGCTGCAAGGGAGGGGTACGTTTGTGTCCCCACCTCCATGAAAGAGATTGTGCTCACCACAAGTGGAACCAGGGCTGAAATGATGTTGAAAGTGTTCTCATACCTAATCAGCCTCCTTCCATTTTATTTCAAATTCATTTCACATTGCGAGCAGATCTAGAAGGAGCATATTCTGAAGAACATATCTCTTGCCTGGTTCAACACCCCAACCCATCACCCTTTCCCACAACTTTACCATTTCCTGGATGCAGGACACCCCTAGTTGGACCAGATAAGTTATTCTGGTATACTCTGCACTAATAACCCCTTAACTTTAATCACCAATTGACAGACCATGTAGTCATTTAACACCCTGCCTTTTCTGGAAGATGAATTCTGGGTGTTTATTTTTGCCTATCTTACTACAATTATACTATTCATATCTTTGAAAAAATTTGTGGCATGAGAAGAACTTTAAAGTATATGTACCATTTAAATGCAATTTATTTCTTAAGAGATATTTAGTTTTTTACAGTTTCCCAATACAGTACACTATTCAAGATAATTAATTGCTTAATTTAGGATTTATTAGAATCATCACATGCCCAATGTCAACATTCCAAGGGACCTTTCTCTGGAGTTAGATAGCAATGTAAAAGTTTTCTTAATCTGATAATCTCAGCCCTTAATTAGGTAAATTCCATGAACTGTTATTACTTCTTACCCAGATGTCCGCTGATGGCCTATCTCATCACGCTGGGAGCAGTGAACAAAAAAATGCACAATTTCCCATAGTAAATGATGTTTTTTTTTAATTTTAGAACTTGCGTTCACACTGGTCCTAACCATCACTGAGATAATCCATGACTGACCACTCTCCAGGTTTACAAATATCACTAATGATAGCTCTTACCAATCTCAAATTCAAAATTTCCATGCCAGATTAAAAATGGAAGTTAACCAGTTGAGGACCTAAACCTGGGGAAAAGACTCACAGACTCAAGGGGATTTCGGTACATTGCTATGCCCTGGGAAAATGAGTCTCTCTTGTTTGACAGTTGCACCTAGACATTAAAATATTCTGGTCATGTTCAGATATTGACATTTTGAATTTGAGTACAATTGAAAAGCCAAACTTTAAAAAAAAATCAAAAAGCAGCAAGTCATGTAAATAAACTGAAAACTGTAGCCAAACCTGTATGATGCCAGTTCATGAACACATGGGAAGCTATTTTGTTCACAGAGGGGCAGGAAGAAAAACCTTGAGTGGATAACTTGTACAGGTGTCTCTCATTTGAATCAAGTGTCCTGGTCTACAAATTACATTAATTGGTTGTGGTCAATGCACATGTACACACACACACAGAGTGAGATTTTGAAGACTTTGTCATTCAGGGAACTGGGATTCACTGGTAGTCTGTTATGCTGATGGCTGCCTCTGCTTCCTGGTTCTGCCCCCATCTTCTCACATATAACCATGGTTTCCTGCCTAAACCCAGAACCCTTTTGAAGACTACCATGAAACTCTACCCATAGTTATAAGCTAATAAAAGCATTTATTCTCCCTCCAGTTTTGAGAGCTTTTATTCGCACTACAATTTTATGTCCTTATTCCCTAAATGATGGAAGCGCGACTCAAACCTCTGACCCCGACGCAGCTGAGGAGTTCATATAGTGGCTAGACTGCTTCCAGGCCTACTTGAATGTGACCAGAGACGTCTTCTACACCAATGAACTCAGGAGATCTGCATTTGTTTTGAGAGTAGGAACGAAGGGGTATGTCGTCATCAGGGACTGGACTACATATGACGCTGCCATCGAGGTGTTGAAAGCTCGGTACCTGAAGTTGCAAAATGAGTTCCTAGCGAGGCACCAACTCACTCTGCATTGCCAACAGCCAGGAGAGACCATCAATGACTACCTGCTGGATCTGTGAATGCTTGCCAAGAAGTGCAAGTATGAAGTAGCAACAGGCCATGTTCATGAGGAAGAACAGATCCGGGACCTCTAATCACAGGGGTCCGCTCGAGGTACATGAGGCAGTGGCTGCTCATCGGGTAAGAAGGACCTGGCTCGCCATGTTGAACAAGCCAAGCTCAAGAATGACAAAGCCAGTGGGCTCACTCACCCAGGTGACCCTTTCCGAGGACCAGCTGCTTCCACTACCCGAGCCCTAACGGCTGCCGCTTCCCATGCTAGAGAGCGCTCCCGTGCTAGGGAGTGCTTTTCTGTGGCATGAGCCAGCATCCCTGATCTCGTTGCCCAGCTAAAGACTCAGTGTGTTCCAACTGTGGCAAAAAAGGGCATTGGGCAAGGATTTGCCACGCAAGGGGAAGCCTGGGGAAGTCCACGGCCTTCATCGCTCCCAGATCTGATTTCAGCCCCAAGCCATCTGCCCTGAATTCACCCAAACCCACTTGCTGCGCTTCATGCCAATGGAGGGTGGCAGTGGCAGTGAGGAAATGGCGCAAAAAGGCTTGGTACCCATCTTGCCGCGACCCAAATTCAAACACATTGCCATCATCGGAGGAGGAAGGAGGGCAGCCTCCTTGCCACGCCATGAGGTTGACGCCATCTTATCCATGCAAGGCAAACCAGAATGATGGGAGCCCCTCGAATGAGGAGTATGAAGTCTCCAGGGTCCTAGCCTCAATGGTCCTAGACCAGGACAGACCTCACCAGCTCAGGAACTCCATAGTTGACTGTAAAGGTAAATGAACATTCCACTAAATGACTGATCAACACAGGCTCTGATGAATGCTTCATAGACTCATGGACTGTGCAAGAGTACAAACTAAAGATGTATCCTTCCAATTATCTCATATTCCTTGCATCTCATTTGCATTCAATGCATATTCAACAACATTGTACATCTGTCATGGGGGTGGGGGGGTGGAATTCTGTAAACTTTGCCTGTATATACTTGATGAATTGCATGCTCCGGTGCTGTTGGTTCTGGACTTCCTGTGTCACCTTAAAAGCGGGACCTTGGAGTATTCTGGTCCCCTCCCTCCGTAATGGTTCGGAATGGAGGGCCCATAAAATCAGAACCCACACACAGCCTCTCCAACTGAATATCAACCTTCCCCCCCCCCCCCCACCTCTCTTCCCGGATCTGTCCTTGGACTGCAAACCTATTGCTACCAAGAGCAGGAGGTACAGCACAACAGACCGAGATTTCATAAAGTCTGAGATACAACGTCTGCTCGATGAAGGTATCATCGAACCTAGCACCAGCCCGTGAAGAGTGCAAGTGGTAGTGGTAAAAGAGGAAAAAAAGTCCAGAATAGTAATTGAATATATCCAAACTATTAATCAGTACACTCTCCTGGACACATACCCCCTCCCTCGAGTTATGGACATGGAGAATGATATTGTGCAGTATGGGTCTATTCAACCAACATCCTGAAAACTGCTTATCACCAGGTGCCGATCTGTTCTGAGGACCATCCATATACGGCATTTGAGGCTAACAGTCGTCTCTATTAATTCCAGTAGGTCCCTTTCAGTATCACTAACGGGGTTTCTATTTTCCAGAGGCAGATGGACAGAATGGTGGACGAGTATGGGTTGAAGGCTACCTTCCCCTACCTCAGTAATGTCACCATCTGTGGCCACACTTTGGAAGACCATGACGCCAACCTCCAGAGTTTTCTCCATGTGGCGAAAGCCCTGAACCTCACTTACAACTCTGACAAGTGCATGTTCAGGACTAAACGTCTGCTCTCCTTGGCTACGTGGTGGGGAATGACATCATTGGCCTCGATCCCGATAGGATGTGCCCCCTGTTAGAGCTTCCTGTTCCCAGGACCACAAAGGCTTTGAGAAGATGCCTGGAGTTTTTCTCATATTATGCCCATTGGATCCCTCAATATGCTGATAAGATTCGCCCTCTCTTAAAAGTCACTAATTTCTCCCTCTCAGCTGAAGCCCAAAAAGCTTTTAACTACTTCCGAAATCACATTGTGAAAGCCACCAGATCCCAGCACCATTTAAATCTATAAATTTGTAAATAACTGTATATTTTACAATTTTTTTTCCTGAACTCGTGTTCTCTGACTTCATTCACAGACCCTAAATTCTACAGGAAGGACTGAATGCAGTGAACTGGGATTCACTGGCAGTGCGTTGTGCTGATGGCTGGTTCTGCCTCCCATCTGCTCACATTTAACCCTGGTTTCTCACCTAAACCCAGAACCCTTTTGAAGACTACTGTGAAACCCTATCCATAGTTATAAGCTAATAAAAGCATTTGTTCTCCCTCCAGTTGTGAGAGCTTTTATTCATGCTACAAGTCAATATTAGCAAAGTGATGAAAGATTTTGTCATCAGTGCTATCTGGGAAACTGGCTCACCTGTGTCCACTTTGTTGCACCTGTGGTCTAATTATGAGATCATGTGAGAATGACTACCCTCAATGTTCAGGAGGCATTTGCTTGAGAGTGTTTGCAAGGACCTCTGGTTACACTAAAGTTAATTGGCATTAAAGGAGAAATGCTTCTCAGTTATCAACAATGCCTTACATAAAAGAAGATGGCTGTGATTGTTGGAGGTCAATCAGAAACAAGACCAAGATAACATTCAGGGCTAATATGTGGCAAGTAAAATTCTCATCACAAAAGTGCCAAGCAATAACTCTAAACTCTATTCAACAAGAAAGAGCCTAACCATTGACCTTTGGCATTTAATGGCCCAACCATTGACCTTTGGCATTTAATGGCATTATCATCTTTAAATCTATCACCATTAAGATCCTGAGGTTACCATTTACCAGAAACTCAAATGGAATTTGGGTTAATAATTGATTTGCCAGGAAAAACTGAAGTAGTAAAATTAAGTGTTCACATTAGGATTCCTTTTAGTTTAAATCTGAAAAGTTAACAATCGTGAAATTTGAGAATCAATCAAGGATATTGCCTCTAATTCTTGGAGTGTTACATGGTGTATCTGGTGACTTTGAACTGAGAAGAGTCAGAGAGCTGACTTAATTACATAGGAAATTCAGAAAGGTTACATCAGTGCAGGTAGGTAACTTCAAAGATTTCCATTAAAAGTAATTGTTAATCACTTCAATCATTTTGTAAATACAGGCAAACAATGGGCACTGAACAGGTTATGTTTGCACAAACATACATAAGTCAATTTAGTCCATATGTCAGGAAACACTCAACAATCACAATGCCTCCATCACTTGTGCTTTTGATGCAAAAAAAGAACAATTTACTAAAAGTGGTGTGAGAGAGGGAACTTGTTCTGTTGATCATAGAAATGAAAATAAGTCAGACTTTTGAATTTAGTGATATGTGAATTGAATAATATGCCATAAATATCCATGTCCAACATTCCTAACCTGGAGATGGCTTGTATGATCTGTCTTTTCAAAAGTCTTCCACGCAAATTAAGTATATGCTCTTTCTGTCTCTGCACCTATAAAAGAGATAGTGGTTTCCATTGCATTTGTTGTGTTTAATTCAAAGTGATTGATCTCACCTGGTTCATTAACACCAGCTCCATTGCTGAGAAAGCCCAGCAGCACCTCTACTTCCTGCAAAGGCTGAGATTATCTCCCACTCTCCATCCTCACTACATTCTACAGAGGATGTATTGAGAACATCCTGTGCAACTGCATCACTGACTGGTTTAGAAGCTGTACCTCCTTGGACTGCATCACCCTGCAGTGAAGTCAGCAGGCTCTCTTCCTACAACACTCGATGAAGGTGAAAGGCAATAAACATTGTGAAGGACTCCACACACCCCTCAAGTAAACTGTTATCCCTTCTGCCATCTGGTATAAAGTACTGTAGCACTTGGGCCCTTACATCCTCATTGGGCAACAGTTTTTTTTCTTCCAGGCTATCAGGCTCATGAATTCCCAGAACACTTGAGGATTGTTTACCGTGGATGTTACTGTTTATGTCTTAATATTTTAATATGTTTAACTTCTATTCTAACATATTTATGTAAATATGCTCCATGGTCCTGGAGAAATGCTATCTCGTCTTTACCGTGCGAACATGGTATGAACAATAAACAACGGTGATGACTTGAATATGAATAATACCATAATATCCAGAAAATATCAGAGTATTACAGCTGTGGTCTTGTGCCTCATAATACGGTATGCCTAGATAATATTAAGCAAAAGTAGATTTATTATCAGGGCTGGCAGGGCTCACTGCAGAAATGCCTGCTGGTCTTGAACACAAATGCTATGGAAAATATACTGACTGGAAATTTGAATGCAGAAGATTTACTGGGATTCTGCCTGAATTGGGATGCAAGTCTTATGCTAGGTTAGCATAGCTGGGACTTTTTTCTTTGGAGTATAGAAGGATGAGAGGACACTTGATGGAGGTCTACTAGATTATGAGAGGCATAGATAGGATGGACAGCCAGTGCCTGTTTCCCACGACAGGATCAGCAAACACCAGAGGGCATATGTACAAAGTGAAGGGAGGGAAGTTTAGGGGAGACATGAGGGGGTAATTTTTTTTACACAGAGTGTTGTGGGAGCCTGCAATGCCTTTCCAGGGATGGTGGTGGTGGGTGAAACATTGAGGGCATTTAAGAGACTCTTAGACACATTGATGAAAGGAAAATAGAGGGTTATTGGGTTTAGAATTTTTTTAATATATGGGTCAGCACAACATTGCAGGCCGAAGGGTCTGAACTGTGCTGTATTGTTCTATTGTGTCTATTAACTATGTCTATGTGAGGCACTGCCCCATGGAGTAGCCAATATCATAAAAGACCCATCTCCTGGCCATACCCTCTTCTCGCTGCAGAAGGTACAGAAGCAAGAAGTCTGGCACCTCTAGATCAAGAACAATTTTTATTCCCAACTGCCTTGAACCTCCTCATTCTACCCTAACACCACGTTAAGATCTGAATATTATTTATTTCATTTTATCTCTACCTTTTATATTTATTATCATTTTACTCATCTTGTACGTTGTGGGCTTTATGTACCTAGGAAGCTGCAGCAAGATTGCATTGCATATATTCATTGTATATAACAATAAACGTTATTCATTCATGCACTTAAATTCGTGCCTCTCCCATCTACACAAGTACGTGAAATACACTAACAAGCAAGTATAAATTCAATTATCTCAGAAGATAAATATTGAATCCCTTTGGAACTGTTTGTGTTCTTTCACAATTCTACTGGACTTCAGATCACGATATTAAATGTATAGTGTGTTGAAAGTGTGAAAGACAGATTAGTTCTTGTAAAATAGGAGGTGGGTAACCTTTTAATTTGGACATACAGCATGCTAATGGGCCATTTCGGCCCACGTGATGTGCTGCCTCGTTAACGTCCAGCTCCCAGTATGTACACGTGGGTCAAAATGGCCTGATACTATGCTGTTTGTCTAAATTAAAAATTAAAAGGTTGGCCACTCCTGAGAGTTCCTGCTGCTTTAAATACCAGTAAAGTGAGAATGCTGATGTTAGTGTGGCTGGGTGAGTATATTAGATGGGGATTGAACTATAAACTTTAAAGTTTTAGATTGAAAAATTGAGGACTTGCTGAAATTGAGGACTTCTGGAAAGGTCTTCATTGCAAAACAAGTGGCTTACTGTGACATCCTAGAGTCAGGCAGAGATGCGAATCTCATCAAACTAAACTGAAGGGTCGCACAAGGTGTAATAAATCCTCAAGCAAGCTGTTTTGCCTTGTAACTTATCACTCCAATACCTGTATTTAAGGAGGGTGACAGAAAGTTTAGGGGAGATGTCAGAGACAAGTCTTTTTACAGAGAACTGTGAGTGTGCATGGAATGCAGGGTGGGGGGATGGTGGTGGAGGCTGGTATAAAGACTCTAGGGTAGGCATATGGATGTAAGAAAATAGAGGGTTATAAGTGTAAGGTAGGGAAAAATTAGATTGTGTGGAGTAGGTTTACAGAGGTCAGTACCACATCATGGGGGTCAAAGGCCTGTACGTGCTGTATGTTCTATAAATTCAAAAAAATAGATAAATATTCAATTAAAGTTAGTGCAAAAGAAAATAATGTTACAAACTAACAGACAGACCTTTGGTGGTTCTAGAATAGTGTTCTGGTTAGGGTAGTACAGGTATGCGCTGCTTAACGCCCATCCAGGCAACATTCAACTGCATACATGTCCGTTGTCCCATAATTGCTCAGTTACCCCTTGGTTTATCATCCAAATATGCCTTACAGGGTTCCAGTTATTTTTCTGGAAGCTAAACTTTAGAAAAAACAAGATTGAAGGTGTGAGGGAGAGAAGACAGACGAAAGAGAAAGAGGAGAATGAATGGGAGGGGGAAGGAAGGGTAAGGCAAAGGAAATGGAAGAGAAAATGTGGCAAGGGGAAAGAAAAAAGGTGCAGGAGAAAATGAGAGAGACAAACAGGAGACAGCAAAATAAAACGTTAGAATGAACATACATGATGATTGCATGTAAAGTCAGACGTCACTATGTACCAGTGATGTTCTAACTTGTTTATGGTTACAGCATAGGGGATAAAATGGATATTTTGCTAATCCATTAACACCCCATCGACCTAGATACACATCACCACATCTGACAGGTGCAGTTTAATTTGTAATCTTCTCCAATCACATTGATTAATTTAAACGTGTGACATGGTTTAGTGAGAAAAGATAAAACAAATCCTTAGACTTGTGCAGCTTGTAGTTATTTGTAGCTTTCCCCACTCCACCAGCTTTCTATTTGCTCCACATACTAGTGTTCTTCAATGCCCTGGAGAACATCATCTATAAAGGAAGCAAAATCCTTTTCCCAAAGAGTCTGAGAAAAGTGATGCTAAAAAGGATCCATGGAGAACATCTTGGAATCAAAAAGTATAAGAGCATGAGAGGTGATGCACTGGCCAAGAATCAACAATGATATAACAAATGAAGTGTCAAACTGTACAATATGCCAGAAATATCAAGCAGCAATCCTGTAGAAACACTAAAGCCACACACAGCACCACACAGACCTTACCAGAAGGTAGACGCTGACCTATTCGTATATTAAGGGAAAGACCATCTTGTAGTCACAGACTATTACTTCCTGTATCCAGGGGTGTGTAGACTGAACACCACCACTGCACATGCTTTAATAACAGGTATGAGAGCCATATTCTCCAGACATGGTATGGCAAATGAAGTCTTCATAGACAATGGACCCCAGTTTTACAATTCAAAGTTCAGATAGTTTGCCAAAGAGTGGGACTTTGTACACACCACGTCAATCCTCATTTTTCACAGTCCAATGGTCTAGTGGAAAAATTTGTACAGACTATGAAAAGACTGATGTACTAGGCAAAAGACAGTGGAACAGACTTCTACCAGAGCATGCTAGTATATCTCACAAGGTCACTCAAGTGTGGTATGTCACCAGCACAACTTCTTATGGGATGTAGGCTAAGATCAAACCTACGCATTCAGGAGAACCTCCTAAAAACAAAATAGGGGGAGAAAGTGAGGAAATTCAAAGAACAACAGAAAGAAAAGCAAATGGGGCTTTTACTTTGACAGAGGAACAAAAAACCTACCGGAACTCTACACTGGTGACTAAGTAAGGCTAAAAGACAAAACAAACTTATGGAGTCAGAAGTCCAACCAAGATCATACACCATTCAAAAAGATGAAGGTGCTGTACTGCGAAGAAATCGCCAAGATCTTCAAATGGGACCAGCCACAGTAGATGGAAAGATGGATATTATTGAACAACCTGAATACACAGCTGAGAAGACGCCATCTGAGGCAACAATTCAGATTCAAGGATAATCAATTAGGAGATCATAAAAAAACGTGAATACTCCTAAAAGACTTATAGAGCAAATTTAAAGACTCCTGTTATAGAATGAAGAGGTCCTATCTTATTCACACGCAGCAAGTTTAAAAAAATGTTAACAATGTTGATAATAATGAAAATGTAAGTTCTTGGTGTTAAAGTTTAAATTGCAGATTTATACAAAGAAAACATGTTAGTTAAAAATAAGCTACTTTTGTTTTAGGAAAGAAAAATGTAATGATTGTGATCGTGGTTGGATTAGCCACTAGCAAGGTCTTAAGGATATAGTTCCTGTTTGAATATACTTGGCTGCCAGCAGGGGCTGACACAGAAGGGGAGACTGATGTTTGTAAGATCTGTAATAGAGGCTTGCAGCCTCATGGCATGCCTCATAGGCTATTTACATCAACTTTACAGTAAAGTTCATGTATTGTGTTGTCTAAGAACTCACACATACGAATACAAGATGAAACAGCCCATTCACTTCAAAATTAATTCATTGGAAAAAGGCGGAGGGTAGCAGTGGAGGGATATTCTGACCAGTAGTATGCCACAGAGGTTGGTCCTGGGTCCATTGTTGTTTGTTACCTACAATAAAAATTTGGATGGCAGTTAACATGATCAGTAAATTTGTGGATGATGTCAAAATTGGAGTGTCATTGACAGTGAGGAAGGATGTCTAAGTTTACAACAGGATCATCTGTAGATCAATTGGACAGGTAGGCCTGTGAAGTGTTGCACTTTGCTAAGAAGGACTCACACAATGAATGGCAAGGCCCTGGTAAGTAATGTAGAATTGAAATATATAGTGGTCCGTCCTAAAAGGAGGAACTTAGGTGAAAGAGGTTGTTTAGAAGGCATTTGGCATGCTTGCCTTTATTGGAGAGGATATTGGATATAAAAGTTAGGACTATCTGTACTGGTTTTGGTAATACCATACTTACTGTGTGGAATTCTGGCTCCAGGAAATACATCAATAAATTGAAAAGGAGATTCACCAGGAGCTTGCAAGGACTGGAGTTCTTGAGTTATAGGGAGAAGTTAAACAGTCTGGGTCCTAATCCCTGGAACTAAGGAGGCTGAAAGGTGATCTTAAAAATGGTTCATAAAATCATGAGGGGCATTGATAAAGTGGATGCTTATAGTCTTTATCCCAGGGTAGATGATTTTAAAACTAGAGGATATGTTTAAAGAGAGAAAGAGGTGATTTGGGAGGACGTGAGGAACATTTTTTTCACTCAGATGATTGTCCAGATTTGAAATGAGCTGCCAGAGGAAACTATAGAAGTGGGTACAATTTTTAAATTCAAAAGACAAATATGTGAATGTAGGGGCTTAGAAGGATATGGACCAAATGCAGGCAAATGGGGCTAGCCCAGAATGCCATCCTGGTTAGCATGGACAAATTAGGTCAAGGGGGCTGTTCTATGCTGCATTTCCCTATGACTGTAGAACATTCCCATTTTCCCAGAACACATGCTGAGTAAAAAGCTCGGAACAGGAATGAGGGTCCCATTGCCATTCCGACATTTTACCTCCTAGACCCCTTCCTGAAATGCCTGCAGTCTAAAGTGAACTGCAAGCATTCCGAGATCAACTTGGGTCAAAGTGTATTCTCTACCTTAATTTTCTTAGTATATTCGTAATTTTTTTTAACTGCTGCCTGCTCTTTCTCATGGCCCACTGACCCGGCGATCCACTGCCTGCTCTCTCCTGTGGCCCACTGTCCTGCTGTGTCCTGGTAGTCCACTCCCTGCTCTCTGTTGCTATGGGCCACTAAGCCTAGATTTGACACTAGGTCTGCTAGATTGGGAAGGCAATCACAAAACATTACTCTCACGCTCCTTTATACATTGTGCACATATGTCTTATTAAATTGTGCTCATTTTTCCCATGCTCTTTCATATTGTACACAAATGTGCTTTCTATTAATTGTGTTAATAAAAGTAACATTTGATAGCAAACCCTTGGATCCAGAATTGTTTCTCATGGACCTAACTACTGCTCTTAACAACAAATATAGTGTATTGGATGTAGTTGGGGAAGATAACCTGCCAGAGGTTGCACCAAGGGAACCGGTGGTGCGGAAAGGAAGGAAGGGGAACAAGGTGGTCATTGGGGACTCCATCGTCAGGGGAACAGACAAAAGATTCTGCGAACCTGACAAGTGTTCCCGTATGGTGTGTTGCCTCCCAAGAGCCAGGGTGCGAGACATCTCGGATAGGGTTCAGAGTATCCTGGGGGGGGAGGTGAACGGCCAGAAGTCCTGATACACATGGGTACAAATGACGTGGATAAGATGAAGGAGGAGAACCTGAAGAGGGACTACCGTGAGCTCGGAAGGAGGTTAAGAAGCAGAACCTCCAGGATTGTAATCTCGGGGCTGCTACCTGTGCTGTACATGGGTGGGGGCAAAAATAATAAAATCAGGAGGTTAAATGTGTGGCTGGAGGAATGGTGCAGAGTGCAGGGATTCAGGTTCATTGACCATTGGGATCTCTACAGGAGGGATGGTTTACACCTGAATGCAATGGGGGACAATATACTGGCAGTTAGGTTTAAAAATGCTGTCAGATTTGATTTAAACTAATTTGGCAGGGGGAAGGGAACAGGACTGATAGGGAAGCAGATAGGAGAGTGAATATAGGGGTGTTTCCATTAGACGATGAAACAATAAGGAAAAAGGGAACTAAAAAGAATAGGAGTGTAGGGGCAAGTGCATTGAGAACAAAGGTGGAGGGAGAAAAGAGATATGGTATCAAGGTATTGTGTATGAATGCACGGAATGTAAGGAATAAAATGGATGAGCTTGAGGCACAAATGACAATGGGAGGTTATGATATTGTCGGAGTAACGGAGACATGGCTGCGGGAAGGGCAGGATTGGGAAATAAATGTTCCCGGGTACACGTCCTATAGAAAAGACAGAAAGTTAGGAAGAGGAGGTGGGGTAGCTCTGTTGGTAAGAAATGAAATTCAGGCGTTTGAAAGGAAAGACATTGAAACAGGTGGGGTAGAGTCTGTTTGGATAGAATTAAGAAATTGTAAAGGCATGAGGACCATAATGGGGGTCATTTACAGGCCTCCGAAAAGTAGCTTAGATATCAGTAGAAGTATAAATCAGGAATTAAGAGTGGCATGTCAAAGTGGTAGCAATACAGTAGTTATGGGGGACTTTAACATGAAGGTGGACTGGGATAATCAGACGGGGGTAGGAGCACAAGAGACTGAGTTTATTGAATGTCTATGAGATACTTTCTTGGAGCAGCTAGTGGAGGAACCTACCAGGGGGAAGTCGATTCTGGACTTGGTGCTGTGCAGTGACGCAGAGTTAATAAGTGACCTTGATGTAGGGGAGCCATTAGGGAATAGTGACCATGGTATGGTTACTTTTGAGCTGCAATTAGAAAGGGAAAAAGAAAGGAAGTCGGAAGCATCTGTACTGCAGTTAAATAAAGGGGATTATGCAGCTATGAGGGAGGAGCTAGCCAAAATAAAATGGAAAGATACACTAGCTGGGAGGACAACTGGGGAAAAATGGCAGGTATTTTTGGACATTTTTCACAGGTTTCAGGACAAATTTATTCCAAAGTGGAAGAAAGGCTCTAGGAGATGCAAATGGCAGCCGTGGCTAACTAATGAAATCAAGTGTAATATCAAATCCAAAGGGAGTAAGTATAGGATAGCGAAGCGGAGTGGGAAGTTAGAGGATTGGGAAACCTTCAAAGAGCATCAGAGGGTAACTATGAAAGTCATAAGAGAGGGGAAAATGAAGTACGAGAGGAAATTAGCAAATAATATAATGGAGGATAGCAAAAGCTTTTTAAAATATGTGAAGAGGAAGAAATTGATTCGGTCTAAAATTGGTCCATTAAGAATGGAAAAGGGTGAAATTATTACCGGAAACAAGGAGATGGCTGAGGAATTTAACAAATACTTTGCAACTGTCTTCACCAAGGAGGATAGAGGTTATGGTCAGTTAGGGGGTAGTGGTCATGCAGTATCAAGAGACTTGGGGAACTTTCCTGGGGAAGTAGGGGATCTAATGGATATCCAGATCCAAAAACAAGAGGTTGTGAGTAAATTGTTGGGACTGAGGGCTGATAAATCCCCAGGGCCTAATGGGCTGCATCCCAGGATGCTTAAAGAAGTTGCTATGGAAATTGTGGAAGCACTGGTCGACATTTTCCAAAGTTCCATAGATTCGGGGGAGGTCCCTGAGGATTGGAGAGTGGCTGATGTGGTGCCGATTTTTAAGAAGGGAGGGAGGGAGAAAACGGGAAATGATAGACCGGTCAGCCTGACGTCGGTGGTGGGAAAGATATTGGAATCTATCATAAAAGGAGTAATAGCAGAACACTTAGGCAGAAATAATAGTATAAGGGCTAGTCAGCATGGATTCCTTAAGGGTAAGTCATGCTTGACTAACCTTCTGGAATTTTTCAAGGATGTGACAAAGAGGGTGGACTTGGGAGAGCCAGTGGATGTGGTGTATTTGGACTTCCAGAAAGCCTTTGAGACTAGTGGGCAAGATCAGGGAGCATGGTATTGGAGGTAAGGTGCTGACATGGATAGGAAATTGGTTAAGAAATAGGAAACAAAGGGTTGGGGTAAGCGGGTCTTTTTCAGGATGGCAGGATGTGACGAGTGGAGTGCCGCAGGGATCGGTATTGGGTCCTCAGTTGTTTGTAATTTATGTAAATGATTTGGATGAGGGGATTATTAATAACTTGAGCAAATTTGCAGATGACACGAAACTGGGTGGCGGTGTGGGGTGTGAGGAGGATGTCAGGAAAATGCAGAGGGACTTGGACAGGTTGGGGGAGTGGGCTGCTGAATGGAAGATGACGTTCAATGTAAGCAAATGTGAGGTTATCCATTTTGGGAGCAATAATAGGAAAGCTGAGTATTATTTAAATGGAGACAAGCTAGGGAGTGGGGAGGAGCAAATGGATCTGGGAGTACTTGTTCACCGGTCACTGAAGACTAGCATGCAGGTTCAGAAAGCTGTGAAGAAGGCTAATGGCATGTTGGCTTTCATAAAGAGGTGATTGGAGTATAGGAACAGAGACACCCTTCTGCAGTTTTACAGGGCCCTGGTGAGACCCCACCTAGAGTATTGCGTCCAGTTCTGGTCTCCAATTTTGAGGAAGGACATACTAGCTATAGAGGGTGTGCAGCGCAGATTTACAAGGTTAGTTCCAGGGATGGCGGGGTTGACATATGCTGAAAGGCTAGAAAAACTGGACTTGTATCCGATGGAGTTTAGAAGGATGAGGGGGGACATGATTGAGGTATACAAAATTATCAGGGGGATAGACAGGGTGAAGTCGGATTACTTGTTCCCAATGATGGGGAAACGAGGACTAGAGGGCATAGTTTAAGAATACAGGGTAGGCCCTTTAGGACGGAGATGAGAAAACATTTTTTTACCCAGAGAAGTGTGAATCTGTGGAATGCTCTGCCACAGAGGGTGGTAGAGGCAGATTCGCTGATTATGTTCAAAAGAGACTTAGATAAGACTCTAGTGGGCAAAGGAGTTAAGAGAAGTGTGAATCTGTGGAATGCTCTGCCACAGAGGGTGGTAGAGGCAGATTCGCTGATTATGTTCAAAAGAGACTTAGATAAGACTCTAGTGGGCAAAGGAGTTAAGTGTTATGGGGATAAGACTGGAAAGGGATACTGATGGTAGTGATCAGCCATGATCTGTAAAATGGCGGTGCTGGCTCGACGGGCCGAAGGGCCTACTCCAGCTCCTATTGTCTATTGTCTATAACACTTTCTCAACACAACAATGACCAGTGCGGCGACCGACAGCGTTACTCACCATTATCATCCTAATTTCAACCTGGCATATAAAACCTGCAGAATATTTTTGAGCCATTATTTTGGAAAAATTAGTGGTTCTAACATGCTATCAGATACAGTATGTTATACGTGACATTAGACACCAACGCTGTTGAGTTACACGTCCCACTCCTTTTGTTCACGGAATGCTGGTAGGCTGTATAAAATGGCGGACAGAAACTGAGATATGCAGTTTTGGACGTACCTGTGTGAACGACCAGTCCTAAGATGTCAGACACACTTTAGAATGGTAAAATCACACAAAGTCTATGAAAAAAAAAGAAATATCAAGGCAAAATATACCATTGTTGACCATTTTTATTTTCAAATCTTGTTCTTTTTAAAATGAAGCAATTGTCAATCTCAATAATCAGTGGAGTTGAAGCAATCTGACAATCCTCTAATAATCTCTACATTTTCTAAGCAGAAAATGGTGTAGTTTTAGCCAAAGATATTTAACTACTTCCACCATTCCTGAGATTGGAAGAAAATAAGCTGTATTTATGTTTTGTTTTATTCAAGCACTTGCCTACATGCTGCTCAAGCCAAAACATTGGTTATGCATCTTTATCTTTGCTCTACAAACTACACTGTTTGACCTGCTGAGTTTCTCGATCTGGTCAGGATGTGAACTCTGCACTGATGTCATAAATTATTCTTCCAGCTTTTCTCCTGTTATTCTAATAATGTAATGAGTGCTAATTGTGCAAGATTCTGCTTATTCCTTTTGGTGTAATGGGTACTAAATTAAAACTTGCATTTAAATAGTGCTTTTTAACTCACTAATGAGCTCCAATCTATTTTGGGGTCCCTCTATAATCCAGAAAAAGGTAATTAAATGGAGGAAACACTTGAACCAGGGGCTATTACAATATTCAAGAAACATTTGGATGGACTCATAGATTGGATAGGTTCAGAGCAGGGGTGGCCAAACAACAGCTCCAGGCCCAACTGCAGCCCAAGGTGAATTTTAAAAATAAAATGGAATATGGGCCATTAGAACATAATCTGACAATAAATTGCACTGTATGTACATTGCACTTTTTAGTTTCAACACTAGATGTCGCTGTCATTTTGAATGACTGTTGCAATGTTACTCATTGATGAAAAGATTTACCTCAGTTTAAATAAGTTTATCTCAGTTGATTAATCATGGAGGAACCAAGAAGTCTGAAAAATAGTAAGGGAGTGCTGAAAATTTCAGACATGGTGGGGAAAATGAATACATTTTGCACAGAAATTAAGGAGAAATGTGTTTGTTTGATTTGTAAGGAATCTGTTAATTTTAATAGCCTATCTACAGATTTACACATTCATCATAATCATTAAGGTGTCACCTGGGCCATGAACTGTATTCACTGAGAAAGAGTTGTGGAGGAATGTTAGAGATTGTCTTGTCCCTTTTGATCTTTTCTCCTGTTCTTGTTTTGCACCCAGCTTTTTATTTTACACTGTTTTTTTTGAATGAGATTTAAAGTGTTATTCCATTCATTTTAATCAGTGATTCTCAATCTTTTTCTTTCCACTCACATACCACTTTAAATATTCCTTCTGTGATTAATAAGGCATTGCCTAAGGTGATATATGAGTGGAAAGAAAAAGGTTGAAAACCACTGTTTTAATTGTACCTCATTGACTTGTTATGTGCACAGTTTCATAACTCCAAAGAAAATGGACCAATGACAATTTTTCTCAAGCAAAATTTTTCAGTAAGAATTGAGTCTAGAGCAGTGATTCTACCCTTCCCTTCCCACTCACATACCACCTTAAGGAATCCCTTACTAATCACAGAGCACCGATGGCAAAGGGATTCCTTAAAGTTGGTATATGAGTGGAAAGAGAAAGATTGAGAACCAATGAGCAGCAGATACAGATGTGCCTACTGTATTATGTAAGGACATCAATAAACTACTATAATGTCAAGTGTTAAACTGTTCAGTGGTATGGTATAGTTATTTTTATAAAAATAAAATTTTGATAGCATAGGGATCTTCTGGTCTAAAACACTGTTTTTCTTACTGTGTAACTGTCAGGCTTATATTTTTCTGCTTGTGGATCACAACCAAAAATGTTTGGCCATCCTTGGTTTAGAGGAATATGAGCCCAATGCAGACAGGTGAGACCAGAGTGGTCAGCATGGACAAGCTGGGTTTGTTTCCATACTGTATGACTCTATAAAGTTGCCAATGACACCACGGTCATCCAGCAGAATCACAGACAGCAATGAGGAAGCATACAGAAGTGAGATAGTTCAGCTCGTTGAGTAGTGTCACAACAACAACCTTGTACTCAACAAGATCAAAACTGAGGAAGTGATTGTTACATTCAGGAGGAGAAAATCAGGAAGAACACAATCCAGTCTTCATTGAGGGGAAAGGGTCAAATTCTTGGGTGTCAACATCTCTGAAGATCTATCCTGGGGCCTTCATGTTGAAGCAATCATGAAGAAGGCTCCCCAGCTGCTATATTTCGTTAGGAGTTTGAGATTTGGTATGTCACCAAAGAGCCTTGCAAATTTCTACAGGTGTACTGTGGAGAACATTCTGACTGGTTGCATCACTGCCAATGCTCAGAACAGGAAAAAGCTACAGAGAATACTGAACTCAGCCGGCGCCATTATGAGCATCAGTCTTCACTCTATTAAGGAGATCTACAAGAGGCGGTGTCTCAAGAAAGTAGCCTCTATCCTCAAGGTCCCTCACCACCCAGGTCATGCCCTCTACTCACTGCTAACATCAGGAAGGAGGTTCAGGACCCTGAAGAAGAACACAGCCTTATAAAAATAGCTTCTTTCCCATTTGCTGTCAGATTTCTGAATGGACTATGAAGCACAGACTCGACCTCACTTTTCTCTTCTTTTGTACTAATTTATTTTTTTTTAATGTAATTTACAACAATTTTGCACCTGTAATGCTGTCTCCAAATAATGAATTTTGTGATATGTTTATGACAATACCTTATATACGCTTGTAATTTTGTGAACCAATTGTTAGGGTAAATTTTTGGGTGTCGACTATTACACGGATACTACTTTTGACCACGGTAAGTACCTGCTTAGTTCAGGGCATCAGGTGCTCGCATGAGTGGGAAGGCGGAACCGGGTAGTGAGTCCAAGTTCAGGGCTTCGGGAGTTCAGATGAGTGGGCAGGTGGGGCCTGGGCAAGAGTCCATGGTCTGGCTGTCAGGAGCTCTAGTGGGTGGGCAGCCAGGACCTGCCTGAGAGGCGTTGGTCAAAGCATCAGGAGCTTGGATAAAAAGGCAGTTGGGGCCAAAAATAAGGGGGGGGGAGTCGACTTAACACGGTATCATCTGTTACATGTGATTATATGGTAAATTCTGATTCTGTGACTATGATTCTCTGGTTAGAGAATATGCATTTGCATATACTATCATTAAAAATATTTGTGAAAATCTCGAGCTTCAGAGAAATCCTGTCACATTGTCCATTTTTCTAACCATGCCAATGAGAAAGGAAGTGAATATTTTCTCTGGGAAATCCTTCCCAATAAAGAAAATGTTCATTGGATACACTTGGATGAAATGTTAGTTAATCTAAATGTACACTAATCAACTTCATTTGGCTATGAAGTGATTTGAGAAGGTGAGGCGGAGACTATGTGTCTGTATATTTCACATCTTAAAATTGTGGAACTTAATAAAAGAGAATCTAATAAATCCTGTGGGCAATTCATAGGAGATTTCTTCACCCAGAATGTCAAGGGAGGCTAAAGGAAAAAGAAAGGAAAGGCAGGTTTCGGCTGATCGATTACAGTGTGTGGGGGGGGACATGCAAAGTTTATGACCGGGTCTATATATTTCTCCTGAAGTCCTTGATCATAAGAAAAATTAGTGTAATTTAACACGTGAAATGTTTGTAATGCTTATTGGTAACCACGAGATGGCAGATGTGTTCCACTTTTCTTATTGAAGGCATGAGAAAATGCAGATGCTGGAATCTGGAACAAAAATCTGCTGGAGGAACTCAGTGGTCCTAACAGCATCTTTGCAGTAGGCGACGGCATGTTCAGCATTTCCGATCAAGATTCTGCATCAGGACTGAATGTGCAGAAAGGACCAAACAAGAGTAGAAGAGGGAACTGTGCAATGCACAAATGTGCAGGAAAAATTCAGCAGGTCATGCAGCATCTAGAGGAAGTCGAGAGTAATTAACATTTCTGGCCTGAGCCCATCATCAAGGTATGAAAACGAACTGGCAGGTGTCTAAAGAAAAAGATAGATGGGGAGAAGAGGAGGGAGGAAGGGGTAGGGGAGCACAGGCTAACAGGAAGAGGTCAGAGATGGATACAAATGGAATGGTAGAAAAGAAAAAAAAATTAGGTGATGTGTTACAAACCCAAAGAACCCCAAAACCCAGCAGCAATAGACATTCACCAAGACAAGTAGTTATTTAAACAAAAGTTGTTTCTAATTATCTTTAAACATGAAAACAGAATCAAACTTTAACTTATCTCTATAATTAACTAACCCAAATTAACCCCCTGTGGTGCTCTACGCAGCTGGAGAAAGCACAGTCACCACACCAAAGGTTGGTAACGAATGTTTATTTGAATTCAGCGCACGCCCCTTTAAGGGCAGCGCGGGCTCAGCCACCACGTGCATGATGATGTCATAATCACTGCCCAGGGCACATGCTGGAAGAGAGGCTGGTGCCAGGGAGAACCCCTGACGACGCCATCTTCCCATGCCTGCCCCGCCACATGGCAATACACATGGAGCCGGTTTGCCATAAGAATGTGCGCACCAGAAAATACCCCCAGAACCGACTACGCGTCCCACCGATTTGGCGGCTGGCCCCAGCACTTGGGCACGGCCGTCAGCACCAGCTGGGATAAGTCCAAATGAGCGGCTTTTAGGCGGTCCCACAGTAAAAAGTTCCTCCTTCCCCCCCCCCCCACCACATCCAGGGTGAAAGTCCCACCCAACTGCCGGAGAACCTTATACGGCCCTTCTTATGGGCACTTCAACGGAGCCCTCTGTGGTCTTCTCCAGACAAATACAAACTGCGACACATCCAGCTCTTTGGTCTATGGGATGGTTGGGTGCCGTGGTATGATGAGGTGGTGGGGTTAGGTTGGCCAGTCTTTTGTGGAGGTCCGCTAGCAGCTCATCTTTGGGCGTCTTCTCGGCCTCCAGGCCGAAAAATTCGCCTGGTAGGGAGAGTTGCGCGCCGTATACCATCTCCGCCGATGAGGCTTACAGGTCTTCCTTGGGCATCGTTCTGATCCCGAGGAGGACCCAGAGTAACTCGTCTGCCCAGTCCGGGCCGGAAAGTCTTGCCATCAGAGCGGAGTTTAAGTGCCGGTGGAACCTCTCCACCAACCTATTAGACTATGGGTGGTAGGCCGTGGTGTGGTGGAGTGTTACCCCCAAAAGCTTCACCAGCTGAGTCCATAGTACGGAGGTAAACTGGGCGCCTCTGTCACTCGTGATGTGCGCCGGCACACCGAAAAGAGCAATCCACTGGCTGACCAGGGCTCTGGCACACGTCTCTGCCGAGACCTCACGGACCATCTCGTTGCTCTGTCCACTATCGTAAAAAGGTAGCGCAACTCTCACGACATTCACGTGGGTGTGCTGGAACCTCCGCATTGCCGAGTCGAAATGTTGGATAGGGGACTGGGTGTGGCTGTGAATTTTAGAAGCCTGACACCTGGTGCAGATCCAAGCCAACTCTGCATCTCTTTTTTGAGCCCATGCCAGATGAATCGTTGCGCCACCATCCTCATAGATGCCTTTATTGAGGGATTAGCGAGATCGTGGATAGAGCTGATGACCCTTGCCCTCCACTCCTGCGGAACTACTGAGCGCGGTGAGCCAATGGAGATGTCGCAGAGCAGCATCTGAGGGGAGTTGGGTAGTCGGATATCCTCAAGGTGTAGACCCGAGATGGTGGTCCGGAGGGCTTGTGTTTTGGCGTCATGCTGTTGAGCCTGCGCCAATTGCGCGTAGTCGAGGCCAGGAGCTAACATATTGATGGCTGGGTGGGAGAGCACGTCCATGACCACATTGTCTTTTCCCGCCCTGTGCCAGATGTCTGTGGTATAGTTGGATACATAGGAAAGGTGCCGCTGATGCCTGGAGGACCATGGGTCCTTGGCCATAGCCAGTGCTTGGGTGAGGGGCTTATGATCAGTGAAGACTGTAAAAGTTCTTCCCTCTAAGAAATAATGAAAGTGGTGGATGGCCAGGAACTTGCGCCAGGAGCTCCTGGTTGAACGCGCTGTATTTAAGTTCCAGCGACCGCAATTGCTTACTGAAAAAGGCCAGTGGGCGCCATTGCCCATCCAGCTACTGTTCCAATACTCCCTGACTGCCGTATCCGAAGAGTCGACCGAAAGTGCTGTGTGTGCTTCTGGACGCAGGTGTACCAATAACGTCGCCCCAGCGAGGACCTGTTTTGTCGTTGTGAAAGCATCGTCCGCCTCCTCCGACCAGCTAGGGTCTTCTCCTTTGCCACGATCAGCACAAACAGAGGGTGCATGGTGCAGGCGGCACTGGGGATGAATCTATGGTAGAAATTTACCATCCCCATAAATTCTTATGGGCCTTTAAGGGTGGAGGGTTTGGGGAAATGCTGGATGGCTGCCACTTTCTCTGGTGCCGGAACTGCACCAGACGCTGAGACGGTGTACCCCAGGAACTGCAATGTTTGTTTCCCAAACTGGCCATGTTGACCATGAGGCAGAAATCTGCCAACCGGGCAAACAGGGCACGGAGATAGGTCTTGTGCTGTTCACGGCTGTGGCTGGCAACCAGAATGTCATCCAGGTAGATAAAGACAAAGCTCAAATCCCTACCCACCGCGTCCATGAGGCGCTGGAACATCTGGGCTGCGTTCTTCAACCCAAATGGTATCTGGAGGAATTCTAATAGTCCAAAAGGGGTGATAATAGTGGTCATTCCAACGTCGTCGGTGTGGACAGGGATTTGATGGTATCCCCGCACTAAGTCGACCTTAGAAAAGAACTGCATGCCATAGAGGTTGGCCACAAAGTCCTGGATAAGGGGGTCAGGGTACCTGTCTGGAGTCGTGGCATCATTTAACCACCTGTAGTCTCCGCTGGGCCTCCATCCACCAGATGATTTTGGGAGCATGTGTAGAGGCGCCACCCAGGCACTGTCCGACCGCTGGACGATGTCCAACTCCTGGAGACTGGAGAATTCCTCCTTCGTCTGATGCAATTTTTCTGGTGGCAGCCATCTAGCTCTGGCACGCAACAGGGGGCCTTGTGTGGCAATGTGGTGGAACACTCCTTGTTGGGGGAAAGTGATGTCGAAGCGTGGCTCCAGGATGGCAGGAAATCCACTGAGAATGTCAGTGTACTCGTCCCTGGTGGCGGCTACTGTGGCAATTCTGGGTCTGTCGTCATCCGCCGTGCCCAGTTGCACTGAGTGAAAAGTGTGGGTTTGGAGCAGCCTACTGCCCCTCACATCCACAAGCAGGCCATGAGCCCTCAGGAAGTCAGCCCCCAACAGCGTGGTGCCACCAAGGCCAGCACGAACCTCCAGATGAATTTTTCTTCCCCAATCTGTATCTGCGCTCTATGGGTGCCATAGGTCTTGATTTTGGAGCCATTGTCCACCCGCAGGGTTGGACCGGGAGATAATGTGTGAGTCTCCAGCACTGTAGAGGGCAGGTCGCTCAGCTCAGCCCCTGTGTCCACCAGGAACTGGTGGCCTGAGGATCTGTCTGTGATATGAAGGAGGCTGTTCTCATGGCCAACCATCGCAGCCATCAACGGCGACTGGCCTGGTCGTTTCCCTGAAAATTGTAGGGTTGGCGGCTTTAGTTGCCCATTCAGAGCCAGCTCTTCAGCGCTTGACGTCCTGTTTTGCGGAAACTGCCAAAATGTTTGGCCTGGAAGTCAGCCTGAAGAAAACGGAGGTCCTCCATCAGCCAGCTCCCCACCATGACTACCAGCCCCCCCACATCTCCATCGGGCACTCAAAACTCAAAACGGTCAACCAGTTTACCTATCTCGGCTGCACCATTTCATCAGATGCAAGGATCGACAACGAGATAGACAACAGACTCGCCAAGGCAAATAGCGCCTTTGGAAGACTACACAAAAGAGTCTGGAAAAACAACCAACTGAAAAACCTCACAAAGATTAGCGTATACAGAGCCGTTGTCATACCCACACTCCTGTTCGGCTCCGAATCATGGGTCCTCTACCAGCATCACCTACGGCTCCTAGAACGCTTCCACCAGCGTTGTCTCCGCTCCATCCTCAAAATTCATTGGAGCGATTTCATCCCTAACATCGAAGTACTCGAGATGGCAGAGGCCGACAGCATCGAGTCCACGCTGCTGAAGATCCAGCTGCGCTGGGTGGGCCACGTCTCCAGAATGGAGGACCATCGCCTTCCCAAGATCGTGTTATATGGCAAGCTCTCCACTGGCCACCGTGACAGAGGTGCACCAAAGAAGAGGTACAAGGACTGCCTAAAGAAATCTCTTGGTGCCTGCCACATTGACCACCGCCAGTGGGCTGATATCACCTCAAACTGTGCATCTTGGCGCCTCATAGTTCGGCGGGCAGCAACCTCCTTTGAAGAAGACCGCAGAGCCCACCTCACTGACAAAAGACAAAGGAGGAAAAACCCAACACCCAACCCCAACCAACCAATTTTCCTCTGCAACCGCTGCAACCGTGTCTGCCTGTCCCGCATCGGACTTGTCAGCCACAATCGAGCCTACAGCTGACGTGGACTTTTACCCCCTCCATAAATCTTCGTCCGTGAAGCCAAGCCAAAGAAGAAGAAAAGAAGAAGTAGGGTTGGCGGCATTTATGGGCTTGTGCTCCCTAGCGTTGGTGGTAAAAGCGCCATGTTCACTGGGTTTCCTCTGACTTGTGCTTGGGGGCAGCCTGCAGTCGATGGGGTCCCGGTTTGGAAACCTGGTTGAGGGCCACCTCGTTTTCCCATTTTGTGTGCCAGAGGGCATCTGCCCGAGCTGCGGCCTTACAGGGGTCAGTGAAGTCCTCTTCAGACAAATGTAGCTGGATATTGTCTGGAATTTATTCCAGGAAAATCTGGCGGAAGAGGAAACACGACTTGTGATCCTCTGCCAGAGCTAGCATCTTGTCCATCAGGGCTGAAGGGCTGCGGTCACCTAACGCGTCCAGTTGTAAGAGCCTGGAAGCACACTGCTGGGGGGTAAGGCCAAACTTCCCCAGGAGCAGGTTTCTGAGGGCGGTATATTTGCCCTCTCCTGGTGGTCGATGTATGAGGTCATCCACCCTCACCACCATCTCCTGATCTAGCGCGCCCACAATGTGGTAGAACTTCGAGGTGTCGGCTGAGATGTTGTGCAGGTGGAATTGTGCCTCTGCCTGCCTGAACCATGTTCGCGGGTGATGGAACCAAAAAGGGGGAAGTTTGAGGGCTACGGCATTTACCTCAGCTGTGTCCATCATTAATTGGGTCCAGAAAGACATCTGGGCCCATCGGGGTCACCACTGTGGTGCTCTGCACAGCTGGAGAAAGCACAGTCACCACACCAAAGGTTGTTAATGACTGTTTATTTTAATTCAGTGCACGTCCCTTTAAGGACAGTGTGGGGTCAGCCACCATGTGCATGGTGACATCATAATCGCTGCCCAGGGCGAACGTTGGAAGGGAGACTGGAGACAGGGAGAACCCCTGATGATGTCATCTTCCCATGGCTGCCCCACCATGTGGCGATACACGCGGGGCCAGTTCGCCAAGAGAATGTGCACTGCCACACCCCTTCTAATTCTAAGTGCACATGTATGTAATGTGTGTGTAAATTTAAGAAAAGTTCTTTGGTTCACAGTTCAATCTCACTTCTCATTCTTCCAAGTTCACTGCTTGTAGCCAATTTTTATACTGTGCACAGAATTTAACATGTATAAAGTTCACCAGGTTTTGGTGCTCGAAGGGTAAATGTTTACTGCTCAGGAAGGTTCTTGTAGGGTTTGCAGAGAGAGTTTTGTTGTTCCAGGATTTCCACAACTGAGGTACCACCATTAGTCATCTCAATGTCTCGCTGATGAAACTTGCCCCATCAGGATTCTCCAGATAACCTCTTTCTTTCAGGCTCTCATAGAGTTCCTTTCTGTTCCCTTATTAAAAGAGAAACATTAGACAGATAGCATTTCCAGCCATCCGCCTCTCTGGAGCTTTTCTGTTTCCAACCAGCTTCTCCTGGCTTGCACTATTCAGCTGTGATTGTTCAGTCTCTTTCAGTGTCACACACGCTGGCTGAGAGAGTTTGTTAAGCTTGTCTTCTCTCTCTCTCTCTCCAACTGCCAGGAAGCCCATGTGACTCTCTCATTTGCAAAAACCCCCACCTTCAGCAAACAACAGGAGTTAGATAAACAAAACCTAGATGTGACCTTTCTGTGAACATTCTGTAGGTACTTGCAAACAGTCATTTTATCTCCTCTTTCAAACAATTGGTCTATTCATTTCATGATGTCATTTCAATTAGCACCTACTTGTGAAATATGCATAGCATTCTCCATTGCCTCTGCAATGTTACTGAATATGAATTCTTCAATATTTCAAATAAAATCTGTTTCAAAATGTGTGTATGTATGTAACCCACTCTAATTTTCCCAAATTCTCCCAAATATATATACTCCATTACATTACGTGTAGTTCTCTGACAGGACAGGCAAGGGGGTGGGGGACCTGGGTGAAAGGAAACAAGGGGGTAGGGAGAGAGACTCAGGGGAGGGGTTTAACAGAAATTGGAGGTTGATGTTAATGGTTTCAGGTTGGAGAGTGCCAGAAGGAAATATTAGGTGTTGCTCCTCCAATTTATGATTCCTTTGGTTTGTCAGTGTATGAGGTCATGGATAGACATGCTGGTGTACGAATGGTGTGTGGAATTAAAATGGTTGGCCATTGCAAAGGACAGAGCGAAGGTGCTCAACAAAATGATCTCCCCATTTGCATCTGGTCTCACAGATATAGAGGAGGCTACAACAGGAGTACCGGATGCAGTAGATTTTAGAATGCACTTATGGAGATTCATAAGTGTTGTTTCACTTGGAAGGACTATTAGGGATCATGAATGGTGGTGAGGGAGGACATGTGGGTAGGTGAGGATTTGTCACAAGGAATCCAGTCCTTGTTGTATCTCAGGATGGAAAGGGCCATAGCAGATGTGTGGGAAATAGAGACATGGTTAAGGGCTGAGCTGATGGCAGTAGAGGGGAAGGAGGACATCTTGGATGTTCTGGAATCATCCTGAGGCAGATGCGATCAAGATGGAGAAATTGAGAGAAAGGAATAGAATCCTTACATATGAAAAGGTGTAGTCCCATCAAATCCACTCATCCCCTTCCTCAGTCCATATATCGCCTCTCTATACTGGCTACCTTCATTCTCCATTTTCAGTCATGATACAGGATCTTGACCCAAACTATCGACAATTCCTCCCAAGCCCCCAAAAATGCTGCTCGCCCCACTGAGTTCCAGTTAGCACATTACTATTATGGTGCCAGTGACCCAGAATCAAATCCAGTGCAAAGGAATTTGTGCATTGACCCCATGATCTGAATGGGATTTCTCCAGGTGCTTCAGTTTCCTCCCACCCCCAAAAATAGACAGGGGTAGTAGGTTACTAGGGTGTAATCAAAAGAGCAGCAGACTGGAGAAACAGGGAGACTACCACCCATTGAGAAGGGTGGGAGTCAACATACAGGACAGTGACCATGGCAGCAAACCAGTGAGGGACTCAATGGCTGTAGGACTGTAAAGCAAAGGTGACCATGGTGGTAAACCAGCCAGGGGCTCAGCCGCTGAAGGACCTGTATAGGCTGCTGGCAACTTGTGGTCGGGGGACCCGCACAGGCTGCAGGACACTGGCACATGGGAACCAGGATTCGGAGCTGGGATTTGAGAGGGTGCAGAGTAGAATTGGTGCTGGAACAAATCTAATCGAGGGGCATTAGGGTATCCACGGTGGGGCACTGATTTTTTTGCTGGTGTTGGACCAGGGTAAGAGGGGTGGTAGCAGCAGTGTTGAACCTGGAGGGACAGGGGGTTAAGGGTGGCAGGGCACAATTACTTATTGGGGGACATAGTCCGTCAATACCCCTCCTCGGGTGCTGATGTGTTCCTGATCATATCGGAGATTTAGATCTGGAGCTCGGGCTGCCAATGAATCAAACAGGAGTTCGTGCAGCTGCAGACACTGTTGGAGCACTGAATGCAAATCCATGCTCACTCAGTAATCGTAGGGAACTCTCATTTCCTTATCTTTCTCTCGCACTGTAAGGGACACTGGGCAATATTATTGCCAATTTTGTCTGCAAAAGTTAAAGAATATAATTTTAAATGTACTATTATGCGACAATAAAAGTATCCTTGAACCTTAATTGGGCTGCACAGATTTCATGGGCCAGAAGGGGCTTCTATTGTGCTGCATGAGTAAAAATTCTTCCATTAGTTTTTTTTTGCTTAATTGTCCTCATTATTATAAGTGTGGCTCAAGTTATTGCTGAACTTTTCCTTCCTCCGCTACAAATAACTTATTTTCCATGCTTTTCATCCTGGTAACTGATACCCCCTCTTTGTGGAAAGAAGTTAACATTTCAGGGCAAAGATTTGTGAGGCTCTGGGAATGGGTCTTGCACATGAAAGGGCAACTCTTTCCATATATCAGGCGTTTCTAATTTTGTTTCTTTTCTCTGTCAAATTTCCAGTACTGCAAATTCTTAAACTATTTAATTCACTATTTTTCATTTGTAATTGTTCCTTGGAATTGCTGCCAAGCCTGTGTTTATTGCCTTCCTCTTGTTATGTTTCTTCCTTCAAGTCTGCCTTTCGTGATTGTTTATAGAACTGAGTGGCTTTCTGCCATGTTTGGGAAGATGAAGAATCTATTTTCACTGTGGGACCTACAAGAAATTGCCAATCTTGAATGATTTTAATGAATAGAAGTATGTAAAAGTTAATAAGGGCAAAAAAACTGAGTACTCGGGGTCACCAAGGCATCCCCCATTAGGAAAATGATGCTCTCTGTGCAACTGTATTGCCAACCACGTTAAATTTTAAATTGAATTTTTTTTTAAAGATTTTAAATTTAGACATACAGCACAGTAACAGGCCATTTCAGCCCAGAGTCCATGCCGCCCAAATTGCACCCAATTAACGTACAACCCCGGTAGGTTTCAAATGGTGGAAGGAAACCTGAGCCCCCAGAGGAAACTCCTTACAGACAGCAAAGGATTAGAACCCCGGTCCCAATCGCTGGCGCTGTCAAGACGCTGTGTTCATCACTATGCCAACTGTGCCACCCAAGCAAGCAAATAATTGTTTTTGTACATTTATTCATTTCTCAGTTGCCTGGAAGCTGGAATAATCAAAATGCATAGTCTGATCCAGAGATGCAAATGTTTTAAGTCAAACTTTGCAGGTGCCTGATGGCAGCGAGCTACAAAACAGGAGGTTGAGGATGTTGTGTGATAAATGGACTCCCAAAAATCCACTATTCAAGTCCCGTCTGACAGGTGAAGAGGTCCAGAATGGAAGTTGATTTTGATCCCTTACCTTAATGCAGACATTAAAAATTAGCCCCTATTGAGAAATCAGGAGTGAACAGCTAAAGGAAAATAATGATTTGATGTTGATCAAGTAGCATGGAAACAAAGCTGTTCCTACACTTAACTTCATTAGGGAGCATGGATGGAATAATTTGTCTACAGGTTTTTGTCCCAGAAATAATTTTGATCATTGGCCACCATGATTAAAGCCAATCCACTCTAAAATAGTATTATGAGCCCAAAAGCCCCCCAAAATCCAGCAGCAATATTCTCCATGACAAATGGTTATTTAAACAAAAGTTGTTTTTAATTATCTTTAAACATGAAAACAGAATCAAAGTTTAACTTATCACTATTAACTTAACTACCCAACTTAACCCCCTTCTAATTCTAAGTGCCCATCTATGTGATATGTGTGTAAATTTAAGAAAAGTTCTTTGGTTCACAGTTCAATCTCACTTCTCATTCTTCCAAGTTCTCTGGTTGCAGGCAATTCTTATATTGTGCACAGAATTTAACATGTATAACGTTCACCAGGCTTTGTGCTTGAAAGGGAAATGTTTACCGCTCAGGAAGGTTCTTGTAGGTTTGCAGAGAGAGATATGTTGTTTCAAGATTTCCACAACTGAGGTACCACCATTAGTCACCTCAATGTCTTGCTGATGAAACTTTCCCCAGCAGGTTCTCCAGATGATAACCTCTTTCTTTCAGGCTACCACAGAGTTCCTTTCTGCTCCTCTTACTCCAAGAGAAACATCAGACAGATAGCACTTCCAACCATCCACCACTCTGGAGTTTCTGTTTCAGTTCCAATAAGCTTCTCCTGGCTGACACTGTTTCAGCTGTGTGTCTCTCTCTCCATCTGAGATTCTAACTGCCAGCCACATGTCCTTCTCTCTCACTTGCAAAAACCCCTCCTTCTACAGCAAACAATAGGAGTCAATCTTCTTGGTCAATCTGTTGTTTTTAGGTAAACAGGAAGCCAGGAGTGACCATTCTGTGCACTCTATCAAAACCCTTGCAAAGAGCTATCAATAGACCGTGTGTCTCCTGCTTGCTGCTTTAAAGACAACATTCCATTGAATGACATCATTTCAATTACTTGTGAAATGTGCATAACATTCTCCATAGTTTCTGTAAAATCACTGAATATGAATTCTTCAGTATTTCAAATAAGATCTGTTTTAAAGTGTGTGTATGTATGTAACCTATTCTAATTTTACCAATTTATCTCCCAAAAGCATTTCCAAATATTCCATCACAATAGCAAGTTTTCTTCTTTAACAGGAGGAGTAAATATGTGCAGTTTCCAGTTTTTTTTTGATCTTGGTGATTTAAGACAATATTTGTTCTTTAATTTTTTTTCCACCACCTCTGTCCTACTGATACTGCTCCTTCTCAGATGTGGTCAAAATTAGAAAACACTGAGGAACTATTCAAACAGGTCTGACCTCAAAATGTGTCAAGAGGTTCAATGCCAACCCCAGAGGTCCAATCCATCTCTGACAAACCTTCTTATTAAATTTTGTTTAAAGGTTCAAAAAACAATCGTGTTACAGTACTTAATGAAGAAACATTGCATAACAATTTTAAATCTGTAACTACAGATTCATGAAATTACTATTTTTAAAATACCTTGTTTTGTATTGTGATTGACAGATTTTCAGATACCTTCCCATTGCATACCTGTTCTAGAATGAACTGTGGACAAAACTGGGATGAAGGTGTGGAATCTGAAGGAAACATTGAATTATCAGCTTCTAACACAGGTATTCTAATAAGGTTTCAGTATGCATGGAGGATGAACCAATGTATTGAGTTACAAAATCCAAAGTTATGGTAAGGTACCTTAATTTAAACTGCATTACTAGGGTTAAGTAAGTGGGAATTACAAATCAAAAATCAAACCACTGTGAGCTTTCCTTTTTTCATGTTCCAGAATCACAAAGGAGAGGTTTATGAATGAGGAGCCTTTCAATATTTTTGACTATTTCTGGTACATGAGTTTTAGGTCTTTTATGTTTCAGAGAATGTTTTCATTGGATTTAGGAGTGTCAGGGCAATGAACAAAGAACCTGGTAGAGAATTTCATTTACTGGCTTCAACTCACATGATCTCTTTTTTTTAAATTCTAAAACTGCCAGGAATTTTATGTGGATTTTATCTAAATATAGAAATTAACTGAAATACTGTAAGCACAATATGTTAAATATTTATCTTAATATCAATTAATCTATACTTATTCTCCTCATCATGGAAGTTGTATCCCTTACCAGGCCCCTTCCCACTCCTCGTGCTCTGGCCAAACTGTTAAATTCTATATGCAATGGAGTGCCAAATAATTTAAATGAATGACTCATGACTGAAATCAAGCTGAAATTACTTCAGACTTATGTATAGTTTTCAAGAATTGCCAGCAAATTAAAACTGTTTTGAACAGTGCTCCGGGTTCCTCCCACCTTCCAAAGATGCACAGGAGTTGGTAGATTAATTGGTCACATGGACGTATTTGGGTTGTGTGGGTCATAAAGGCCCTGTTACTGAGCTGTGTCTCTCAAATGTAAAATTTTTTTTTGCAAAAACAAGCCCCCGAATTCAGACATAGGAAGCCAATAATCAAAGTGGGCAGGATACTTAGGAATTTAATATACAATTACAACTCTGATTATCCGAAAAGGTGGGGACCTGACCTATTTTGGATAAAGTTTCTTCAGAGAACTGTTAATTTTTTTTAAAATGGCCCAGTAGCAACAGCAAATAATATAACAGTATTTAAACAACAATAACAAACAATAAGGGAAGGTTTTTTAAGCAATAAAATAATGTTTAATTCTCACCAAAAAAAATGCTGGCCACCGCTGTTCACCAACACTTCCTCCCCCACCCCCAAAGGTCCTGCCCTGCCCTGGAGCCTGATTTCCCACTACTGCCAGGAGCCCGAGGTCCACTGCTGCCATTGCCAGGAGCCAAGGATCCCCGGTCAGTTTGGCTTTGAAAAAATTTTGGATAAATGAGGATTTCTGATTTGTTTTGGATATCCAGATAACTGAGGATTTTGGAGAATCTGATTTTGGATAATCAGAGCTTTACTGTATATGCATTGGGAAAGCAATGGTCAGATTAAGGTCAGTCAGCACACCTTTATGTAGGGTAGGACATCTTACCAATTTGAAATTTTTGTGTTGGTAGGTGATAAGGGTAGGGGAGTGAATGTTGTCTTCATGGACTTTAAGACATTTGACAAGGTCCCCCATGGGGAAGGCTGATCCACAAGATGAGGGTACATGGGATCCACAGTGAATTTATAGTTTGGATTCAGAATTGGCTTCCCATTAGAAGACAGAGTAGAAGTGTGTAATTCTGGTTTGAGATAAGTGACCAATGGTGTTTCATGGGAATTAATGGCCTCTGTTGTAATAAATTACTTGGATGAAAAAACAGGTGGGTGAGTTAGTAAACTTACAAATGACATTAAGACTGGTGGAGTTGTCCACAGTATAGGTGGCTATCAAAGAACACAGACGAATATGGGCAGAGAAATGGTAGATGCAGCTTAATTTGGTCAAGTGTGAGCTGCTGCACTGTGAAAGGTCAAATGCAAGGGGGAAGTGCAGAGTGATGTGGTCCAGGTCCTTCACTCCCTGAAATTAGGCATACACATAGATAGGGTGTAAATAAAGTGTTTGGTTATGCTTGCTTTCTTTGGTCAGGGCATTGAGGATTCAGTAAATGTAAGGAAATTTTGTTGTAGGTATATCAAACTTTGATTAGGCCACACAGAGCACCATGTCAGTGCTTTTAAAAGATTTGTCAATGACTTCTGTAGTGATAGAGTGCTTCCCCCAGGAGGATTTGGAGTTGGAGTGTGTGGTATCTGGGGAATATTGCATCTTTAGTGGATTCAAGATCGATTCCTCCACATGAGGACATGCGTGTGTATATTCTGTTCTTAGTGCTGCTTGGTGATCCTGATCCTTGCAACATAGGCATCCCCAATCAGGTCCTCTGTGTACTCTGCAGTCATCACAAATCTAGTTGTTTACAAAGAACCCAAGTTTCTTTATTCTAAGAAGCATCATATGGTACCAAGAGTGGAAGAAACAACCAGGAATGTCCTGCTGTGCACAGGGGTGAAAGAAAGAAAATATGGAGAGTTTAAAAACTCCTGACATTGTAAAATGGACTGGAGGGTGTTTAAACAAAGATTTATGCTGTACCTTCAAGTGATTCGAATTGATAACAAACCAGATTCATGGAAGATTGCAATGCTAATTACTGTGGCGGAACCTTAAGCTCATGAGGTTTTCAATACATTTATCTTTGCCAAGGCAGAAGACCAGAACAAATTCGATAAGGTTATTGAGATATTTGATGAACATTGTTCACCAAACAAAGATGAAACCTTCGAGAGGTATGTGTTTTACTTGCAGGGAGAGAGTGTAGTAACCCACTGTATGTATACTGTATATTTATCTGTTCGGGCACACCCATTGGCTAACTTTACCTGTGCCCCCCCCACAGGATCCTGAATAAAGGTGACTGTTCAACAACCCCCTACCCAGTGCAAGACAGTCAAGCATAGGAACATAGGAACATAGGAACAGGAGTAGGCCAAAAATAGCCCATCGAGCCTGCTCCACCATTCAATACGATCATGGCTGATCTAATTTATGACCTAACTCCACCTACCTACCTTGCAGTCGGGGCATGCCTTTGTTCTATAGCAAATAAAAGCCTATCACTGCTCACCTTCAGTCTTATGGAGTCATTATGGTGCATCAATTTTATTTGCTATAATTTTTAAGAATGGAGCAGATCCTGAAGACAGAAAAGCTGGAAATCACCCTACAATCACCTAAGGCATCTACCAATGTTGAACTTTGGCTTCGCTGTTTCAAGACATTTCTGCAGGCATCTTCAGCCATTGTGCAGTCAGAGACTGATAAATTACAGGTACTGAACTCCCAAGTCGGTACCCTGGTGTGCTTGTTGATCAGGGATGCCACATTGTATCAGGAGGACATGGACAGTCTAAAGGCCAATACTTGAGAACGATTAATGAAGTCTACCCCAGGCACCTCTGAGTGACCCAAAAGCAGCGACCCAAGGAGTAAACACTGAGTACCTCTGGGCCCTGCGAACCTTCGGAAGGGCCTGTGAATGTAAGGCTGTGATGACTGCAGAGTACACAGAGGACCTGATCGGGGATGCCTATGTTGCAGGGATCAGGTTGAATTACATCCACCAAAAACAATTGGAGCAAGGGGAGCTCAGCCTGCAGAAAGTAGTCGAACTGGCCCTTCAGATTATGGAGTCCTACACAACCAACAATGTGGCTTCCTCATGGTTGCTCCGGGCACTGCCATCTTAGGATGCAGAGCTACCCGCTAGACCCACTAATGATCTGATCAGGGCAGCAGTAGCACCCGAAGTGCTACTTTTGTGGTCTGGGCAAGCAAATACTGCCCAGCTGTGGGAAGAAGGGACACTATGCTAAAGGTGCATAGATCCAAGCCCCTTCCCAGCAGCCCCGCGTGTGGATTGTGGAGGCCCCCATCTTGGATGCCACCATCGCCGGGAACTAGCAGTGGGGTTGTGGGGGCCGTCATCTTCGGGACTCAATAGTGTCCATCTTGGACACTGCTACCTTGTGAATCAGTACACAATCTCACCGCCATAGTGAGAAGCATTGCTCCGATACTGGCCTCCATCACATTTGACCAGGGCAGCTGCATCAGCTTGCCAGGAAAATGATGGATATCCGGGTAAATGCCCAGGTGACAAGCTGCCAATTCGATAGTAGGAGCACAGAGAACTTCATTCATCCTGACACAGTGCAGAGCTACTCCCTTGTGGTAAGGCCAGTAAACCAAAAGGTCTCCTTGGCCTCAAAATCACATACAACGGATGACTGTGTCTACTGCATAGTGACTCTGACTGTGAGGGGTATGGACAATAAAGACTTTAAACTTTTGGTGATGCTGCAGCTCTGCAACTGGGATTTGATTTTCAATGTCACCTTAAAAGCATAATGATGGAGTTCAATGGCCTCATCCACCTATCACTGTCTGTAACCAGCAGTTCTCAAATCGCCCACTGCGCTTCACCTAACCTTTATCCCTAGCGCCCCGGCCCTCCAATCACACACAACCAGCAACCCAGTTGCTCATCATGCACAATCTGCAGACTCTCCATACTCAAAATCACCCCTCCATTGTTGTTTGCCAATCTCATCCCTGACTGTAAACCCATCACCACCAAAAGTAGACTATGAAGTGCCAAGATCAGGGTCTTTATTTGGGAAGAGGTGCAGCAGCTACTTAACGAGGGGATCATTGAGGCCAGCACCAGCCCTTGGAGAGCACAAGTAGTGGTAGTGAGGAATGGGAGAAGAACAGGATGGTCATTGACTACAGTCAGACCATTAACAGGTACACACAACTAGCCCTCCCCATGTATATCTGATAAGGTGAGCCAAATCACACAGTATCATCAACCTGAAATTCACAAATCAACTCCTATTCTGCCCAGAGGACTGCCAGTATACTGGGTTCAAGGCAGATGGCCGCCTCTACAACTTCCTGCAGGTCCCCTTCAGCATCACCAACAGAATCTTGGTCTTCCAGTGGAAGATGGATCGCGTGGTAGATCAGTACAAGCTGCACACTACGTTCCTATATCTCAACAATGTCACCATCTGTGGCCACGACCTGCAAGTCCATGACACCAAAAATTCCTCCAAACCACCAAGATCCTTAATCTCACGTACAACAAGGCCAAGTGCGTAATTCCCACCACTCTCCTTGCCATCCTTGGCTGTGTCATTGAGAACGGAGTCATTGGTCCAGATCCTAACTGCATAAGCCCACTCCTGGAACTTCCCCTCCACCACAGCCTTAAGGCCCTGAAAAGGTGTCTGGGCTTTTTCTCTTACTATGCTAGTGGGTCCCTAACTATGCAGACAAGACCCACCCCCCTCGTCAAATCCACCTCTTTTCCTCTTAATGCCAGAGGCCCGTGCAGCTTCTTGCCACATCAAGGCAGATATTGACAAGGCCACAAAGCACGCCATTCCAGGTGGAAAGCGATGCACCAGACTTTGCTCCTGTTGCTACCCTTAACCAGACAGGCAGACCAGTTGCTCTCTTTTGCCGTACCCTCCAGGGTCTGAAATTCGACACTCCTCTGTCGAGAAGGAGGACCAAACCATTGTCGAGGCTGTGTGGCACTGGAGACATTACCTGGCCGGTAAACTATTTACCCTGCTAACTGACCAATGTGTAGTTGCGTTCATGTTCAATAATCAACAGTGGGGTAAAATCAAGAATGACAAGATATTCTCCACGCAAGTTAAATGGACTTCATCCTAATTATTCAAATAAATGTTTTCTATGTGTGAAAGAAATAGGGACTTTTTTGCATTCAGTGTGGCCTTGTGAAAAAGTGGAAAGGTTTTGGAATGAACTGAGCTTATTATTATGGAAAATTATGAAGAAAAATATACCAAAGAATCCAAGAATATTTTTACTTGGAGATATTTATGAGAAGGTTAGAAAATTGAAATTGGACAAATAGCAAGAACATTTTTAAAGTATTGCAATAGCAACTGCATGTATAGCAACATCATGGAAAGATGATAAAGAAGTGCTATTAAGTAAATGGTATAAAGAGATGCAATACTCTTATTGGAAAAAATTACGTATAGTTTAAGGAATCGAGTTGAAAATTTTTATAGTATTTGGAAACCATGCATGGATTTTATGGATAATTTTCCATCCACCTCTTCTATCTTATCCACTCATCAATTAGTAATTTTTAATAACAATTAATGATTGTATATGTTAACATTATTGTATATTAAATGGTAGGTGTTTCTTACTTTTGGGTGAAGGGGAATGGGGAGAAAAATATAAAAGTATTTTTTTGTATCATTGGTTATGGATATTTGATTAATGTTTTATTCATTTTTTTCCTGTAATGATGCAAACAGTTAAATAAAATTTTTTAAAAAAGAATGACAAGATATTGAGGTGGAGAATTGAACTTACAATTATGATATCTTGCACTGGCCTGAGAAACTCAAAATGAGCCACCCGATGCCCTATCCCACGGGACCTGTGCCAGTGCAGATTGACCTCATACAAGCCCTTCACAATTATCTCTGCCACTCCTGAGTTACCAGGTTCTTCCACTTCAAAGCCTGGAACCTGTTGTATTCCATTGAAGAGATCAGGTCAATGTCCAAAAACTGGCAGGCCTGCGCGGAGTGCAAACTACACTTCTACCTGCCAGACAGAGCACAGTTGATAAAGGCCATCAGCCCCTTTGAATGCCTGAATGTCGACTTCAAAGGATTCCTGCCCTCCACAGACTGCAATGTGTACTTCCTCAATATTATTTATGAGTACTTGTGTTTTCCATTTTGCCATCCCCTGCTCTGCCACTGTCATCAAGTCTCTGTGCACTCTCTTCATTCTATTCAGCTTCCCCAGCTATATTCATAGAGACTGGGGATCCTCTTTTAAGAGTGATGAGCTGTGCCAATACTTGCTGGACTACCAGCTATAACTTCCGGGGGAACATCCAGGTGGAATGGAAGAACCCTGCGGTCTAGGGGCCTTCCAGTCTCCTGCTGGCAAGAGATCTTCCCAGAGGTGCATCATTTCATCAGGTCCCTCTTATGTAATGCCACACTGCATGAACTTGTGTTTTCCTTTCCCAGGAAATCTGCGACAGGGACAATGCTGCTGGTGTGGCTGATGTCCCCAGGGCCGGTCCTACTCCAGAAACATGTGAGGAACCATTAATCCCAACCCTCTGGTTGAGAGGGTCCACCTCCTCCACGCCAACCCCAATACGACTACGTGGCATACCCTGATGGGCACGAGGACACTGTTTCCATTAGGGATCTGGTGCCCTCATTGATCACTTTATATCCCCCTCACTTCTAGCCACCCATGATGCACCAGGGACATTACACATTACCTAACCCTCAGAGGATACACCAGACTTGTTGCTACATACCCACCAGCCCAATGCCAACGACTGCACACAGGCACCTAGACAGCCCAGGACTCCACTAATGTACTTCAATTGCAGCCAATAGTATGACGGTCACAGCGATAAACCAACACACCTGAAAGACTTAATTTGTAACTGTATTATCCCCACTTCACCCCACCAGACTCTTAAAAAATGCAAGGGGTGAATGTGGAAAACCACTGTATGTATATATTTATCTGTTTGGGCACATCCATTGGCCGACTGTACCTGTAGCCCCTCCTGAATAAAGGTGACTGTTCCAGAGCCCCTTACCCAATGCAGGACAGTTGAGCAGCATGGACATGCCTTTGTTATATAGCAAATAAAGGCCTATCAGTTTGCTCAACTTCACTCTTTTGGAGTCATTGATGGTGCATCAGAGAGCTTTGATACTTTTTTTAACAGACTTAAAATTAAAAGCAAGAACATGCAATTTTGGATTGCTAAACGATTCAATGATCCATGATCAAATTGTGTTCGGAATTAATAATAAATTGAGAGAGAGGTTGCTGCGAGAGACAGCGTTTACCTTAGCTGGAGCCATGCCTGTGAATTAGCTCTGCAGCACATGAAAAGTTCGGTAATAGTATAAAAGCTGAGGGAGCGTGGCATGATGGCGTAGGTGGGAGAACTGCTTAAAACCCAATCTTAAACATTTTGTAAACTTAAAAAAGCATTAAGTATTTTTTTTTAAAGTACTATCAATAGCAATAATGAGAAAGATAAAGGCATAGATTGCAAAAAAAAAAACAACTCAGAAGCAAGTATTAAGCACAGAAGAACTTGGGCCTACCATCAACCTGGGGTCTCAATTTCTCTTCACCCATGTCCACAGTGACAATCACTGGTGACTCTGGTGCCGATTCCCAGAGTTCCAGGGAAGATGGCGCCGGAGCCCAAAGACGTCTTCCTCCTGATTATGAGGAACAACCGTGCATGCACGATGCACAAAGTTTGGCCTGTCCTGAGGGGGGCACTGATCCCTCATGACCCAGAAATGCTGGACTGTTGAGGGAGAGAGCCAGGAGCTGCGGAAGAGGAAGGAGGAGATATCATTGGTGGTGTTGAGGAGGAAAACATTTATCCAGGCACAGAAGAAAAAGAAATGGTTATATATAAGGGTAGGCCTCTACCTATGCATACTCAAGGAAAATCTAAGCCTGATATTTATTATGCAAATCCAACTATTCAATTTGATATTCTGTCTAAACAAATTGAAACTATATCAAATCAGATGAATCAAGGTTTTTATCTATGAAAGATCAATTTACTGGCATGAAGGAAGGAATGTCAACCTTTAAGAATGATGTGGCAAAATATGTGAAGCTGATGGATAACATGCAAGATAAAATTAAGAAGATTGAAGAGGACTTTCATGATTGCCATGATGATGTAAATCAATGTAAAGAAAGCATGGGACAGATGGAAGACTCTTTCACTGGATGGGAAATTCAAAGAAATAATTTATTAAAGAAGATCGATACTTTGAAGTCAAATAAATAATGTTAAAATTGTTTGGTTTACAGAAGATTTTGAAGGTGCAGACCCAGTGCAATTTTTCCAGAAATGGATCCTTGATGTCTTGGAAAAGGATTATTTTCCAAATGGCTTAGAATTGGACAGACCTCATAAAGCAATCAGGAAAAAGACTATTACTGGCCACATTCTATATTAATTAGATGTTTACATTATCAAGATAAAGAAATGATTTTGCATGTAGCAGTTCAAAATACAAGAAAACATCAGGGTCCCTTGGTGGTTAAGAATAGTAGTCTTTTTCTATGCAGATTTGAGTCAAACTATTATTAAACATCGTAAAGAGTTTAATTCTGCCAAAGCTGTATTGTGGAAGAAAGAATATAAATTTGCTTTTAGATATCCAGCTATCTTTAAAACCCAGTTTTTCAATAATGAAGTTGAAGCTCTTACATTTCCTAATTCTTTGCCTGATAATAAACAGACGAGAAGTCAAGAATATCTTTCTCAACAATTGAAGCCATCTCAAGAAGAGAGGAAGAATGGTGTCCAGGAAAGGAAATGCCATGAATCAGCCATGAATTAACTTGATGATGATCAAGTTAATAAAGATTTGGAAGAAACTTACCGTACATGAAATACTTTAATTATTTTACTGTTGTGTTCGGGGAGGTGGTTTTCTTTGCTTCTCCTTCCAAAGTCATTGGCCATTTTGTGGAGTCAGTCACTTCCCATGCAGCAGAGGGTGGTAGTACCATAGTAGAGTATTTTTTTTTCTTGGTGGGGTGTTATTTTTCTTTTTTCTTTATGGTTTTTTCTTCCTTTATTGGGGTCCGTATTTTTCTTTCTATTGAGGAGATCAATTATTTGTTGCAGATTAACCATGGATTGGAGTCCCACTGCATCAGGCATGGAGGTTTATTTATGGTATAAATTAAGATGATGTCTAATTTAAATTTTGCAACTTTTATTGTTAATGGGCTCAATAATCCAATTAAGAGAAAAAGAGTTTTTGGTTATATTAAAAAGTTTAAAGTTGATATTGCTTTTTTTTTGCAAGAGACACATTTGACAGAAAAGGAGCATCAGAAATTAAAAAGAGATTGGGTTGGTCAGGTTATAGCTTCTTTTTTTAATTCTAAAGCAAGAGGGGTAGCTATTTTGATGAATAAGAAATTATCATTTAAGTTGGAATATGTAAATGAGTCAGTTGATAGGCTTTTGGTTGTAAATTGTAAAATATATTCAGAATCTTGGGCACTTATGAGTATCTATGCCCTTAATGTAGCTGATGAGAAATTTATACAAGATTATTTCTTTAATTTGATGCAGGCATATGAAAAAAGTTATGATTGGAGGTGATTTTAATTGTAGTTAATCTCAATTCCAAACTCAGCTTTTTAATATTACCTAATAAAAATACTGATGGATCCAATGTATGTATCATGGTTTTAATATTTTAAATAAAATATTCAAAAAAAAATAGTGTTAAGAGCCAGTGAAAATGAAGGCATAGTCATAGCCCCAGTATCTGGACACACGCACACAAACAAACTATGAGACATAGGAAACATCAAATAGATGGAGAGACATTCAATTGTAAACAATGTGGCACTAAACATGTGCCAAAGCAACACCCGTCTTATGGGTAATAAGTGCAAAGGGCAGAATCACTAAGCAGAGTGATGCTTTTCCAAAGGGAAACAATCTGTTCCCGAATCTGACATGAAATCCAAGCAGATCGCAGCTGAAACAGAAAAGGACACAGTTCTACAGAAGGTCATCATAAATCTGAATGAAGGATAATCGAGAAATGAATGTCAGCCATACTGAACATCAGGGCTGAGCTGAGTGTTGTCAATGGGCTTCTACTCAGGCAGAGCAGAATTGCCATTCCTCAATCACTGTGACAAGAGATGCTGAAAAGGGTGTATGAGGGGCACCTTGGAATAGAAGAATGCAAGGGGGGGGGCAGAACTGCTGTTTATTGGTCAGGGATAAATGCTGAAATTGACAGGTTGTGAGACCTGTTTGAAACATCACGCAAAGGAATCCATGATAATAAATGAGGTACCAACAGAACCATGGCAGAAAGTTGGGATTGATCTGTTCCCAATGAATGTATCTAGCTCTATTGAGTTACTGAGCTTCACCACTTGAACAAGGCATATCACTGAGCTTCTGATGGGACATAGACTATGTACCACACTTCTCTACTCTGCTCCCCATGGATGGAAAGAATTATTTGCTGGTCACTGATTATCTATCGAACTATCTGGAGATTTGGCTGCTTCCTAGCATGTCTGCAGCTTGTGATCAAATATATGCAATCGATCTTCGCAAGACATGGAATTCCTCAAATTGTCTACAGTGACAATGGACCATGCTACAGCTGCAAAAAATTCCAGAACTTTGCAAAAGAGTATCATTTTTGACATATGACTTCAGGTCCTCTGCATCCACAGTCAAATGGTAAAGCAGAGAAAGGAGTTCACATAGTTAAACAGTTGCTCAAGAAAGCACAAGAAAGTGGCTCAGACCTGTATCTAGCTCTATTGAGTTACTGAGCTTAGCCACTTGAATAAGGCATATCACTGAGCTTCTGATAGGACGTAGACTATGTACCACACTTCTCTACTCTGCAGACCCAAACAAGAACTGAGATGTCAAATATGTAGAACGGAAACAGAAGTGCCTGCAAGGGAGACAAAAGGCAAACTATGACAAGTAAGCGAGAAGCTTTGAGCCGCTGCCAAAACATGACACAGAGAGACTCAGATATTCTAACACTTTGGACAAAAAGGAGGAGGTAAATCCAAGATCCTACACTGTCAGAACAGAGGAGGGTCAAATACTGAAGAGGAATCAAAGGAGCCTGCTGAAAACACCAGAGATACTGCAGAAACAGACAGGTTTAGAGGATTTAGCCTGCACAGCCACAGAGGAAACACCACCCATGCTAGACAATAGTGGACCACCAGAGCCAGTGTCAAGAAGATCCACATGAGTTATCAAAGCACCTGACAGACTGAATCTATAAAAGAAAAAGAATTGCCCATTTAAAAGTTTGTGCTGCTGATGTTCATGTTAAGTTTTTGTTTTGATTACAAGAAAACTATATTAATGTGTCATGGTAGATTAAACATCTCAAGCAAAGGGGATATAGTGATAAGAGTTCTATCCCCAGGAGTCGGAGACAAAGTATCAGGGGAAATATTGCATCTTTAGTGGATTCAAGATAGATGCCTCCACGTGAGAACTTGCCTGTGTGTGTCCTGTTCACTTAGATAATGAATCTAGTTATTTAAAAAAAAAATGTTTCTTTATTATAATAAAAGAAATATCACGTCTTTGATCTTGTACTTTTAGTTTTTGTTTGTCCAGATCCTGTTTGTTTTTTAAATGCTTTTCCAATATGCCCTGCCACTTTGAATAATTCGATACCTTAATTTCTCTGTTCCTGCATCCTCTTTGGAATAGAGTTCTCTGAATTACATTCTACCAGCCCTTTTTGTTCCTCTGATTATTCTATTTCTACCCTCACAGTTCACTATACTTGTCTAAAAGTATGGAAATCCACCCTTGTACAACCCATTGGTGCTGTAATAATGGAAATATCACTGTAGGAAGAGGAGGACTGACAGCTCAGAGTTCCAAGATACAGTTTTTGTGTGTAATGGGAGCTGTAATAGGGAAAGGCATTACTGGAGGACTTAGATAGGATTTGCTGGAGGTAGCAGCATATTAGACTGTGTGCCTAGAACCTCAGAATAAGAATGGGGTAATACAATAGTCAGCAAGAATCAAAAGAATAGATCTGTTGGCAGATCGCAGAAGGGTTGTAAAAGCAATAGGGTTGGAATAGAGGGATATTTTTCCAATATTAACTGGAGTGCAAATGGCTTAAGTGGGATGGAATTTGTAAAAATAATCCATGAGGTTATTTTTCTTAAGTGAGTATGTAGAGAGTCCTACTGGACCTTTGAGAACAAACAAGTGATAGTAGTATCCATGGAAAAGCACTTTGGAAATAATTACTATAGTTGGTAAGCTTTGAGACAGTCATGGAAAAAGATTGGCCCTCACTATGGAATGGTAGAATTCAACAGGATTGGTGGAAGGAGATTGGGAGCAGCTACTAGACAGGAAACACACACCTCCTTTTGCCATTTTTGGAGAGCTCCGGCTCATTGGTACTCATCAGGTAGAAGGACCCAAAGCCTGGAGAGCAAAAGGAGGGCTATACTGGTATTCTGGAGTATCTGTAACAGGAAGGAGGAAGAACAAATTAGAATGGATTACTTCCTGCCAAATCCTATCCCAGGATGCTAAAGGAAGCACGGGAGGCGATTACTGGAGTTCCAATTGAGATTTTTGCATCTCATTAGCCATGGGTGAAGAACAAGAAGCCTAGAAGATAGCTCATTGAAAAAGGGCAATAGGGATAAGGTATGAAACTGAAGGTTAGAGAACAAACACAAAATGCTGGAAAAACTTAGAAGGAATTCCTGATTAAAGGTTTCAGCCTGAAACATTGACTATCTTGTGCATTGCACGGATGCAGCTTAACACATTAAGTTTCTCCAACATCTGGAGATTCTCTTGATTACAAAACATTACATCATTAATATAGAATTTTTTCCAATAATTTTCCAGGCAGGATTTATGTTGACTTGCAGAGGCAGGGACAGATCAAGAGGAATCAACATTATTTTGTACAAACGGAAACCTGTCTCATAAATCTAATTTAGTTTAAAATGGGTATAAAAAAATTACTGAGAGCAAGGAGCCATAGACATGGTAGACCTTAGTAAGGTTTTTGACAAAGCTCCAACTGGTCCAAGTTAAAGCACAAGAGATCTGAAACATGTTAGCAAATTGGACTCTAAATTGTCTTAGTAATTAAAGGAGGATAGTGATGGATGCACATTTCTCCTGAGATAAAGTATGTAACAACTGGTGCACCATAGATTGTTGCTGAACCATGTTGTAATTATATGTGCATAATGACTTAAATGTGAATATACTATAATATACTGCCACAACATGACACAGAGAGACTGTAAGTGTAGGTGATATTGTTACAAGCCCAGAGGACCCCAAAACTCAGCAGCAATAGAAATTCACCAAGACAAATGGTTACTTAAACAAAATTTGCTTTTAATTATCTTTAAACATGAAAACAGGATCAAACTTTAACTTATTACTATTAACTTAATACTATTAACTTAACTAACCCAACTTCCTTCTAATTCTAAGTGCACATGTATGTAACGAGTGTGTACGTTTAGAAAAGTACTTTAATTCAAAGTCCAATCTCACTTCTCCACTCCTCCAATTTTACTGGTTACAGGCAATTCTTATACTGTGCACAGAATTTAACATTTATGAAGTTCACCAGGCTTTAGTGCTTGAAAGGTAAATGGTTACCACTCAGGAAGGTTCTTGACGGTTTTCAGAGAGAGAGAGAGAGAGAGAGAGAGAGAGAGAGAGAGAGAGAGAGAGAGAGAGAGATGTTGTTCCTGGACACAAACTAATCCCTATTAATCAGCCACTTCAGTGTCTTGCTGAAGAAAGTTGCCCCATCAGGGTTTTCCAGATGATAACCTCTTTCTTTCAGGTCACCACAGAGTTCCTTTTTGTTTTTCTTATTTCAAATGAAACATTAGGCAGCCAGTCTTCTCCTCTTGTATAGACCACAAGGGCTTTGACCAGGCTGAACTAAGCACTCACAACCCATCTTCAAAATGGGGTTTTCCACAAGCTTTCCAGCTTGTCCTGTTCCGGTCCCAGCTGCTGCTGCTGAATTCTCTCTCTCAGAGAAAAGCCTGTTTTTTTTTCCTGCTTGCAAAACCACATGATCCTCTTAGAACAGCAACCTCCACTCAGACAGACTGCGGCTCCGAACCTTATCCTCCGAGTTCTTACATCTGCTGCTTTTCAAAACAACAATCCATTAGTGAAGTCCCTTTAGCACTCCTCAAAACTTTTGCAAATGTTCTTGGAGATGGACTGTCTAGCTTGAGTATTTTAAATGAGATCTGTTTTGAAGTGTTTGTATGTGACCTACACTAAAAAAATCCTGCCACACTTTATCTCCCAAAATCATATCTGTATAGATATAAAACACAACATAATCTGTCACAATGTGAAAACTGGAGTTGTGGATAGCATTGAAAGCAATAACTTCCTGAAAATGGAGATGCAGGTGGATAGGGTAGTTAAGAATTTGGTATGCTTACCTTCATAGCCAAATCATTGAGTTTAAGAGTTAGAACATCATGTTGTAGCTGCACAAAATATAGGTTATACCACCTTTGGGGGGATTTTGTCCAATTCTGATGATCACACTGCAGAAGAGATTTACTCCATGTTGCTTGGATCAGAGAGCTGTCACTATAATATGATTAGATGGTCAGAGAGGAGGCTGAGTCATTTTTCCATGGGTTCAGATTTTTACACCTGTAGTCAAGTCAATTCTACAGTTGATTGCTCTGGTATACTTGCCTAGAAATTAGATTTCAACCTTTTGTTGTGTCATGCATACAGAGAGCAAACAGCCATTAGTGGCCCCATATTATTGCACATTTCAGGGTAATCAAAGGAATATTGCAGTGGACATCTCCAATGTAAGTCGTACAAAACTGCTGTGAGCAGTGAAGAGCACTCAGGAGTGTAGTTTCCATCATGCTAACAATGAAGAACTGGAACTGGAAAATGTTTAAGATATTGTGTCACAATGCGGTCCCTTAATTTGAAGTTATATTGCTATTAAATGGGATCCATTTTAATAGATTTTCTTTCAATGATCAAAGGTCATAGGCTACATCGAAAAACTCCAACTTATGTGAGGAAGGGAGGATACATGCAATTAATTACCTTGTGATATCTTTAGTGTACGAGGAAAATATCTGCTAAAGTGAATCACCCACGGAAGTGCTGGACCCAATCCCTGAGATCTCATGTGAATATGATCGCTAGCTCAATGTAACTCTGCTAAAATAGCAGAGTCCTTGGATTTGTGTGGCAGTATCACTAACTGCTGTACCATTATGCCAGCCTCAATTCATGGCTAAACATCATTATTTCTGATATTTCTTCATTAGAGCAAATTATTTAGCAATGTGCATGTGACTAGAAATAGCAGCATTAAAACATTTACATTTCTAGGTCCAAAAGGAGTGATTAATGACTGGAGAAAGTTTAAATTGGAGAGTGAGAAGCATGAAACAACTTCAGATAAAAAGCAACTCCTTAGACAAATGTCTTCACCTTTCCGCTCTTTTAGTAAAGAGGATAAAGACACTCGAAAGAAGTTCAGTCGAAAGGTGAGCCACAACAAGTGAGATAATCTATGGTGCAGCAATGAAAATTGAAAATGTAGATGAACTAAAAGTAATATGTAGTAGAGAATTCGTTTAGCGAAAAAAACTGTAAAATGAAACATAAAATGAAAGTGTGTAATTATGTCCATTACAAAATGATAGCAATTAGAAAAAAGGGAATTTCTATTAATTATATTTAAAGGATACATCACTTTATTGGAGGCATCATTTACAGATAACTGGAAAGGCATTGGAGGAAGAAATATGGAGGCAAACCTAAACAACCAGGGTTCAATTCTGATCTCGAGTGACATATGGAATCTGCATGTTCTTTTAGTGACTGTTTTTCATCTGGATGCTCTGCTTTTCTTCCACATCCCTAATGATATGCAGATTGGGAGGTCAATCACCCACTGTAAATTATCTGTGATGAGTGATAGTGGGGAGGTTATAGGGAACTGTGAATGGAATTGGTTTGAAATGCTGGTGTGGACTCAATGGCCTTTTTGTCTTGGGGAAATGTGGAGCAGTGTGTACAGAATTAGAATTGTGACAGATTTTTAATCCAAAAAATAAATCAGGAAAAGGAGAAAAACTAATTTTGTTTCTCTTTGGGGACTTTTTCATTCAAGCCATGAATGAGTCCAGCAAAATAATATCTCTTGAATTCTACCACAGGTAATAAATTCAATAGATGGGAGAATTAAAAATCAGCAGAGCTTTTAGGTGTTCAGCATTGTGCAGGTTCAAGATTAGCATGGGAGTGAAATCATTGGAAAAAATACTAAGAACTATAAAACACTGGTGCAAAGAAAGCATAAGGATGAGAACTGAGGGGAGGTCATATAGCTCCTTTTGTCTGCTCAGCAATTTTAATAAGCTCATAGCAGATCTTTTATGTCAACACCACATATCCTCTGATTTCCTTAATACCTAAAAATCTACCAACATCTGCCATATGTTCAGTGACAGAGCTCCCATGGCCTTTTAGAATAGTGAATTCCAAAGATTCACTCACATTTGGTTGAACCTTCTTCTCAACTCTGCCCTACATAAGGCCCATTATTCCATACAATTTAAAGCAGAGGAATCATTAACTCCACATCTAATCCCTCATGTAGAGCAAGACATTTGTATTTTTTCAATGAGATCATCTTACTGTTCTACAAGGACTCCAGGCACACTGTGCTTAATCTCTCCTCGACTGACAATCCTTCCATTCAAGGATTCATTCTGGAAAAAAATGCACTCTGATTACAAATATATCCTTCAATAGATGGGAGACCACACCTCTACAAAATATTTCAATGTTGCTTCATCAGAGCCCAACGTTGTATTGCAAAATGTCTCTTCTCAAATCCTCTGAAAGGTCCATATAGAGTTTACTTAATTGCTCCCTGAAATTATTTTTTAGGAACTCTTACATTCAGGTCCTTCTAATCATCAACATTTTTCAATCTCCCACTTTAAAAAAAAATCAAGTTAGAACTTCAATAAAACTGGAAAACTTTAAAAGATTAGGTTGCAAGGTTGAAGGGAAATGCCCAAAACAAGCAACCAAATTAGACAAATAAGAAATAAAATTTTGAATCAAAAAGGCAAATAAATATTAAAAACAAGTAAAGCACAAAAGTCTGCAGACACTGTAGTTGAAGTAAAAATACAATGCTGGATGAACTCAGCAGGCCAAACAGTGTACTTTATACAGCAAATATGAAGATATATTACCAAATAAGTATTTTGATATAAAAGGCATCCCAGACATTTTGCAAGTGAAAATGCAGAAAATAATTTGAAACACTCAAGAGTGAACTCAACTCAACATTGAAGTGATTTGATTATGTTTCAACTTTTTAATTCTTGAATGACATGGATGTTTTGGATCATTCAAAATAAATCGTGACTTCCCACACTAAACTAACATTCTTGAAAATAAAGCTTAATTATTTTTTTCTTTATCTTTCCTAAACAGATGAGTGTCGAGGAGTATGAAATGATTCAGGATGAGGAAGACAAATCTTGTCTTCGCAATTATCGCAAGCAATGCATGCAGGAGATGCATCAGCAGCTGAGCTTTGGTCCTCAGTTTGGAATGGTCTATGAGCTTGAGAACGGGGAGCAATTTTTAGAAGTGATTGAAAAGGAATTGAAAAAAACCACTGTTATGGTAAACATTTATGAGGATGGAGTAAAGGGATGTGAGTCCTTGGTCAACTGTTTAACATGCCTTGCTTTGGAATATCCTTTGATTAAATTCTGTAAAATAAAGGCCTCCAACACTGGAGCTAGTGACCGCTTCACAGATCACATTCTACCAGCATTATTGGTGTACAAAGCAGGAGAACTAATTGGCAACTTCCTTCACATCACTGAGCAGCTGGGTGAAGAATTTTTTGCAGTGGATGTTGAAACCTTTCTAAATGAATATGGCCTTTTGCCAGAAAGGGAGTTCACTGCTTGTGAAAATGCCAGTGATGTAGATATTGAATAAATACCAGTACAGTGGAACCCAAATAGTCCCAGGTGCACATAGGCTAGAAAAGAACTTTATGCAAAAGTGCAATGACATTCCTTTCCCTCTATGACTTACTGATTTCTGTTTATGAAATTACATGTACGAGTACAATCATTACATGTATCTGAGCTTTGGCCCCATTATTTCCTACAGACTTGATTCCTCTGTAATCTAAATAATATTGTATCAAACTATACTTAATGACCCAGCATCCTCTATGTTTCTGGCTTAGAAATATCTAAAGATTTGCAATGCAGGGAGAAGAAATTTACTTTTTATTGAAAATCATGTCAATCTCGAGATTATTGCCCACGTGCACTCTTCCCTCTTCAATAATAGTTTAAAGTAGATCATTATCCATTGCAATATGAAGTATTACAATAGTTATTTCACTTAACATTCTGATGAAAAGATACTATATCCTACAAGTGTTCAGGTACACAAAGATTTATTCAAGCTATTAAAGGCAATGGTTACACTGCAAAATTGATGACCTAGCATGAGGTAATCTTCATTCCATTTCCTCTCAGATTTTGAAACATGAAAACATTAAAAATAAGTGCTTGGAGCATGCTATTTAGTCCTTTTGTCCTGCTGCACCACTCAGTATGATTATAGCAGTTCATTTATTTCAATACCATTTTCCCCATTCCCTCCCTTTTCTAACCAAAGTTTTATAATAAGGTCATTTAGATAAAATCTTTATCTCTGGCTTGGAACTCTGAATGTGAGTCTGTGGGGATCCTATCCTTATACATCCTGTGCTAGTAGATCAAACATGAGATCCTTTTTTTGTGTGTGTTTTTAACAATACTTTTGTGCATTATGACACATTTACGACTTCACAAATCTGTCAGAAAAGCTTCAGGGATCTCTAAATAAAGACAGAACATGTTAGACCTAAACTCGTGGGTGCAGAAATTTGTCTTTTTCATTTGCACAAAGCTGTTATTATTTATACATACATTTAATTCAACTGATTGGAATGTATTTACATAATCAGTTTGCTATCATGGGTGATCAATCCCTTACTCTTAATTGTACCTTGCAGCACCACAAATTCCTAGTCCTTGGTCCCATCAGTGAATATTTGAATTTAATGAATGGAAACACTTTGGAATGAAAGAAAGCCAAGAATAATGGGCTTCACTATTCATAATTCTAGCCTCAATACAGTCTTCACTGTATAGCCTTTGTTCTAGTCTCTCCCCACTTCTACTGCCTGCCTCAGACATCATCTAGGAAATATACCATTTTATTACAATGTCCTTCCTTAGATGATTTTATTGAAAACTGTACAAGTCGTCCTCAAATATCATTATTGTATGCTTTAATACTTATTTGGATATGGTTTTACCAAGATGGAATTTAGTTTATAATCACTGTATTAGAAAGTTGAAATAAATAGTAATTGTTCATGAAATGTTTCCTATTTATTTACTACTGTATTTTGTAATGTGTTGAAATCCACACTCTGTATAGATTTACTATAAGAAAATGCTCTCTCATACATATTTCTCATTTTTATGTTGCATAAGTATAATTTTATGAAAATATTACTTAATCTGCTACTGATGCATGTTTCAGTATAATCTTAGGAGCAAGAAAGATCATTAAATGAAAGAACAACCAGACCCTCATATTTTGCAAAGATGGCATCCAGCTCTGGAAAAGAAGGAAAGCTTTCCCATGAGTCAATCATGGGAAAGCAAGGAAGAAAATATCAACAACACGAATCGATACTAAAACAACTGATATCCATTCTTCGCTAATTAAAATAGAATCTGCATTATCAACATTCGCTTACTAAGTTAAGGAAATGGAGGGGCGTGTATCGGCTAATGAAGACAACATAATAGAAGTCACCATGCACATCGAGGAATTAGAGAAAGGGGTGCAGTTGTTGATAGACAAGGAGAATGACTTGGAAAACTGGAGCAGGCAAAATAACATTCAGATAATTAATCTCCCTGAGAAAGCTGAAGGTTGTGATGCAGTTGGAACACCCACCACTGATGGTGACGACTCACAGAGACCTAGACCTATAATCGCAAAGTTTCTCAACTTTAAGAACTAAGAGAAGATTATGCCCCTGGCCAGGCAAAAAGGAGAGATTCATTATGAAAATAACAGGATTCATATATTTCCCGACTGTAGCCCGAGATTGCAATTTCTTAAGGATACCTTCCAAAAGGTTAAGAAAAGCCTATGGGAGAGGGGCATTGACTAGTCCCTGCATTATCCAGCTAAACTTCAGCTGCGATCCTGATACAAGAACATGAATAAGTTTCACAATATGGATTCTTTCACATCTGCCTATTATGGAAAATACATCTCCTTAATTTTTGACTTGACACTTTGTCTCACACTAGTGCCTTAAGATATTTTAGATTTGAGATGTTCCTTTACTAAATGTTTGCATATGTTATAATGTAAGTTCTTTTCATGTTGCTTTACTGGGTTTTATGTATATGCACCTAGGCTTTGATTGTACACGCTTAGATGCTGTCGAACCCAGATTTATTAATGTGGTTTAATGCTCATTACATTTTTTTGTAACATGTAAAGTTAAAAAGGGATTAGGTTGAACATGTTTACTATTCTTCATTTACCATAAAAGCAAGATGAGTACCTTTACTCATTAATTAAAAAAATGAGGATTAAACTAATATCAACAAAAATAAAGACAAGAACAGCAGACTTACTTTAGTTAGTTGTGAACTGAATATGACAGAGTTGCACTGATTAATATATATGATCCCAACCACAACAATGCCATTTTTTTTTCAAATGATTTGGTATTAAAACATGACAGCTTTGGACCACTGTCTGATTGGTGATGACTTCATTCGGTCCTAGAATGAATTGATCCACACAAAGATTTTTTAACTGTTCAAGGGCAGCATCAGTTCTGGACCAAGGTATGAGGGATTTGGGGTTATGCAATATTTGCCATCAATGTAATCCAAATGTAAGAGACTTTTCCTTCTTTTCAAACGTCCATGGCTCCTATTCTAGAATTGAAATATTTTTAATATCCCTAAGTATGCTATTTAGGGTTACTGAATGCTCCTATCTACCAACTACATTTTCTGATCATAATCCAATAAAGATGACTTGGAGGATAGATATTACACAATCATCATCTTTTTGGTGGAGATTTAAAACGTATATGCTTTATGATCCTGAATTTCTCAGATTTATGAATGGCCACATTGATTTATTTATGAAAACCAATTCAAATTCTTCTTCCTACGCTAACATATGGGAGGCTTTAAAAGCATATGTCAGAGGACAAGACCTTTCATAGAGCATGCAGAAGATGAGAAAAAAGAAAAACTCTTGTATTTGTAGAGGAAGATATTCAAAATCTTGAACGTGAACATGCTTTTACTAAAAGTGAGAAGTACTTAATATATTGGCTTTAAAATGGATCTAATATCCTGTAATCATTTATGTACAAGTAAAGCCAAGACTAATTATCACTATTACAAATTTGGAACCAAAACTATTAAGTTATTAGCCTGGCAAATAAAAAAGGAAGAGACGGATAGATTTATCCATCTATTGTTACGGATGATGGCAGATCAACAAATACAATTTTTTAAAAATACAACTCCTCCCCATCAATATCTAATTTGTTGTTTGGGATAATATGAAAACTTTATAAGGGGACAAATGATTTCTTATGCAGTTATTATTAACAAAAAGGCTAAGAAAGATTGGAACTGATAAATCAGATTAAACAAATTGATACATTATTTGCTCAAAATAAAAATCCAGATCTATATAAAAGACGTGTCGAGCTTAAAATTAAGTTTGATCTTCTTTCTACATATCCTATAGAACAGCAATTGTTGAGAAGCAAGAGTCATTTATATATTCATGGTGAAAAAACTGGTAAGCTACTTGCTGATCAATTGAAAGGATTTGCTGTGAGAAAGCATATTAGTAAGATTCGGATGAGAGATGGTATGATAACAACAGATCAATCTAAAATTAATAAGACTTTTAGACAATTTTATCCTAATCTTTATAGCTCTGAGTTTAAGAATAATTTCATTTCAATGTCAGAATTTTTAATCAAATAAATCTACCTACTTTATCACAGGATAAGCATTTAAAGATGGAGGCACCTATATTTCAGGAAGAAAATTTCTGTTGCTACTTCTTCCTTACAGTCAGGTAAATCTCTGGGACAAGATGATTTATTGTCAAATTTTATAAACTCTTTTCTAAAATGCTTGTACCATATATAAACTTGATGTTTGAAGATTCAATTAAAGGAATGCTTCCATCATCTTTTAATGAGGCGAGCATCTCCTGTATTTTGAAAAAAGGAAAAGAACCAACAGAATGTGCCTCCGATAGACCTATTTCATTACTTAATGTTAAATATGAAGGTTTTATCTAAAGTGTTAGCGCAAGGGTTAGAAAACATTTTATGAACAATTATTAGTTCAGATCAAACAGGTTTTATTAAAAATCATTATTCTTATTATAATATATATCATTTGTTGTATATATCTACCTTCTACCCATATGACAGAATGTGTACTTTCAATAGATGCTGAAAAAGTGTTCGATCAAGTAGAATAGAACTATCTTCTTACTACTTGAGAGAAAATTAATTTTGGTCCAGATTTTATCAATTGGATCAAATTATTATATTTACACCCTGTGGCTTCAATTCAGCTAATTTAGAACAACCAAAAATGTTTAGGCTATTTAGGGAACATGTCAAGGATTCCCATTAAGGGGGGGACATCACGTGATACCGTGAGGAGCATGACTCCTGCGTGATTAATTTAAAAAGTGCATCTTAAGAAGTTTTTAAAAAAACTACTTTAAAGTTAATATAAAGTATTTAATAGAAGAAAGAAGATTTCACCTAAGAAAAAGATGCCTAAATTAACTCCTAAAAATAAAACAGAAAAGAAGGAGGAGGAAGTTGGGCCTATCTTAGCAATGAAGCAGGCCGCTGAAGTTCTCTCTGGATCCACCAGTGAGGACCCGGGAGAGGGACCTTTCTCTGGAGTCTTCTTTGCGGTGACCCATAAAGATGGCGCTGGGGAAAAACTAAAATCTCATCGCACATGAACGAGAAGTCGGGCATGTGTGGGTCAGAAAAAAGAGTTGGGAAAAAATTCAAGGTCTCTTAAAGGGGCAGTCCGGTGTTTCAACATCTGAACAAGAAAGGGATACATCTCCAGTGGAAGAGGCTTAAGAAGAATATGAGAGTGAAGAAAAAAATGCCAAGTTCAGAAGAAGAGCAGTCTAGAGGCAAGAAAAAAGAATTTTATGAATAAGATTGAGACAAAAATGGATGAACTTCAAATAAAAATTAATTTGTCTTTGGAAAACACAACTTGTCTGAAGAATTGAAGCAAGTTAAAACAGACTTGACAGTTAAAATGGATAATGCATTAAAGGTAATAAATAACATTGGACAGAGAGTAGATAAGTTGGAAAGTAAGGTTCAAGATTTTCGAGAGGAGGTGCAACATATTGAAAAGGGATCCAATATATCTGAAGATACGACAAGTAGTTTGATTTTGATGAATGAAAAACTGTTGGAGAAAGTTGATATTCTGGAAAATTATAGTAGAAGAAATAATGTTAAATAGTGGGATTCATCTGAAAGTAAAGAAGGAGAAGATGCGATAACTTTTTTTCAAGAATGGATACCGAAGATATTGGAAAGGAACATTTTAAAGACAAGATTTTATTTGAGAGAGCTCATAGAGCACTGAGACCAAAGCCGAGTCCAAGCCAGAGACCTTGATTTATCCTGGTTAGATTTTTGAACTACCAGGATAGAGAGAGGCTTCTAGGTTTGGCGATGAGAAGAGCTAAGGAATATGGATCTTTGAACTATGAAGGGGATAAGATTTTTTTTAAATCCAGAAGAGTCAAACTTAATTAAAAAAGGAGAGAAATTAAACCAGTTATGAAAGTCTTGTATGATAAAGGTTATAGATTTGTGCTGCATTATTCTGCTACTTTGAAATAGTTGTACCAGGTCAACAGAATATTTTTTTTACAAATTATGTTCAAGCTGAAGAATATGCTCAGAGTTAGTCTAAAATTCAAGTAACAGAAGTTACTGATCTGTTGCAATGAATTTAATGATAGGAAGAGGGGTTTTACCCCCCCCCCCACCTTTTTGTTTTCTTCCCTTTGAAGAATTGTTATATTAAATGGAATTGTTGGCTAAATCAAAAGATTTTACCAGTGGGGGGGAATGTGTAGGTTGATTTCTGGCAGCTGCATGTGTTTTCGTAGCTTGGCCATGACCCACAAAATGGGGGAAGGTAGTGTTGGTTCTTCCAGCACTTAGGGAGGGATATTGGTTTTGATTTTTTTTTCTTTTTTTTCCCAGTTATTAAGTATATTGTATTTAGTTTGAATAACTGAATGTTTTTGGATTGCAGATGATGCCGTTCAGGACAAAAAAAAAAATTTGTGGGAATTCTTCCTAGATAGGAGTGATGAAAAGGAATTTTATAAATAAGAAAAATGAATAAAGTAATTAAGGTTATGAGTTTTAATATTAATTAGATTAACAGGTAAATAAAAAAGAAAGAAAATTCTGTTTTATTTTAAGAAATTGGGAGAAAGTATATTTTTTTTACAAGAGACTCATTTAACTGAAAAAGAACACAAAATTAATAAGATATTGGGTATATCATGTAGTTTTTTCCCTTTTAATTCTAAAGCTAGAGGAGTGGCGATATTATTTAAGAAAATTGTGCCAGTTAAAGTTCAAAATGTGATTACAGACTCATCAGGAAGATATATAATGGTAAATTGTCAAATATTTTCAGAGGAATGGACTTTGTTAAATATATATGCACTGAATATAGATGACAAATTTATACAAGATACTTTTTTGAATTTGATGGACGTTCACAAAAATGTTTTAATAGGAGGTGATTTCAATTTTTGTTTGGATCCTTTATTAGATTCTTCTTTCTTTGGCTTAGCTTCACAGATGAAGATTTATGGAGGGGTATGTCCACGTCTGCTGCAGGCTCGTTGGTGACTGACAAATCCGATGCGGGACAGGCAGGCACGGTTGCAGTGGATGCAAGGGAAAATTGGTTGGTTGGGGTTGGGTTTTTCCTCCTTTGTCTTTTGTCAGTGAGGTGGGCTCTGTGGTCTTCTTCAAAGGAGGTTGCTGCCTGCCAAACTGTGAGGTGCCAAGATGCACGGTTGGAGGTGATATCAGCCCACTGGCGGTGATCAATGTGGCAGGCTCCAAGAGATTTCTTTAAGCAGTCCTTGTACCTCTTCTTGGGTGCAACTCTGTCTCGGTGGCCAGTGGAGAGCTCGCCATATAACACGATCTTGGGAAGGCGACGGTCCTCCATTCTGGAGATGTGACGCACCCAGCACAGTTGGGTCTTCAGCTGCGTGGATTCAATGCTTGTGGACTCTGCCATCTCGAGTACTTCGATTTTGGTGATGAAGTCACTCCAATGAATGTTGAAGATGGAGCGGAGACAGCGCTGATGGAAGCGTTCTAGGAGCCGTAGGTGATGCTGGTAGAGGACCCATGATTCGGAGCCGAACAGGAGCGTGGGTATGACAATGGCTCTGTACACGCTGATCTTTGTGTGTTTCTTCTGGTGGTTGTTTTTCCAGACTCCTTTGTGTAGTCTTCCAAAGGCACTATTTGCCTTGGCGAGTCTGTTGTCTATCTCGTTGTCAATCCTTGCATCAGATGAAATGGTGCAGCCGAAGTAGGTAAACTAGTTGACCGTTTTGAGTTCTGTGTGCCCGATGGAGATGTGGTGGGGGGAGGTGGGTGCTGGTAGTCATGGTGGGGAGCTGGCTGATGGAAGACCTCAGTTTTCTTCAGGCTGACTTCCAGGCCAAACATTTTGGCAGTTTCCACAAAACAGGACATCATGCGCTGGAGAGCTGGCTCTGAATGGGCAACTAAAGAGGCATCATCTGCAAAGAATAGTTCACGGACAAGTTGCTCTTGTGTCTTGGTGTGAGCTTGCAGGTGCCTCAGATTGAAGAGACTGCCATCCGTGCGGTACCGGATGTAAATAGCATCTTCATTGTTGAGGTCTTTCATGGCTTGTTTCAGCATCATGCTGAAGAAGTTAGTAAAGAGGGTTGGTGCGAGGACGCAGCCTTGCTTCATGCCATTGTCAATGGAGAAGGGTTCGGAGAGCTCATTGCTGTATCTGACCCGACCTTGTTGGTTTTCGTGCAGTTGGATTACCATGTTGAGGAACTTGGGGGGGGCATCCGAGGCGCTCTAGTATTTGCTAAAGCCCTTTCTTGCTCACAGTGTCGAAGGCTTTGGTGAGGTCAACAAAGGTGATGTAGAGTCCTTTGTTTTGTTCTCTGCACTTTTCTTGGACCTGTCTGAGGGCAAAGACCATGTCAATAGATCATCAATAACAACAGTTAAATCTCAGGCAGCTAAAGCTATGTTATATTTAATGAAGGATTTACATTCAATTGATATACAGAGAAGGAAACATCCTAGAGATAGAATAAAAAAGAATAATCTATAATAAATTTGACACATATTCTAGAATTGATTTTGTTTACTTTCAGCTCAAAATCAAGAGTTTTGAACATTGAGTATAAAGTAAGAATAATATCTGATCATTCTCATTGTTAATTGAATTAGAATTTACTGAAAAACAGCAGTCAGTATATAGGTGGAGATTAATTTTTTTGTTATTAAAAAGGGAAAAAATTTTGTGCCTTTGTAAGATAAAGAATTATTTTGTGATACAAATTTACATTCAATAGAAGATAAGTCTATCTTTTGGGATGTGCTAAAATCTTATTTACAAGAACAGATTATAAGTTACACTTCAAAAATTAAAAAGGAAAGAGGTATTCAAAAATCATCAGAGAATAAACATAGATGTTTAATTAAGAAGAAATTACAATACAATGTTGACTTATAGAATAGAGAAAATGATATTACAATCTAAACAGAAATATTATGAATTAGGAGAAAGATCCCATAAAGTTTTAGCTTGGCAATTAAAAGCAAAACAGACTTCAAGAACGATTAATGCAATACAACAATTATAGTGGTATTTAAACCGCAAGAAATAAATGAAATATTTAGGAATTTTATGAAAAATTATATACATCAGAATTGCTACAAGATGAAACTCTTATAAATGACATTACCAAGATTAACTGAAAATGATGATTTAGATAGATCTTTTACTGAGTAAGACATTTATGAAGCACTTAATTGTTTACAAATAACAAGTCCCCTGAAGATGGATTTCCAGTTGAATATTATAAAGAATTTATAGATTTAATAATTACTTTATTTATGCAGGTAATAGAACAAGCTTTCACATTACATATTCTTTCAAAAACCTTTTTTACAGTGACAATTACTGTTATACCTAAAAAAGTCAGAGACCATTAAAACCAGCTTAATATAGACATATTTCATTGTTAAATGTTGATTACATTATAGCAAAGGTATTAGCAAATAGAATAAATTATTGTCTTCCTGAATTAATAAATATAGATCAAACAGGTATTGTTAAAATAAATAAACTTCTGAAAATATAGTAAGGGTTATTAAGTATAATTCATTTGGCACAAAATAAAAAAGAATTTGTGTGTAGCAGTAGCATTGGATGCGAAAAAGCTTTTGATAGGTTAGAATTATTTAAGGTTTTAAGTAAGTTTGGTTTTGCATCTAATTTTGTAAATTGGATTAGAGTTCTTTATAAAAATCCTAAAGCTAAGGATAGATATCTCAGTTATTTAATTTGACTATATCAAATAGGCAGAGATATCTCTTATGTCCAGCTCTGTTGGCTTTGGCTATAGAACCTCACAAAGGATTCACATGGATCAGCAATGGAAAGGGTTTGTAGCAAATCAAACCAAAATTAAAATTAGTTTATTTGCAGATGATGTGTTAGTATATTTAACTCAACCACAATTATCAACACCTAGACTTCCTAAATAGTTGATAGATTATGGAAGAGTTTCAGGATATAAATTGAGATAAAAGTGAGGCCATGGAATTAGGGTGATTATTCAGTGTCAAAAAGACATTCAATTTAAGTGGATTGATAGGATTAAATATTTAGGTATACGTACAGATAATAATTTGAAACATTTATAATAAATTAAGTTATATTCCATTATTTAAGAAAATAAAGATTTTACAAGGTAGATAAATGTACCTATAACTTTAATTGGAAGAGTTAATTGTATTAAAATGAATGTTTTTCCAATAATTTAATATTTGTTTCAGACTTTACCAATCCCTGTACCTCAATTTTTTTCAGAATTTAAATAAACAAGTTAGGAAATTTCTTTGGAAAGGAAATATGGCAAGAATATCATCAAAAAAATAACATGGAAATATGAATTAGGAGGATTATATCTTCTTAATTTTAAGAATTATTATAAAGCAGCACAATTAAGGGTTCTTGTTTCTTTATTGGGAAAATTAAACCATCATGGGTGGAAAATGAATTAATTAAGATTGGAGAAACTATACCTAAGGAATTAATTTATAAATGGGAACCAAGCTTAATGACTACTGACAGAGATGCTCCATTATTGAAACATTTGCTTAATGTTTGGAAAAAAATCAAGTTAGAAAATGATGGAAATCTTTTGTTGTTTAAAACATGATTATTTAATCCTGTGACAGATTATGTTATATTT